>NC_073302.1:451752622-452052622 GCF_027595985.1 Sorex araneus
GCTCCCCACCCCCACACAGCAGAAGCAGTGCACCCTTGTCCAGGCTAACGTCGGGCGGAGTCCATCTCAGTCACTGGGCTCTGCTGGGACCTGGTGTGTCATCCAGGCACTGGGCTCTCCCTCACGGGGTGACAGACCCAGGCCCCTCGGGGGAAGCAGCCCCACACACACACTCAGCGGGGAACTGGAGTCCCCAGGGTCCACAAGCCAGCACTCCTGCCTGATGTCCACAGGAGGTGACCTCGGGGTCATGTCCTAGGGAGCGTCAGCATGCAGGCCCCTACTCTGGTGCCCGCTGCACGCCTGCGCCCTCCCCTCCCGGCCTGCTTTGTGTGGCCACGTCGCTCAGTGGCCGTGGCAATGCCGCGGGCCCTCTGTGCTGGCCCCAGCGGCTCTCCCGTCAGCAGTGCTCCCCCGCAGACCCGTGGGGATGTGTTCAGTGGCACACTCAGACCCATGAGCTGCATCCCACCACGGTCCTCGTGTAGACTGAGAGTTCTCTAATCCAAAACAAAACCTTCTAGCAGACACTTATGCAAATATTATCTCCCAGTCGGTGGCTCACTTTACATTTCTTTTTGGTTTTTGGGTCACACCTGGAGGTGCTCAGGGCTGACCCCTGGCTCCGCACGCAGCCGTTATTCCGACGTTGCTGGGGGCTGTAGGGGGTGCCAGGGACGGATGCCCTGCCACTCTCTCCCACCCCATCTCCTGCCTTCTGAAGAGCAGCCTTTACCCGTGACACTGTCCACGCCTTCCATGTCATTCCTGCATGGCTGTCTCTGATTTCCAGGACCTTCACCACCACACCTGCCGGCTGTGAGGAACCGATGCTTTCACTGGCACCAGCCGTGCTCCGCGCACCCGGCTCTGCTGCGTGTCTGCTGCCCGGGTCCTCAGACCCACCCAGGGCTGGTCTCCCTGCCGTCTCGGGGCCACTGTCCCCTGTCTAGGGCTGTCCCACACAAACCCCGGCTGGAAGGCCTGCTGGATTGCTCTGCAGGTCACAGCGACTCTTCAGGTGAATCTGGGGAAGTTGCACCTTAACAGCTTCAAGTCCTGATTATGCCAATACCGATGTAACGACAGACGATGGAAGATCTCTCCACTTAGCGCCCTTCTCTCTCGACAGCTCAACGTTTCCCCTCTGGACTGGTTGAGGACGTGAGCCCTTCCTCCAGTGGAGCTGCCCGCTCACGTGCGCCAGGCTTCCGTGGAACTCAGCGCCCAGGAGTGTGCTGTTCTCCACGCCCTCACTCTGCCCCTGGGGCCCGAGTGCCTGTCGCTCAGCTTCGCCCCATCCAGTGGCCTCTTCACTTCAGAAATGCTGTTCCTGTCACACACCTCCAAGGCGAGGCCTCGTTTCGCTGCTGGCCGGCCCTTCTGCCACCTACTATGTCTCACAGGTCATTTTTGTCTCTAGAAATTCTGTTTTACTGCAAAATGTTTAAATCTTCCGTGTCGCTACTTCTCCAGTGAGTAATTCTGGTTCCCAAGAGTGTATATGTTCGTGCTTGAGGCAGTGTCACCGCACCCATCCCCGAGATCACACTGTCCCTCCATCCCAGCTGACCTTCCACCCTGACTTCAGCCTGGGGTCAGAGTCCCAGGGCTTGTTTCATGGCCGCTGTCGTCCGGCTGCTTCTTCACACCCCACCTGTGGGGAAGGTCCTTCAGGCCTTATCTTCCTACCTCTGACTTGCCTTGCTCATGACCGCAGGCCCATCTTCGCGTTAGAGAACAACCCCCCCCCCCTTTCCTGTGGAGAATAGCAGTCCACTGAGCAGATCATGACTCCTCCTCCAGTGCTCCGTGCTTGGCCACTGGGTGGGTTTTGCCTCAGGCTGCCCCTGGTCCTGCAGGGAGCACAGGGGCGTGCTCCTTGCTCAAAGGAGGCGAGTGCCAGGCCAGGGTCATGCCTGGTGTTTCAGGCGCTCTCCGTGCTGTTTCAGTCCGGCAGACGGTGAAGGAGGGTCCTTCCCACCTCACTGAGCTTCTGGCCTTGGTCTAGGCCGCGGCTGCCGTCACGACCTTCCGGCAGGACTCCCGCTGCATCCCTTCACCGCGTTCCTGGGCTGCTCCGGCTGAGAGTCCCGTGCTGTGGATGTACACGCCTGGCGCCAGACGCCGGGGGAGGTCTAAGTCCGCACCGTTGGGCGCCGAGACCCGGGGGTCTCTCTGGAGGGCTTCACTGTGCCGCGTGAGCTTCCTTCCGCCCACATGTCGCTGCGTGTTTTTACCAGGGACGGACGCCCAGCTTGGTGTGAATCTCCCGCGAAGGCGCCCGCGAGCAGCCTTCCTGCCTGAGGGTCCGTCCCGGCAGGGGGGCTCCCGGCTCCCGGGGGTCCGTGCTCCCTCCAACACGCCTCCGGGAATGAACTGCACCATTTTTTTTAATTGAATCACGTGAGCTACAGTTACAAGCTTTCACGTTTGAGGTTCAGTGCACAATGGTGGAACACCCGTCCCTCCACCAGGGCACGTGCTCCACCACCCATGTCCCCAGTAGCCCCCCGTGTCCCAACCCTCCTCCTGCCTCGATGGCAACTTCCCACACTCTGCTTCTGGAGCCGCGGCATTCTCAGGGAGGGACGAATGCTGCCCCCCAGCCTGTCGCCTTCCCAGGTTCTGCTCCCTGAAGCCGGCTCCCACAGAGGCAGAGCCGGGCCCGACCCACACCCCCGAAGTACAGCAGCGGGAGGGGGGGCTCTCCTGAGGTTCCGACCTCCTCCCAGCAGCTCTGGTCCAGTCTCCTGGTGGGTCTGGGCCAGGGTGGATGTGGGGACAGGAAACGGGATGGAGGGAGGATGGGTGGGGGCCTGCAGGGACAGTGGACAGGCTGCATGGGGACGGGATTCGGGGAATGTATGATGGGGGAAGGGGACCATGGGGGGGATACAATATGGGGACGGGGACATGAGGAGCAGGAATGGGGGACAGGACATAGGAGATGGAGGAAAGAGAACATAGAGGCCAGGGAATTGGGGACGGGGGCTTACCGGACAGAGGTGGGGGATGGGGACACAGGGGGACAGGAGGGGGGACGGAGACAGGGGGTGGGGACAGGAGACTGGGGCGTGGGGGCTGGGGGAAGGAGACGTGCTAGTAGGGGTGGGGGCAGGGCTTGGAGACGTGGGGTGGCGGACAGGAGACGGGGTGGGGACACGGGGTGGGGGTCAGGCACACGCCCGTCAGCCCCCCGGCCCTCTTCTCCCGGGCTTCGGGGCAGGGAGGTCTCAGCACTGCCACTGTGGAGAGCAGGACAGGGCTTGCCTCACGGCCTTGGGGGTGAGGGAGGGGGCGGGGAGGGTGCAGGGCTGCAGGGTGAAGCGTGAGAAGCTCGGAAGAGCCCGCCGTGGAGGGACGTGGCACCTGCCCGCCTGCTCCCAGCAGCCCGGCTTGGACCCGTGTCAGCATCAGCCTTGGAGGCAGCCAAGAGATTTCTCAACCCCGGAGAGTCCGCAGTTCGCGGTGATAAAGAAGCCGCAGAGAAGGCTCGGGGCTGCGGGCACCGGCCCAGCACGCAGGGCTGGCAGCGGCCACGGGCCGAGCGGTCCAAGACCCTGTTCCCGTGGCCCCGTCCTCCCCAACCCGGGCTCTGCCCCCCTCGCCCACCCCTGTCCCTCCTCCCCACTCCCCTGGGGGTGCCTGGGTGTTTCCACATCGCCGCCTCCTGCAGGCTCTCAGCCGGTGGGGGGCCCGTCCCCGACACTCCTCGGTGGTCACTCGCTCTCTGGGCACCGTGTGCCTCTCGGCTGCTGCCTCTGCTGCCCCCCCCCCAGGGGCACTCTCTGGACCCCACCCTGGAATCTCCGGGAATGCAGGGGACAGGGAAGCAGGGGGCTCAGGCTGGGCTAAGAGAGATGGTACTAGGGGGTGTGGGGGAGACCCCAGGCCAGGGGCAGGCATCACTCCCCCAGGAGAGGCGTGGCGGCCGGCTCCTGCCTGGTGCTCCCGAGGGAAGTGAGGCAGGGTCGACCCCTCCCCGTGCCCCGGCCCAGCCACAAGCAGGGGGCATGGCCGGCCTGTCACTGGACACGGGGTGCCTGGCGGCCATGCCTGAGGCTCCTGGACAGGAAGGTCACTCCAGCTGGCCAGGGGAGCTCAGAGGTGAGGGAGGGCTGCGCCAGGCAGGGGAGAGCCAACAGTGCGAGACCCATGAGAGAAGCTTCTGGAAGCCAGGATCTGGCCGTGATCTGGCAGATACTGAGCAGCAGCGATAAGCACCGTAATGAATTGGCTCCGCTGATATCAAAGACACTCCCGCATCAAAGGGCTCGGAGGGGCCACACACCCGCAGTCGGGCCTGTGACTCGCCCTGATCCGGGATGAAATCTCCAGCAGATAAGAACCTTCCCCCGCGCGCGGGAAACACTCATTAGAGGCGCAGAGACGGGGTCTGGAGCCAGACACGGCCCCAGCAGACGGACGGCCTGAGGGGGACAGACCCTCGGAGGCCTCGGGCCAGCCGGGCAACGGGACTCGCGAGAGAGCAGCCGCTGCAGCGGAGGGCGGGCGGTGCTGGAGCCAGTCCACGGAACGGAGACCCCTGGGCAAACACTCCGGGCCAGGAAGGGCGGACGCTCTCGTCGCAGCCAGACCCCCAGCACCGAGGCCGGCGACAGCAGTCTCAGAAAAGGGGCCGTGCAGCTGGCCCCCCCGGGGTCTGCTGCGGGGGGCTCACAGGAGCACGAGTGTGAGGCCTCCCTTCGGGGCAGGGTGACCGAGTGGACAGAAGTGAGCAGACGTGAAAGGCCACGTGAGGGAGGGACCTGCCTGCACAGCTGGGCCGGGCCCAAGCCCCACACAGGGTCCCCTGCACACAGAGCCAGGAGTCAGCTCTGGGGTCACCAGGTGTGGCCCGAAACAACAGCAGCAACCACAACAAGGATGCCCCAAGAATAGGAGAAGGAAAAAGAGTCACTGACTCCGGAAAAGTGTAAAGTCTATATGACAGGCCCAGTGTGTGTGTGTGACCCAGAATAGCTTTACGGTTTGACATTAGTTAGAACTGTTCGTTATTCGTACACATATAATATATACATATATATGTGTGTGTGTGTGTGTGTGTGTGTGTGTGTGTGTGTGTGTGTGTGTGTGTGTGTGTATAAGTCCTGTGTGGTGGGATCACGGGATATGTTTGAACTTTTGCTTTTTGTTTTATAACAACCAATTGCCTCTTGGCTAATCTCTTCATCATTTCAATAAGAACTGAGTAGACCTTTAAAAAAAAAAAAGAAAAAAAGCATCCAAGTTTGACTTCTGTTCATGATAAATATGCACAAATCAGGCACGGAAGAAGAAACATCCTCCTCACAGCATCGGCCGTGACAGGGGCACAGCTGACCCACACTCCGTGCTGGTGGCCGGTGGCTTTCACTCGGGGGCAGGATAGAGTGTGTGGCACCGGCCAGGATGTGTGTGACCAAGAAACAAGCCTTACACTGGAAACGGAGACACTGAGCAGGTCAGACCTAAGTGTTTCCAAAGACATCCCGCGCCCGCAGACAGGAAGCATTGCTCACTGTGACATCCAGGTCGCACACAGGCATCTACAAACTTAACTGGAAAGTCTACCAGGATGTTAGTGGTACAATTCTGCAGGACAGAATAAAATTCTAAAATTCATGTAGAAACACAAAACTCCTAACTAAAGCAACCCTGAAAAAAAAGAACCACGTGATAAGCGTCACTTTGCCAATAAAGCTGCGACCCTTCACACAGCACGGCCCCCGATTCAGGTAGAGACGGTGGGTGAGAATAGCCACGCGTGCAGACACACCCACAGGGCGACCAGGACCCCACGGGGGGCCAAGAACATCCAACGGCCACAAGACTGGCTCTGTTTGAGAAAACTGACAATCACAAGGAAGAGACTGAAACCGGACCCTTAGCTCCTGCCTCTCACAGTACAAACTAGAAACGAATTAAAGACTTAAGTGTAAGAATGGAAACCCCAAAACTCCTAGAAGGGGAAAAAAAAACCCAACAATGACTCTTGGCAGGGACTTTCTGGACTCAATCCCTAAAGCACAGCAACGAAGTGAACCGCCTGCGAGTGGGCCCACATGCAACCAAAGCAGAGGCTGCAGGCGGAGAGAATGCCGGCGGAACAGGTGCAGGCACGCGGTGTCAAGGGCACGGGGGCCACGGGACACACGGAAACACATCTGGGCACTCAAGTCACAGGGGCAGACGCCAAGCCCAGTGCAGGCCCAGACACAGCTCTCTCCCAGTGAACAGAACGGGGTCAGTGGGTCTATGAGGCAGCGCCAGCACAGCTGCCCCCGGGCACGGCAGACACTGGGGCACGGCAGGCGGGTTCCACTGGGGTCCTAGCCAGTGTTTCCCAGTGACCGCACCGCCCACACCGGCTGGCTGCCCGGTTTCTCCTTCCCAGACCTTGTCCCATGGCGGGTCATTCTACCTGCCTGAACAATCTGTCCCAAGCACAGCTCCGCGCCCCTCTCTGCAGGACAGGGCAGCTGACTGGGCTGGGCGTGTCTCGGGACATCACGGGCTGCCAACAGGGCCTCAGAGCAGCTGGGTGCTGGCAGTGGCCAGTGGGCATGGCTACGTGTGCTTGGCGGGGCCCCACACGCGTGGCGGAAGCTCTTTCCAGCTGCAGTGGAGAGCAGGCACCCGAGTCTCGCTCTCGTGCTGGGAAGTTCCTGCAAACAGGAGGGAGACCGCCCTGCGTGAGCCGTCATCGTGCTCGAGAACGCTCAGGGGGACGCTCAGGGAGGCCTCCCCAGGCCACCCCCCGCCGGGCCCGAGAGACAGACGTGAAGGCTCGCATAAGGCAAGCACTCGGGGGTCACCCACGCTGCCCCTCCATCCCGAAGATGCTCTTCCAGCTCCTGCCACGCCCACTTCCCCGAGTCCCAAACAGCAGGGACTGGGCACATGCAAGGGCGGGCGGACAGACGGGGCCAGGGCAGGGCCCAGACCTCAGCGATCCCCTGCGGAGAGGGGCATGGAGAAGGGGCTGGACACGGGTGCGTCCGCATGCACGCCCGCCCACCCAGCACAATGCGCACTTTCTCTGGTTCCTGAACCCTGGCCAAGGCGGGCTGTCTGCCGGACCGCAAGACAGATCTAAACAACTCAAAGGAGATTCCGATCCTATAAGGCGTGTTCTCTGACCACAACAAAATTAAACTCGAAATTAATAACAGAGATATCTGGAAAATTCCCAAGTGTTTGAAAGCTAAATAACGTATTTATTGTTCTTTCTATACGTATGCCCAGGGAAGAAATCAAGAGAACTTAGGAATATTCTGAAGTGACTGAAAGGGAAACGCATGTTCCACGTCTGCACCCGTGTCACGTGCTGCCTCTGAGCCGGGAGTGTCCCCAGAGCCCAGGAGAGGGGTCCTGGGCCAGGAAGCTGAGTCCTGGGGCCCCTCGGGATTCAGCACCCCCAGGACAAGCCCGTGGGACTCCCCGGGCAGACACTCGGAGCCACACAGCCAGCGACTCGCGGAGACAACGTCCAAGTGCAACACCCACTGTGACCCCCCAACTCCCTGGGCCAGGGCCCTTCCCGCCTGCACAGGGACCCGTGGCCCCCACGCCCAAACACACCAGGGGCAGGCGGGCGGCGCGGGACAGCATCACGTCCGCACAGACACAGCAACTCCAGACTCCGGGTGCTGGCCACTGCGGGCGGAGAATGAGAACAGAGAACGGGGTCAGTGTCCCCGCCGGCTGCTGCCTTGGCCGTCCGCATGGACCCGACCTCGGCAAAGCTGCTCTCCCAGGGCTGTGAGGAGCCGTGCTCCCCAAGTCCACGCGTGTCCTGCTCCCAAGGCCTCGTGGTGCCACATCTGCTCCCGGGAGGACAGAGCCCGGGGACGGGCACCCAGGGCAGATGGAGGGGAAGCGGCACGACCTCCGAGGGACTGAGGCCAAGGAATCCCTGGCGTGGCCACCCGGGCCTGGCCACCAGCGTGCCTGGCTCCTGCGGAAACTCCAAGTGGCGGCCTGTGGCTCAGAGGGGTAGGAAAATGGACAAACGGGCAGGAAGCAGAGCCTGGACCCAGGGAACGGGCTCTCGGCCCTGGACAGCCGGGGGTGGGGGCAGGCACCGAGCAAACGGGCGCTCCTGGGCGGGGGCAGCCTGGAAACGCGCCCCGCACGCAGGAGGCAGGGGTGTGTGCAGGAGGCCGAGGGGCGCTGGCCGCGCCTGTGTGACGGCGGCTCTCGTGCCTCGGTATCCAGTCAGGCTTCACTTCCCCACGGCAGGGGGCGGCTGCGGTTCTGGGCCCAGGCCCCTCTGTGGGAGTCCCACTCCTCAACGGGTCGGGCTCAGGCTGCACCGGCCATGCGGACATCAGGAGCCAGCGCTGGCCGCCGGAGGCCACTCCCGGGTCTCGGGAAGGCCCTGGGGCTGCAGCAGGGTTCGCCCTGTCCCGGCAGTGCCCACCAGGGAGCCTGTGGCCTGGCGGGGGTGCGGGCCCAGAGGAAGCAGAACCACCAAGAGGTGCCGGGGCCACGCGGAAGTGCTTGAGTCACTGTATCTCCCAAACGGGCTTCGAGGGTCCCCACTGCCGAGGTCCCGCCGGCCTGTGTGGGGTCAGTCTCTGCTGCTCACTGCAGCCTCTCCCCCGCCTTCCGGGGGCTGCTGGCACTGCGCCAACAGGCTCCAGGCACAGCGACTGTCAGGGGCTTACTGGCCATTGGCTGGCCGTCTCTGCGCCAGCTCAGGTCCGAGGTTCCGGCTTCAGAGGTTCTGCACGTTCTGTGACCAGCCTCTGGGGGCTCCGGATGCTACTTACCGGCCATCATTCGCACACGTCTCCCGGGATGCGATCTGTCTCTTCATTCTCTTAACGGCGTGCTTTGGAGAGCAGATGTTTTCCATTCTGATGAAGGCCAATTTGTCACCATGTATTTTGTGGGTTGTGCTTTGTTCAGAGTCTCCTGCTCTGTCTTTTTGCATCTCTGTACGCGTTACGGACCGTTTTTCAGCTTCTACAGCAAATTTTAAAAAGGAACTGCAGTAGGTTTTAGTCTTCTTCTCACTTTTTCTGTTTTAGCTCATACCTGGTGGTGTCCGGGGGTGGGGGGGCGTGCGGCCGGGGATGGAGCGGGGCGTCCTGCGCGGGGCCGAGCGTGCTCTGGCCCTTCTGCTCTGAATCTACAGAGCCACTTGCTGAGAATGACACGGGAGCATCTTAGTCTCCTGAGACCATCAGCAGAACCTACACACCCTGCAAGAAAGTCAGTCTAGGGTCCCGAGACGGGCAGTGGCCTGGGGAGCTGGGGCAGACGGGAGAGGAAAACCTGAGCTGTGACACACTGGGGAGGGGACGCTCAAGACCACGGGGCCACTGTGAGGGACCCACAACGTGGCAGTCCCTGTGGTACTGCTGTGGCACTCCCCGTGGCAATCCTGTGGCACTCCCTGAGGCAATCCTATGGCATTCCTTGTGGGCTCCTGTGGCACTGCCAGTGGCACTCCGGGGCACTCCTAGCAGATGGCACAGGAAACGGGGGTTGGACTTGTGAGGCCCCTTGGCTGCAGTCCCCAGCCCTGACTCCTGAGAGCAGTCGCCGCTGAGTGAAGAAAGGCTGCCAGGCGAGGGTGACGCGCCGTGCAGAATGCCTGAGCGTGCCAGATGAGCACAGCGCCCTCAACCCCGCTGGGGAGCCCCGAAGCACACAAACGTAGAACTCTGGCCTTTGAGAGGAGTCACACGGGGAGTGACCGCAGGGCTGCCCCCAACTGCAGAGAGACCTCGAATCAGCACCCCCGGCGAAGCCCAGATTCCCGGCTGACTTCCAGGTTCTCTTTCTGTTAGGGAAAGAATCCAACAGACACGTCTTTATCGGATGCAAGGGAAGGAGCCTCCAACCCAAAAGTCCACAGCCGGGAGCAGCTCGCCACGGGGCACCGAGGGGCGAGGAGAGCCTGAGGTGCCCCCTGTGGTGCGAGAGAAAGGGTGGGGGCAGGAGCTGCGGGAGCAGCCCCTGGGACCCTCAGTGCCCCGGACAGGAGCTGGAGACAGCCGCCAGTCACGGGGCTTCATCCCGAGGGCACACTCTGGGCTGTGAGGAGACAGACTGCCCGGGAGCGGCCACGGCTGACCCGAGGTTGAGAGCTCCCCCCCCCAGCCCGGGTTAGAGGCCCCCGCAGGTGTCCCACCTCTCCCCGGCTCTGGTCACGGGACAAGCCCAAGGGCACAGGGAGGGACCGATGGCCTCCGGCCAGGCTCAGCCCAGCTGCAGCTGCCCCCGGGCTGCAGGACAGGGGTCCTGGGGTGCAAAGGGAGCAGGACGGAGGCTGGGGCAGGGGGAAGGGAGGAGAGTGTGAGGCCAGGCGGAGTGGGGTGTGGGGCAGCTGGGGGCAGGACCTAGAGGGGCCACCACAGCCCGGGCCGGCCTGTGGACCCGCGGACCTGCCCGAGCAGGGGCTGCAGCTGGAACCCCACAGCCCAGCCTCTGCTCGAGCTGGCTCCAGGGGCCCCGAGTGGGGCGCTGCAGGGCTGGGGTGCTCGGGAGCCGCTCTGGGCGGCTCACCAGGGTCCGGAGACCAGGAGGCAGCGGGGCCCTTGCAAGCGGGCACTGCGCCGGGTGCGGGCAGGGGCTGCCCGCTGCAGGCATGGGGGGCCGTGGGGGGCGAAAGGGCAAACAAATCTGCAAGCAGCCTTGGCTGGACCAGGCCCGCGGCCGGCCGGCCGGAGCCCCGCAGCCCAGCACTGCCCGCAGGGGCAATCACGCAGCCGCGCCCACGCGCCGGCCCGGAGCAATCAGCATAATTTAGCTCCAAATCAGCGGTGCGGGCCGGCGCGGTAATGAGCGCTGATTGCGCTGCGCCCTTTGTTCCGCGCAGCCAGAGCCCACCCCGCGGGGTCCTCGCCCCCCCAGGGCCGGGGGCCCCCAGCTCCGCGCGGGGAAACCTGCCAGGGGCAGGGCTCGGCCCGCCGCGCTCCTCCAGCCTCTCCCTCCCACCCCGGGACCCCCATGCCCACCCACACCAGGGGCACCCCGCCCTGCCCCCGGGACCCCCACCTCCTCCCCAGGGGCACCCCCGTCCTGCCCCGGGACCCCCACGCCCTCCCCAGGGGCACCCCGCCCCGCCCCCGGGACCCCCACGCCCTCCCCAGGGGCACCCCCGCCCCGCCCCGAGACCCCCACGCCCACCCATACCAGGGGCACCGCGCCCCGCCCCTGGGACCCTCACCTCCTCCCCAGGGGCACCCCGCCCCGCCCCCGGGACCCTCACCTCCTCCCCAGGGCACCCCCGCCCCGCCCCGGGACCCCCACCTCCTCCCCAGGGGCACCCCCGTCCTGCCCCGGGACCCCCACGCCCACACCAGGGGCACCCCCGCCCCGCCCCGGGACCCCCATGCCCTCCCCAGGGGCACCCCGCCCCGCCCCCGGGACCCTCACCTCCTCCCCAGGGCACCCCCGCCCCGCCCCGGGACCCCCACCTCCTCCCCAGGGGCACCCCCGTCCTGCCCCGGGACCCCCACGCCCACACCAGGGGCACCCCCGCCCCGCCCCGGGACCCCCATGCCCTCCCCAGGGGCACCCCCGCCCCGCCCTGGGACCCTCACGCCCACACCAGGGGCACCCCCGCCCCGCCCCGGGACCCCAGTCCACTCACCCCACCCCGCCCCCACCCGGGAGAGGCGGGCCTTGGGCGGCCTCCCGCTCACAGCCTCTGCCCGGGGGTCTCTGCCGCACGCTGGGGGCTTCCAGGAAGGCGCAGCGTCACCCGGGCCGCCCACGCCCACATGCCCATCCCGGGGGCTCAGGCCGCGGCCACCTGAGTCCAACGCCCGGGGACACTCCGTGGCTGCACAGGCCGGCACGTGGCCCAGCAGAGGGGAAGGGGCGCATGCGGGTCTGGAGACGGGAAGGGTGTGTGCGTGCCGGGGAGGGGGGGAAACGGCGGGAAGCAGCGGGGCGCATGCGCGGGCCTGGAGGCGGGAAAGGGACATGCGCAGGGGAAGGCGGGAAGCAGCGGGGCGCATGCGCAGGTCTGGAGGCGGAAAGGCGCATGCGCAGGGGAAGGCGGGAAGCAGCAGGGCGCATGCGCGGGTCTGGAGGCGGGAAAGGCACGTGCGCAGGGGAAGGCGGGGAGCAGCGGGCGCATGCGCGGGTCTGGAGGCGGGAAAGGCTCGTGCGCAGGGGAAGGCGGGAAGCAGCAGGGCGCATGCGCGGGTCTGGAGGCGGGAAAGGCACGTGGGCAGGGGAAGGCGGGGAGCAGCGGGCGCATGCGCGGGTCTGGAGGCGGGAAAGGCTCGTGCGCAGGGGAAGGCGGGGAGCAGCGGGCGCATGCGCGGGCCTGGAGGCGGGCGGGGCGCTGGCAGCTCGTCCGCGCCTCGCACAGGCCGGGCGGTGTGCGAGCAGGACGCGTCCTCCGCAGGAAGGGCCTCCCGGGCCGGCGTGTCCCGCAGCCCCCCGGGTGCCTGGGCCCCCGCGCGCTTTCCTGTCCCCGAGAGGCCGTCCCCCCGCCCAGGGCGGGGCTCGGACACGTGTCCGCCCCCCTGCGCCCGGCCAGCCCCTGCGGGCTCGGTCCCCTGCGGGCTCGGTCCCCTGCGGGCTCGGTCGACGCTGTCGCCTAGCCGAGGGGAAACGAAGCACCTGCAGAAAATCGAAGCGCTTGCGGGCAGAGAAGCCCCCACCCTGTTCTCTGAACAGCGGGCGACCCCTGGAAAGGCAGGATCCGCGGGAATTGGCGCCGCTCTCTCCAGGGAGGGGCTCTGGGGCAGGGGCTCCCCGGCGTCCCACCCCTCCCAGGGAAGCACAGGCTCTGTGCGGAGGACAGCTGCCCCTCGACGACCAGGAGCGTTCCCGGAGCCTGCACGCTGGCCAGGCGGGTGGTAGCATGCGAGGCAAGGCCACACGTCCCTGCCAGCACGCTGCATGGGTGCGGGTCGTTCCATGCATTCACATGTCTTGTTATCCGTCATCTGGGTAACAGTCTTTGGACGAGATCTGTGCGCAAGGCAGATGGCCACGTCCAGTGTCAGCCGCAGACCCTGACCTTTGGGGTCCTGCTCCAAGCTACAGGCAGGTGTCTCTGGATGGGCCTCCACGGGGCTAAAAGGGGTTCCATGGGGTGGCTGGGGTCCCACAGGGCCAAACAGGGCTTCCACAGCTGAGGGGTCTACAGGTTTGGGGGTTCCATGGGCTGGGTGGAGTACTGTGGGCACTGGGCTTCTTTTCACATAAGGAAACGTTTATTTGAGGTTTAACATGAAATCATACAAATAAAATTTGTGTAAACACAAATCCACACAGAGCCATAACAGATAGCCAAGGACAAAGTAAAACCAAAACTCACAGGCGGCCGTGCAGGGTCAGGCACAGCTGTCTCTCGTGCACTAGGAAGTCTTCACAAAGTAAGCGTCTCACACCGTGGAGCTGGACAGGGTCCGCAGGCTGAGGGTCCTCGGGGCTGGGGCGGGCTGTTCCACTGTGCTGGACAGGGTTCCGTGGGGCTGGGGCTTTCCACAGAACTGGGGGGTCCACGGTTTGGGTGGGAACCTGTCTACACTACACAGGGTGTAGACAGGTTCCACGGGCTGGGGGGAGGGCTCTGTGGGGGTCCAAGGAGCTGGGGGTTTCCATGGGGCCCTCAGGTGGGGTGTTCGTGGACGTGGCCCAGCCTCGGGCACCAGCTGCGGTCAGCTGAGCACGCCACAGCCCCGCACAGGAGGCAGCTCCTGAGCCTTCCAGGGGAGAGCCCTGAATCACAACCCCTTGCTCCCTTGCATGGCTCCCCCCACTGCCTGTTGGCCCCTGGCCCCTGCGTCCCACGAAAGCCAGCAGACACCAGCAGCTTCCGACTGTCACTGCAGACGCAGCAGAGCCAGCAGACATGAGCAGGTCTAATCTGCTACTGTAACTGCCCTCCGACTACGACACACTGACCACGCCCTCAGACTGACCACCGACTGTGCGATCAGACTGACACACCGACCATGCCCTCAGACTGACCACCGACTGTGTGATCAGACTGACCACCGACTATGCGATCAGACTGACACACCAACCATGCCCTCAGACTGACACACCGACCATGCCCTCAGACTGACACACTGACCACGCTATCAGACTGACCACCGACTATGCCATCAGACTGACACACCGACCACATCATCAGACTGACACACTGACCATGCCATCAGACTGACACCAACCACGCCATCAGACTGGCACACCAACCATGCCATCAGACTGACCACCAACTATGTGATCAGACTGACACACTGACCATGCCATCAGACTGACACCAACCACGCC
Source organism: Sorex araneus (assembly GCF_027595985.1). Lineage (NCBI taxonomy): Eukaryota > Metazoa > Chordata > Mammalia > Eulipotyphla > Soricidae > Sorex > Sorex araneus. The sequence continues at coordinate 451,766,885 of NC_073302.1, forward strand.
ATCACACTGACACACTATGCCATCAGACTGACGCACCGACCACGCCATTAGACTGACACGCCGACCACGGCATCAGGGTGACCACCAACCACACCATCAGACTGACCACCGACCATGCCATGAGACTGACACATTGACTGTGCCAGCAGACTGTGACACACCAACCACACCATCAGACACACCGACCACGCCATCAGACTGACACACTGACCATGCCACCAGATACCCCTGGATGTGATCACTCAGGCGTGGCCCTAACTGAGAACCTGACTCTGGGGCCAGCAGGCTCTCTGTTTCCCCTGGGCCCCGGAGGGCCTGGGGCAGGCTGCAGGGTTCCAGGCCGACCGCCTGCTGGTGTGGCCCGTGGAGAAAGCAAGTCAAGACAGGGCTGGCGGCCCCCGGAATGCCGGCCTGCGACCCCGCCGGCCTCTCCCAGCGCTGGGTCACGGTTTCCCGCCAGGCCCCGTTCTTGGGGATCCCCGTGTTGACCCGGCCCCATTGTGAGGCTAATCCCCAGCAACAAGCCTCGGAGCCCCCGCCGGCGAGCCCGGCGGACAAAGCTGGCTCCCCCAGCCCCGGTGCAGGGCTGCTGGAAGGCCACATTCCCCAGGCGCCTGTGAAAACACCAGCAGCTTAGCGGGCACTTCGTTTGCAGAAAGGGCTGTCTCCAGCCTCACGTCTGCAATAAGAAAGCATTCAGCCTCTCGGCTTAGAGGCCGCGATTAGGCCCCCAGTCTGAGATTTCAGCGGAGGGGCCGATTTTCACCTAAGCCCCGAGCCGCCCTTCAGCAAACAAAAGCTAAAGAAACAAGCGGCCAGTGGGGAAGCTCAGAGGAGGCAGCGCCTTCCCAGGGGGCCGGAGAGCGCCCGGCCCCTCCCTCCAGCTGGGGGAGCTGCAGTGCGGGCAGGTGTGGGCGGCCGCGCCGTCCACCCAGGCTCGTGGCTCCTCCTCCCTTCGGGCCGAGGCCAGGGCTCAGTCGACTGTAGGTCCAGGCTGGGCTTCCTGAGGCCCAGCCCTCGCCGCTCACCGTCACCTCTTCGTGCTTTCACACCACGGCGAGCGAACGCTGGGACACACGCGACACGCCACTCTGCAGACGCGCTCCCGGGCGGGCACTGCCACGAGGGGACCCGGCTTGTTTCTGCACCTGCACCTGAGTGGGACGTGGGTGCTGCCGGCCTTGGAGGGGCGAGAGAGCTGAGGCGTGTGCCCCCTCCCCAAACTCAGTCACTCCCGGAGCCCAGGGGTCCGTGTCCACCAGTGCCGGCTTCCAGCCACAGGCTGGCAGAACCCACCCCCCGCCCCGTGTGTGCCCAGTAAGTGCATCCGCCCCCGCCCGTAGGCCAAGGTCACAGGGCATGCACCCCAGAGTCGCAGAGCACATCCCCCGGCCCCCACGTCACCTGCCAGAGGCACCCACTAACCCCACGGGTGTCCCCCACCTGCGCTGATGGCCATATGGCCCCCCATCACCCCACCGCCACTGACGGCCTGTTGGGTGTGGATGAACCGGCAGGAGCCAGGAAGGCCAGGAGGAACCCGAACAGGCTCTGGAATATTCTCCAGTGACAGACGCAGCGTCATGGGGCTGGGGGACGCCAGCCAAGGGGCAGTGTCCCCCGAGGGATGTGCCCAGCGGCCCCACTGCATTGCAGGAGAGTCGGGACACACACACTCACACCCACACACTCCCATATCCGTAACTCAGAGACACACTTGCACACCCATATTCACACACTGACTCACATGCACACACACTTGCTCACATTCACACGCACACGATCTCACATTCAGTCACATCCTCTCCCGTTCACTCACATCCACCCGCACTCACACTTCCTCACACGTTCCCAGACATACACACACACGTACACTGTCTCATGCACGCACCACAGCCCTGGCAAAGGCCCCTCCGGGCGGGCAGCACAGTGGCCCCGTGCGCCCAGCTGCCCCATGGGAGCACAGGGAGCCCCCGAGGCCTGCAGTGTCTCTGCTGGCGGTGGCTCCCGGACGCAGCCTCCGCGCCAGGCCCCCCACCCTCGCCCCTGCAGTGTGAGCGCGTCCCCTCCCTCGGTGGCTGCGGAGCGGCCGTGGGCGGGAGTGGGGCGCGGGGGCTGGGAGCGGGCTGAGGGCCTGTCCGCCCGCAGGTCCCCCAGGAGCACTGTCCTTCCATGCGCCACTGGAGCTCCGGGGGGCTTTCGCTCAGCCCGAGTGGGTGCCCAGAGACCCACTCGAGCGTCCCTGCAGCACCGGCTCACCTGCCTCAAAGGGCTGCTTCATTAATTACCCTCTCGCGGATGAAAGGCCTGCGAAGTGCAGCGTGTTATTAGGGAAGCGCTGGGGCCGGGCCAGATGCCGAGCAGATAGGCCTGATAAAAGACGGCCACAGAAGACAGTTAATAGGACGTTCCGCCGCTAATGGTCCCGCTGAAATCACTCCTCTCTCCCTAATGAGGGTTTCCAACCGAGATAACATCTTAACTGCTCGCAGGACCAAAGGGTATTTCCACGGAGGCTTTTCCAGGCCCAGAGACAGGGACAAAACCGCCGCGCGCCCACGGGCCTCAGCCCGCCCCAGGCCCACGAGGCCCCCGGCCCCCGCGAGCTGCCTCTGGCCTCTCGCACGGACGCCAGGCCAAGAGGAGCGACGGGAGGTGTGCAAGGCAGGGCCGAGGCGCCAGGACGCCGGCCAGCAGGGACCAGCAAGTCTGAGCACGTGGCCCGCTGCCACCCCAGCCTGCGCGGCACAGAGCTGGCTGCCCCCGGCCCGGCGGGCTGAGAGGCGTCGTGTCCCGGGGCACCATCTGCCAGGCGGGACGGCCACCCCGCCTCTGAGTCAGGACCCGGAGCCTCCCAGAGGCCACCTCAGTGCTGCGGGAGTGACCGCTGCCCGCCCCTCCCGTCCTGCGTCTGCCTCTGACACCTGCAGAGAGACGCCTCTGCAAGACCCAGCTCTGCGGTGGGCACAAGCCCACACGCAGGGGTGCAGGGGGGCAGCAGAGACACATGTCCGAGAGCCACTGGGAGGGGAGCGGGCAGAAGTGAGACCAGGTCAGCCGGGCACCAGCTGGCCAGTCTCCTCCCAGAGTGGGGGCCGGAGGTAGGTGACCAGGGGGAGGGAGCACTGCTAGTGGGTGGTGGGAGCACTGTCGGAGAGTGGTGGGAGCACCCCAGGCGGCAGCGGGGACCTCTCAGGCGTGAGCGCATGGCCGAGGTGTGGCCACCCGTGCAGGCTTGCACTGGGCTCCGTGGACACAGCACAGGGGCCTCTGGCACACCGCGGCTCGGGGACATGCCACGGTGCCCACGCGTGTGGCCAGGCTGCCCGGGAGGGGTGCTGGATGACAGTGACTGTCTCAGTCGCTCCCCAACTCGGACCCAGTCCTGCTGGTGGCGGTGTGGAGGCCCGCCCGGCCGCGCCCCCACACCGGCAGACTCGCTCGTCCTGCTCTTGGCTGGGCTGGGGCCATTGATTGACGGGAAGTGACGGGCTGATTAGACACGCCGACCAGACATGCTGACCAGACACGCTGACCGGACAGGCTGACCGGACACGCTGCCCTCTCCGGGTCCACTGCTGCTGCGCCTCATGCTACAAGGACAACTGTGAGGGCCGAGCCACAGCACCGCGGGGAGGGCGTTTGCCTTGCACGCGGCCCACCCGGGTTCGATCCCTGGCACCCCATGGGGTCCCCTGAGCAATGCCAAGAGTGATTCCTGAGCACAGAGCCAGGAGTCAGCCCTGAGCATCGCCGGGTGTGACCCAAAAAGCAAAACACAAAAGTCAAAGGACAACTGTGATGTCCAGTGAGGTGGCGTGAGTCACAGACACCCCGAGAACAGGAGGGAACCAGACAGCCGATTCTGGCCCAGGACACAGGAAACCCGACCTGAAGTAAATAAGTGTTTTAACCAAAAAAAAAAAACACAAAACTGTGCTTTAGTTCATCTGATTTAAAAGCCTCATCATTTCTAAAAGAGTAAACTGAACTTCTAAATTCATCCTCATTTATCTCTAAACTTGTCAATAATCAAAAATGCTTGATTTGCATTAAATTAATTCTGATGTTGAATTAAAATAGCATCAGATGATGAATTAGCAATTGCTCGATATTTAATATTCTTGATTAATGCTTATCTAATCATTAACTTGCCCAGTTAGCTGAACTTGGGGATCAATATTCCCTCGCTGCATTCATTACTCCAGCCCAAGTCTGCGCCGATTTCTAAAACAGTCTGCACGTGACCCAGCTCCGCGCGGCCTTGCCCGTGGTCAGCTCCTGCTGCTTTGGGTCCCCACTCACCTCCTGGCGGAGGGCAGGGCCCTGACAGTCCATCGCGTGGCCTGCCCCCCTCCCCTCCTCAGCCCTCCCCCTCCCGTGGCCCTCCCCCTTCTGTCTGTCCCTCCCCCTCCCGTGGCCCTCCCCCTCCCACTCTGTCCCTCCCTCTTCCGTGGCCCTCCCCCCTCTGCCTGTTCCTCCCCCTCCCGTGGCCCTCCCCCCTGCCCCTCCCCCTCTGTCTGTCCCTCCCCCTCCCGTGGCCTTCCCCCTCTGTCCCTCCCCCTCTGCCTGTCCCTCCCCCTCCCTGCCCGGCGCCTCATGGCCTTCCCCAGATAGGCCAGCGTGTCTGCCACATGCCGCATCCCGGGGCAGTGGCGGCCCCCGCTGTTCTCTGTGAGTGTCCTGCAGGGGTGTGGGGCTGAGGGGAGCTGGCGTCCCTGCGGGCGAGAGGGAACCCCGGGCCAGGCTGCAGCCGCTCCCCAGACCTGCCTCTCCTCAGCGCCGGGCGGTGGGTCCCGGGGCGCCCTGCTCTGGGTCTTCTGGAAACCAGCTCCTTCCGCAGCGCCCACCCGGGCTCCAGGCTGCGCTCCCGGGCCAAGGGCCAGGCTTGGTCCTGCTCGCCGTGGGGCCTTGGCATGTGGGGGAGCGGGAGGGCTGTAGGGAGCGTGGGGGGCCATGAGGGAACATGTGGGACTGTGAAGGAGCGTGGGGGGGGCGTGGGGGAGCGTGTGGTACGTGGGGTGCATGGGGGGCCATGAGGGAGCGTGTGGAGCCGTGGGGTGCGTGTGGGGCCATGGGGGAGCGTATGGGGCCCTGGGGGAGCGTGTGGGGCCGTGGGGTGCGTGTGGGGCCGTGGGGGAGCGTGTGGGGCCGTGGGGTGTGTGTGGGGCCGTGGGGTGCGTGTGGGGCCGTGGGGAGCGTGTGGGGCCGTGGGGGAGCGTGTGGGGCCGTGGGGTGCGTGTGGGGCCGTGGAGTACGTGTGGGGCCATGGGGGAGTGTGTGGGGCCATGGGGGAGCATGTGGGGCTGTGGGGAGCGTGTGGGGCCGTGGGGTGCGTGTGGGGCCATGGGGGAGCGTGTGGGGCCGTGGGGTGCGTGTGGGGCCGTGGGGGAGCGTGTGGGGCCGTGGGGGAGCGTGTGGGGCCGTGGGGTGCGTGTGGGGCCGTGGGGTGCGTGTGGGGCCGTGGGGAGCGTGTGAGGCCGTGGGGGAGCGTGTGGGGCCGTGGGGTGCGTGTGGGGCCGTGGGGTGCGTGTGGGGCCGTGGGGGAGCGTGTGGGGCCGTGGGGGAGCGTGTGGGGCCGTGGGGGAGCGTGTGGGGCCGTGGGGTGCGTGTGGGGCCGTGGGGTGCGTGTGGGGCCATGGGGGAGCGTGTGGGGCCGTGGGGTGCGTGTGGGGCCGTGGGGAGCGTGTGAGGCCGTGGGGGAGCATGTGGGGCCGTGGGGGAGCGTGTGGGGCCGTGGGGGAGCGTGTGGGGCCGTGGGGTGCGTGTGGGGCCGTGGAGTACGTGTGGGGCCATGGGGGAGTGTGTGGGGCCATGGGGGAGCATGTGGGGCTGTGGGGAGCGTGTGGGGCCGTGGGGTGCGTGTGGGGCCATGGGGGAGCGTGTGGGGCCGTGGGGTGCGTGTGGGGCCGTGGGGGAGCGTGTGGGGCCGTGGGGGAGCGTGTGGGGCCGTGGGGTGCGTGTGGGGCCGTGGGGTGCGTGTGGGGCCGTGGGGAGCGTGTGAGGCCGTGGGGGAGCGTGTGGGGCCGTGGGGTGCGTGTGGGGCCGTGGGGTGCGTGTGGGGCCGTGGGGGAGCGTGTGGGGCCGTGGGGGAGCGTGTGGGGCCGTGGGGGAGCGTGTGGGGCCGTGGGGTGCGTGTGGGGCCGTGGGGTGCGTGTGGGGCCATGGGGGAGCGTGTGGGGCCGTGGGGTGCGTGTGGGGCCGTGGGGTGCGTGTGGGGCCGTGGGGGAGCGTGTGGGGCCGTGGGGGAGCGTGTGGGGCCGTGGGGTGCGTGTGGGGCCGTGGGGTGTGTGTGGGGCCGTGGGGTGCGTGTGGGGCCGTGGGGTGCGTGTGGGGCCGTGGGGAGCGTGTGGGGCCGTGGGGGAGCGTGTGGGGCCGTGGGGGAGCGTGTGGGACCGTGGGGAGCATGTGGGGCCATGGGGGAGCGTGTGGGGCCATGGGGGAGCATGTGGGGCTGTGGGGAGCGTGTGGGGCCGTGGGGTGCGTGTGGGGCCATGGGGGAGCGTGTGGGGCCGTGGGGTGCGTGTGGGGCCGTGGGGGAGCGTGTGGGGCCGTGGGGGAGCGTGTGGGGCCGTGGGGTGCGTGTGGGGCCGTGGGGTGCGTGTGGGGCCGTGGGGAGCGTGTGAGGCCGTGGGGGAGCGTGTGGGGCCGTGGGGTGCGTGTGGGGCCGTGGGGTGCGTGTGGGGCCGTGGGGGAGCGTGTGGGGCCGTGGGGGAGCGTGTGGGGCCGTGGGGGAGCGTGTGGGGCCGTGGGGGAGCGTGTGGGGCCGTGGGGTGCGTGTGGGGCCGTGGGGTGCGTGTGGGGCCATGGGGGAGCGTGTGGGGCCGTGGGGTGCGTGTGGGGCCGTGGGGAGCGTGTGAGGCCGTGGGGGAGCATGTGGGGCCGTGGGGGAGCGTGTTGGGCCATGGGGGAGCATGTGGTACATGGGGCGCGTGTGGGGCTGTGCAGAGGAGTGTTCTGGAAGCCTGGTCGGAGCTGGCCGGAGCGTCCTGCTGTAGCCCCAGCCCCCGCCCTGCCCGGTCTCGGCTGTCCCTCCAGTTCCAGGCCCTGGCGCGAGGCCGGGAGGGACAGCAGGTCCGAAGGGTGGCCCCCCTCCCCCGTCTGCAGGGTGGCCACCCCCGTCCGCAGGGTGTCCCCCAGCACTGGCGGCTCCTCGTCCCCCGGGGAGGCCTCGGGGCTGCCCTTCGGTGAGGGCCGTGGGCGCTGGGGAGCCGGCGTCCTCTGGAGACACTTCCCGCCCCCGGGCCTGCGGAGTCAAGGACGCAGGAGCCACGGCGCCACGGAGGCCAGAGCGTGGCCTCGCCCCGCCACCCGCGTCACCCCCCGGGACCTGCTCTGCGCTCTGCTACTGTCTGGTACGCTGGGTCCCACCGACCCGCACGCCCCTACCCGCCCCCACACCCCCTACCTGCCCCCACGCCCCCTACCGCCCCTCACACCCCTACCTGCCCCACGCCCCTACCCGCCCCCACACCCCCTACCTGCCCCCACGCCCCCTACCGCCCCTCACACCCCTACCCGCCCGACGCCCCTACCCGCCCCCACACCTCCTACCTGCCCCCATGCCCCTACCCGCCCCACGCACCCCTACCTGCCCCCACGCCCCCTACCGCCCCTCACGCCCCTACCCAGCCCACACGCCCCTACCCGCCCCATGCGCCCCTACCCGCCCCACGCACCCCTACCTGCCCCTCACGCCCCTACCTGGCCCCACGCCCCCTACCTGCCCCCACGCCCCTACCTGCCCCACGCCCCTTACCTGCCCTATGTCCCCTACCTGCCCCACGCCCCTTACCTGCCCTATGTCCCCTACCTGCCCCACGCCCCTTACCTGCCCTATGTCCCCTACCTGCCCCACGCCCCTTACCTGCCCCACGCCCCCTACCTGCCCCCATGCCCCCTACCTGGCCCGCACGCCCTCCATCTGTCCCACACGCCCTCTGCCCACCCGCCCATGTGGTCCTGCCATCCCGCAGCCTGTGCCAGTAGCTGCCCTTCTGCAGGGGTGTGCTGCCACCAACCAGTGTCCTCTCGTGGCCCTCAGACACCCTCGCCCTGCTCCCCCGAGCCCTGTGGGGTGGGCCCGGCACAGCCCCGAGCCCCCACTGCGGCAGGAATGCGAGTTCCCTGGAGCTCCCCCCGCCTCCCCTCCCCACCCTCCCCACGCATCTGCGGGCGCAGACGGCCCCGGGCACGGACCGTGAGGCTCGCAGCCGCACCGCACTGACAGGCTCGGGGACGCGAGGCCCGGGAGCGGGGGTGGCCGAGGGAGCCCTCCGGCTCCCGACGCGGGTTAATGCTGCTCTCTGCAGCGGTTCCCAGAGCGCGGGCGCCCTCGCGGCCTGCAATCTGAGCCGCGCACAGCCCGCTAAGTGCTCCCCAAATGGACGTCTTGGCTGGGAAACGCCCGTGTCAGCAGCCGCTGCTCCTGCGTAATGAAGGACAATGAGCCGGAGGGGCCCGCTGGACGCCTGTCCCCGGGACCCGCCTCGTCCGCCCGCACGCCCCACACGCTTTCCCGTAAGCGGATGTCGCTTTCGCCCCGGCAGTTACAACTATTTAAGGAATTTCAGGAAAATGCCCACTCGCCACGGCTGAGCCCTCTTGGCATTCCTCGAGATAAAAGCCCGTTGGCTAAAGGGCTTAAATTCACGCGCACGCAGGGGGCGGGGCTCGGTTTCCATTAGAAATCAGCCGGCAGAGGGCCGGGCGGGTCCCGGGGTCTCTGCAGAAACCCTGTCTGGGCGCAGGGCCCAGGCCTGTTTCTGCAGCTGCTGGGGGCAACACTGGGGGTCTGCAGGCCCCGGCTGTGCTGACGCCCCCCCCCCACACACACAGGGCAGCTGAGGGGAGCACGCGTGGCCTGACAGCCCTTGCTGCTGGTGTGTGCCAGCCTCTGCAGGCGTGTGTAGGTATGTACATACATGAGCAGCTCCGAAGGCTTATACAGTTGTGATGAAGGTGCGACTGGTCAGGAGCATGTGATGGCACGTGTGAGCATTCTCAGGGACACACGAGCGTGCGCTGGTGAGTATGAGAAGGGTGTGCAAGCACATACAGGCTTATTCAGGTGTGCAGGCATGTGCAGGGGTATGTGTGTATGTGCAGGGGTGTGCAAGCATGTATGTTTTTCCAGGGGAGCTTAGGCACATGCACAAGTGTGCATGTTTATGAAGGCATGTGCAGGTTGTATGTGTTTATGCAGGCATGTGCAGGCATGTGCAGGGGTGTGCGTGTTTATGCAGGCATGTGCAGGCATATGTGTATTTATACAGGGGTGCATGTGTTTATGCAGGTATATATGCAGGCATGTGCAGGCATGTGAAGGGGTGTGCGTGTTTATGCAGGCGTGTGCAGGCATATGTGTATTTATGCAGGGGCATGCAGGGGTGCATGTGTTTATGCAGGTATATATGCAGGCGTGTGCAGGCATGTGCAGGGGTGCATGTGTTTATGCAGGTATATATGCAGGCATGTGCAGGCATGTGCAGGGGTGCGTGTGTTTATGCAGGTATACATGCAGGCTTGTGCAGGGGTAAGCGTGTTTATGCAGGCGTGTGCAGGCATGTGCAGGGGTGTGCGTGTTTATGCAGGCGTGTGCAGGCACTGCAGGCATAGGGGGTGTCTCACACTCACCTGCATGTCCCAGTGCGGGCTCAGGTGTTCCACGAGGGACACGCAGAGCCAGAGACGGGGCCTGGACCCACTCGCGGGGCCCCAGAGCCAGACACGGGGCAGGGGCAGGGGCAGGGAGGCCTCCCTGACGCGCGTGGGGCGGGCTGAGCTTGCAGGAAGGAACCAGGTGACCTGCTCGGCACGCCCAGGGCTTGCAGGGGGGCTGGAACGTGGTCTCACACGGCCCGTGTGCAGGCCCCTGGCTGTCCCCACCCTGGGCGTGACCACGCTGTGCAGCGCGGACCAGCCAGGCTCCTTCCAGAAGCCTCCGTGCTCCGGAGCTGACTTTCCGGCACCGCAGCCTGTCTGCAGCTTGTTAATTACTTGTAGCAGCGCCAGGCAGAGTCTTAATGTGCTCACGGCTGCCGCTGATTGAAAATCAATCGGGAATCAGGCTCGCGCTTCCTCCGCCCGCTGATTACATCAATCAATCGGGAAGCGTGTTCAGGTGAAGGCCGGTTCCAGCTGAGGACCGCGGTGACGTCATTTCCATGAAGTCGACCCTGAGTCATGAAATAGCTAAAAATAGAAACTTCCTCACCAGCCTCCCTCCCGGGTTCCGGCATCTTCCCTGGGACAGGAAGTGCTCAAGGTGACTGTCGGGGCAGCACAGGCCGAGGGTGGCAGCAACGCCACACACCACCGGGACGCTCAGGCCAGGCCACCCCTGCGGCCTCCGCTGGGGCGCAGCCCGGGCACAGTGGGGCGCCGGCGGTGCACAGCCAGCAGGGCTGCTCCCCCGTGCCCCACAGGATGGGCAGCACCACGCCACTCCCCACCCCTGCGGCCCAGCCCCGCCTCCCGCCTCGGCCTCGCCTGGTGTGGTCAGAGGCTGCGGCCAGCACGGGGCGGAGGGAACTGGTGCCGTCAGGCCGGCAGCTGGGGAGGCTCAGAGCCCTGCCCCCCGCTCTCCCACCCCAGGCCCTCAGCTGTCTCCCCCCAGCCAGCGTGGACAAGGGGGCCAGGGCCCGGGTGAGGGCCCCTGCTGCCCGCAAGAGCTGGGATGGCCTGCGGAGGGGCAGGGCTCTGCGCCCAGCACAGGCCGCGACGGGAAACCAGGCTGGGAGCAGAGGCGAGCTCGGTCTGTGTGTCAGCGGCCGCCCCCTCCAGCCCCCGGGACTCCACTGGGTCCCACGGCACGGAATCATGGGCACAGACGCGCTGCCCCTCCCACACACAAGCGGTGCACACGCGTGAAACACATGGACAGACACGCACACACAGGCACCAGAGCATGCACGTATGTGTGTGCAGGCACGACACAGATATGCATGTCTGGGTTCACACACACACTGCACATGTGTGAATAGGTGGACATGGGCAGTGTATGTAGCACAGATGTGCAGAGTATGCGTGGACATGTGTGGGTTGTCACACGTGTGTGTCGGCACAGGTGTATTGTTGCATGTGCGTATTCAGATATACATGCACACATGTTCACACAGAACTGCATGGAGCTGCACATGGGCACATATGTGTACCCTCAGCACACACAGCTCACAGAGTCCACACAGTAAAGACACAACACACTCACACACACACACACACACACACAGGTCATACAGTATCACAGCTCACAGAGAACAGACGCAGCACACACGCACACACACACACACACAGCACACTGCTCATGCCACGCACACACAGCGGGGCCGCCCTTGGCCGCAGCAGGGGTTGCCAGGCTCTGGGGCGGGCGCACGTCTCCGGGCCCGAGGCACAGAGGTGGCTCCATCTGCTCCCTCGAGCCCTGTGCGGCGCCCAGGACCCTCGGCGCTGTCCCGCCCCTCGAGGCGGGGGCGGTGATTGGGGTGTCGGGGACCCCATGCTGGCACAGCGGGGGCTCGAGGGCTCCGCTGATTAGCAGGACTCAGCCCCGACAGCCTCTCCGGGGCACGCACCCTCGAGTGGCCGATTAGCCCGTCTGCCCCGGCTGATGGGGTATTGTGGCGGCGAGGCGGCAATCAGCAGCCCACAGGGCTGGGGGGGGGGCCCGCCCCGAGCCTGCTAACGAGGCTGGAGCGAGACCCCGAGCCTGTGCGCGCGGCCAGCTGGGCTCCAACAGGGGGGCGGGGAGAAAGCCGGGGGTCGCAGCCCCTGGCTCTGACGGCCCCACTCGCCCTGCAAGCCAGGCGCAGCCCGCGGCACACAAGTCACACTGGGCCGACTCAGTGCGTGACGGCGGGGCCCTCGCCACCCCAGCACCCTGTCCGGAGGGGCTCTCGGACGCACTGCAGAGCATAGCTGAGTGTGCAGGCGGCCGCCAGGCCCCACCCCGCCCCTGCCCCACAGCGGCTGCTCCTGTGTCTGCCAGGGCATGGCCGAGCCCCCGCCCCGCTCCTGCCGACCCGGGCCTCGCTGCACAAGCAGGGCACCGGCCGGGCACCGGCACCTGCTCTCTCAGAAACGAGGCACCGTCTGGCCCAAGTGAAGAGCCGGGCTGGGTGGGCAGGGACGCCCGGACTATCTCCGCTCACTCCGCAGCGCGGGCTCCCAGCGCGCCCACAGTCGCTCCCACCTCTCGCACTGGCTGGGTGCAGATAAGATCGAGGTGTCTGGGCCGGGGTGTCACTCAGCCCCTATCACGACATCAAAGGCACGCAGATGAAAGGACAGCGCTCTGTTTGCATCGTAAACAAGGTCTACGCACGGTGATACTCCAAGCATCTTTCATTCTTACAGGTGGAGCGCAGAGCCGCCCGTGGAGGACGCGGAAGCTGACTTGTGGTCTGCGTTCCGTTTGCTCAGCTTTGATAGAAGCACTGCAATTAGGGCGGCGATGAGCAGGGACTTGTCCGGCGCTTCGCAGAGTACACGATGTTTACTAATCCCGGGTCTAGGCGATAAATCCGTCATCGTGCCCGTGCAGCTGCAGACGAGTCGTTAAAGGGACAGTCCTGACTCTCAGCACAGCTCACGCCGGGCTGGCGCGGGCCGGGGGGGGGGGGGCCGGGGGGGGTGCCGGGTAGCCCCCCAGCTCTGCCAGGGATGGGGAGGCGCGCCCTCCAGCCGCAGCCAGGTGTGGGGGGCGGGCTGTCTGGCGCACCCCCTCGAAGCAGAGCAGAGGCACCTCACTTTAATCAGGCCCGAGTTACGAGCAAATTAGCCGTCGTCTAATTGCGCTGGAACCTTTGAAAGATGCCCTCGCAGATCTGATTCTTAATTATGGAAACGCCTCGGAAGGGCTCGGCCTTTCCAGCTGAGCGAGCCGTGGACGGGCGAGGGGTCAGCAGGGAGCATGCGGGGCCTGGCCCGTGGACAGCAGCAGGAACGTGGGACAGGAGGGGGCGGAGATGCGGCCGGGCCCTGCATGGGGGCTCCAGGGGGCCTTCACTGGGACGCAGGGGGAGGCAGCGAGAGCCCCCGCCCAGAGGGGTATAACCCCTGCCCAGAGAGGTGAGTCTGCCCAGAGGGGTGTGACCCCTACCCAGGGACGTGAGTCTGCCCAGAGGGGTGTGACCCTGCCCAGACGGGGAGCCCTGTCCAGCGGCTGGAGTCCTTCAGGGAGCAGGGAGTGGCAGGCAGGTCGGGCCTGGTCAGTGTCTGAGCCCGGCCACAGCCCCTGAGGGCCGCCCCTGGTTGGGCGGTGGCTGGCACAGCCCCTCCCCATGGCAGCCTGGGGCACCCCGGGGCCCGGTCCCCAGGTGTGTCTGAGGGGCCACTGCTGCCGGGCCTGGGGCCCGTGTGGGATCAGTCTGGAAAGTGCTTCTCGCCTCGGCCAGTGACGGGGATGCACTCATGGCCAGGACCTGGCCCAGCTGCCCGAGTGCCCAGCGGCTGGGTGTCGCGGGAAGCGCCCCCAGCACTGTGGGGAGGACACCCCGGCGGTCATCGGGGGCCACTCTGCAGGACTCCACGGGCGACTCAAATGCCCTGTCTGGGCTGAGGGCACAGGGCAGGCTGTGGACAGGAAGAGGGACGCTGGGAGCAGGGCCTGGGCACCCCAGGAAAAGACTCACCCCAGTGCTCACCCCAGCATCTCTGTGATGGCCCAACACACCCCAGGCGGGCCCAGGGCTCACTCCACCTCCCCGCGGGCGGTGCCCCCACCATTCCACCTGCGCCCCGCCTCCTGGGGGCTCCGGCCCCTCTGCTCACACACGCTGGCTCTGGGCAGCCCCACAGGCCGTGACCCCCTCGTGGCTGCCCAGGCCGTGTTCATGCTGGCCGCGTGGCCAGTCCCGCGCCTGTCCTGACCGCCGAGTGCCCCCACGACAGCTGGGCCCGCGCCAAGGGCCAGCGGGAGGGGCTGCCCAGGGGCCAGCACGGCGCTGCCCCTGGGGCCAACACTGACACACGCCCAGTGGCAGCCACTGAAAGAGCCGCGTCCAGGTGTGGCCAATCAGAATGCAAGGACGAGGTGCGGAGGTCGTGGCATGGCCAATCAGAATGCAAGAACAGAACCAGCCTGGAGGCCAGCCAATCAAGAGAAGGTCTGGCTGCTCCGCCTGCCCCTGCGTGAGACCTAACGGTTCCGCCGCCCCCGCCCAGCCAAGAGCCCAGCAGGGCCCGGGACAGGAGCAGGAGCCCAGATCCGCGATACGGACCGTCTCTGCGGCCTTGGCCATGCGTCTGCCTGTCCCTGGCAGGGTCCCCGCATCAAGGGACCATCAGCATATCCTGACCACACCTGCCCAGCGGGTCCTGGCCCCTCCCGTCCAGCCCATTCTGGCCCCTCCCGTCCAGCGCGTTCTGGCCCCTCCTGTCCAGCGGGTCCTGACCCCTCCCGTCCTGGCCCCTCCTGTCCCAGCGCGTTCTGACCCCCTCCCGTCCAGCCCGTCCTGGCCCCTCCTGTCCAGCGTGCCTGACCCAGCCAGCACCTATTCGAGCTGTGTGAAGCCCCTCTGAGCTGGGCCGGCGTCTCTAACTGGACTTTGGGTAATTTGGGCACAACACATGTTTTTTTTGTCCTTTCGGCGGTACTCAGGGGTTACCCCTGGCCCTGCACTCAGGAATCACTCCCAGCGGGGCTCAGAGGACCGTGTGGGATGCCGAGGATGAAACCTGGCTCAGCTGCAAGGCAGACGCCCTAGGCTGGACCTATTTATTTAATTTTTTGTGTGTTTGGGGCCACACCTGGCAGTGCTTAGGGGTCACTCCTAGCCGGGCTCAGGGGATCAAACTGGGCGCAGCCACTGCAAGGACAGACCTTGAGCCCCTACCCTGGGCCCGGATGCTGAGGCGGTGTCCGGGAAGCTGCGAGCAGGGCCCAAGGCGCCAGTGTGGCGAGGACCGTGACACACTGTGATGCCCGTAAGCATCACGGTGACCAGCTCTGGGAGGTCAGACCATCCCTGGTCATGTCCAGGCCAGCATCCGAGGGACTCTCACCACATGCACTTGGGTGGTCCCGAGCCCTCAGCTTTCTGCCTCCAGCCTGGGGTGGGCACAGGGCCGGTCCTCAGAGATGGCAGGAAGAGGCATCGTGGACTCCACGTTCTGACCCCTCCCGTCCAGCCCGTCCTGGCCCCTCAGCAGGCTCCCAAGCAGCCCCTGGCCGGAGACCGAGGGGAGGGGACCCGCCTGCTGCTGGAACCGCAGAGACCCGCAGCTGCGCCTCGCACCCACAGAGCACCGCTCCCTCCGCACTGCCCGGCCTGATGCAGGTGCTGGGTCACCAAGGGCTGGGCCACCCTGGGGCCCAGCCCCAGCCCCACTGGGATGACCCCTGAGCACTGCTGAGTGTGCCCCTACACCCACACATATCCCCCCCACACAAATGCAGACACACACGAACACACACACAACCACACACGAACACGAACGCACACACACATGCACAGACACACACATGCACAGACACACACACATGCACACACGTACACATACGCTCACACGCACACATGCACAGACACACACATGCACACACACCTGTGCGTGTGCACGCACAGAGAGAGAGACAATTCTTTGGCCCAGAGCAGGGGCAACCAGAGACCCAGGGTCTGGCCACAGTGGCAACTTCTCGTTATGGGTTTTTGGTGGGTTTTTCTGCTTTTTGGGTCACTCTCGGCAATGCTCGGGGGTTACTCCTGGCTCTGCACTCAGGAATTACCCCTGGCCGTGCTCAGGGGAACCATACGGGATGCTGGGAATCGAACCCAGGTTGGCCCCGTGCAAGGCAAACGCCCTCCCCGCTGTGCGGTCGCTCCGCTCTGGCCCCCATCATCACTGTTTTTAATGAACAGAAGCACCTTGTCCCGGTTCTCTCACATGTGAGGGGCATGTGAGGAAGTGCATGAGGGGGTGCATGCATGAGGGGTGCTGAGAGACATGTGAGGGGGTGCTAAGGGATCAGCGAGGGTGTGTGTGAGGGCAGTTAGGGGGTGTGAGGGGCGCGTGAGGGAGCATGCATGAGGGGGTGCTGAAGGTGTGTGAGGGGTCATGTGAAGGGCGTTTGAGGGGCACGTGAGGAGAAGCATAAGGGGGTGTGTGAGGTGAGGGGGTGCATGAGTGCGAGTGTGAGGGGGCATGTGAGGGGGCACGTGAGGGGGCACAGGAGGGTGAGGGTGAGGGGTGTGAGGGGTGAGGGGGCACAGGAGGGTGAGAGGTGAGGGGGGCACAGGAGGGTGAGGGGTGTGAGGGGCGTGGGGGGCACAGGAGGGTGAGGGGATTGTGAGGGGGGCACAGGAGGGTGAGGGGTGTGAGGGGTGAGGGGGCATAGGAGGGTGAGGGTGAGGGGTGAGGGGGGTGTGGGGGGCTTGTGAGGAAGAGCAGGAGGGGTGCAGGAGGGGCTGTGGGGTGGGGGGCGCAGGAGGGGGCCGAGCCCACCCGTGGGCTTCTCTTGGTGCTTCCTGCTCAGTCCTCAGCTCGCTCTGAGGGGACCGGCCCGCGGGGAAGCGGATGAGGAAGGGGCTCCACTCGGAAGGGGCCGCCTCTGCCCTGGGCTCCAGCTCGGCCCTGAGAAAGCGGGTGCCTGACCCCGCCGGGGGGCTGGGCAGGGAGAGTGACAGCGCCCACCGGGGGCAGGGCGGGCGAGCGAGGGCACGGGAGTGCTCGGAGCCGGGGCAGGAGGCACCTGCCGGCCTGGAGGTAACTCAGGCCTGTGGTGACGACGGGGCTCCCTCGAGGAGGGAGGCCCTCGGCTCCCCGTTCAGATGCGACGGGCCAGACGGAGGAGACGCCGGCCACACGTCCACCCGGCAGCATGAGGCCCCGGGAGACACACGGAGGCGCTCTCGGGCGGCCCACACGGCGAGGAGAGCACAAGCCGTCAGTGCTGAGGCGGAGGAGCCGAGGGGGGACAAGGCCACGGGCCACGGCGGACTCGGCGCTCCGCCAGGGTGCGGGCAGGACCATGGGCAACGGGCCGCCTCGGGGCTGAGGGCTCACAGGTCACGGGTATTTGAGCTCAGCCTTTCTCACGTTTCCAGAAACTTCTCAAGCCCCAGCCAACAGGACCCCTGCCACGCCCCAACTCAGATACATGCACAACCACGCCTCAGGCACTGCCGAAGGGCAGGACCCCTGGGTCACACACCAGCCACAGCCACACACACACACCAGCCATGGATACACACACACACCAGCCACAGCCACACACACCAGCCACAGCCACACACACACACACACACACACACACACCAGCCACAGCCACACACACACCAGCCATGGATACACACACACACCAGCCACAGCCACACACACCAGCCACAGCCACACACACACACACACACACACCCCAGCCATGGATCCACACACACACCAGCTACAGCCACACATGCCACGCAGGCCACACACACCAGCCAGGCCAGGCCACACACACACGCACACACACACACACCAGCTACAGCCACACACACACACATCAGCCATGGATCCACACACACACCAGCTACAGCCACATATGCCACGCAGGCCACACACACACACCAGCCACAGCCACACACACACCAGCCACAGCCACAGCCACACACACACACACACCAGCCATGGATCCACACACACACCAGCCACAGCCACACATGCCACGCAGGCCACACAGGCCACACACACACATGCACACACACACACCAGCTACAGCCACACACACACACATCAGCCATGGATCCACACACCAGCTACAGCCACACATGCCACGCAGGCCACACACACCAGCCACGGATACACACGCACCAGCCAGGCCAGGCCACACACACACACACACACACACACGCACACCAGCTACAGCCACACACACCAGCCACAGCCACATACCAGCAGGGCCACACACACCAGCCATGGCCACGGACACACACACACCAGCCAGGCCACACACACACACACATCAGCCATGGATACACACACACACACACACGAACACCAGCCGGGCCACACGTGGGCAGGACTTGCAGAGCTCCGACGTGGCAGATGTGGAGTGATCCCAGGCCCCAAGCCCTGCTCCCCGACACCCCCAGAGGTCAGGCGTGGCCCCTCCTTACGGAACGGCCCCTGCTCCCGGGCTCCTCTGACCCCGGCCGGGCCCTCGCTACTCCCGAGCCACACGGGACCACGAGCCGGCAAGCAGACAGGACTAGGACACGCCACGTCTCCGTGCCCAGTGCTCCGGGAACCATATGTCAGCCGTGTGCCGGCAAGTACCGTCCAGCTGTGCCCGGGCTCCAGCCCATGAGGCCCTAACTGCCTACTCCGCTCCCAGCCGCTGTCCAGACCAGCCCCCGTGCCGGGCTGCAGGCAGGACCCCCGTAAGCAGACTGCTGGGGCAGCTGAGCAGCCTCGCTGCCGGCCCAGGCTCCCCCAGAGCCGGCACAGGCACACGCATGTACACACGGCCCCTGCACCCACTGGGCACTCACACGCATTGTACACACGGCCCCTGCACCCACTGGGCAGACTCACACACGTGTACACATGGCACTGGCACCCACTGGGCAGACTCACGTGTGTATACACAGCCCCTGCACACACTGGGCAGACTCATGTGTACACACAGCTGCTGCACCCACTGACCTATCTCACACGTGTGTACACACGGCCCCTGCACCCACTGGGAAGACTCACGTGTGTACACACGGCCCCTGTACCCACTGGGCAGACTCACGTGTGTACACACGGCCCCTGCACCCACTGGGCAGACTCGTGTGCATACACGGCTGCACCCACTGACCTATCTCACACGTGTGTACACACGCCCACTGGGCAGACTCACATGTGTACACACGGCCCCTGCATCCACTGGGCAGACTCGTGTTTACACATGGCTGCTGCACCCACTGGACAGACTCATGTGTGTACACGCGGCTGCTGCACCCACTGACCTATCTCACACGTGTGTACACACGTCACTGGCACCCACTGGGCAGACATGTGGTGTACACACGGCCCCTGCATCCACTGGGCAGACTCACACGCGTGTACACATGGCCCTTCTACCTACTGGGCAGACTCACACATGTGTACACACAGCCCCTGCATCCACTGAGCACAGACTCATATGTGTACACGACTTCTGCACCCACTGAACACATTCATTCATGCACAGAGAACCCCCCATCCCTCTGTGCACACATGCACACACACGCAGTCACATGGACACTCACGGCAGGCTGGGTCCCACCGACCATGTCATTAGCGGCCCCTGCGTGCTGTGTGGGGCTGGACAGTGCAGGGCAGGGGTGCCCCATGTGGGTGCCAGGCTTGCCCCTCTCTGGCCAGGTGTAAAGGGGGTTTGACGTGCCCCCTGGATCTGCTCAGCTGGAGATTCAGGGCCTCCCAGGGGCAGGGGGACCCCACAGCAGGGCCGCAGCCAGGACCCACGTGCCCCCTCAGTGCTCACCATCCGCATGTCGTCAGCCCGACCCAGGGGTGCCCTGGGCACTCCTCAGCCTCTGGGGCGGGTCGGCAGCTCCCAGGGTGGGCCGGGAGGGCAGGCGGCCCTGGCCGTCCAGCTCCGCTGGGAGCCGGCACCTTCCAGGTCCCCCTGGCCTGCCGCGGGGACGGTCCTCCTGAGGCCATGTTCAGCACGGGCACCCACAGGGCCCACAGTCCACCTGGTGCAAGTCCACATGCAGAGTCCAGCCGCTGTCCTGCCCGGCCGTGCTTGTGTGAGCAAGAGCCCCGCCCGGGTCCCCAGGAGCCGAGCAGGGAGAGATCCGACCTGGGCACACAGGGGAGATGGGCCAGGCAGGGGAGCCGCGGGCCAGGCAGGGGGGGTGCCCCTCCCGTCCCAGGTCGGCATGACTATTCCGTGGCCAGAGATGCCCGAGACCATGCACACAAGTTCCCGTCACAGGCTGGTGCCCCACCCTGGAGGCAAAGGCCAAAGGGCAGCGAAGGCCACACCCTGCCCTGCGCGGCCTCCACATGTGCCCACTGAGCCTGGGGGCGTGTGCCCACTGCCTGCAAGCGCAGGAGCTGGTGGACACGGCTGTGTCCACTGGCATCACAGTGGACTGACACAGACAGGCAGGTGGCCAGTGTCCGTCACCCAAGAGTCAGGCGGCCACTGCAGATGCCCAAGGCACAGCCACACCCTGCAAGCCCGCTGTGGCCACTGCAGCCCCCTGCGATGCGCTGGCACTATGGGACAGACAGTGGGCGTGGCTGGGGGCAGGAGGGACGCAGCCCAAACTCCTCACTGCTGCCGGAGGGCAGCGCGGGCTGCTCACGGTCACTTGGCGGCCGTACCCCGCCGGCTCCAGCCCTGCCGTGCCCCTCGGGACACGCTCCCTCCTGCACGGCGGGGGGCAGTGGGCACAGCCCACCACGACTGCATCTCACGGGCCTCCACCGCAGCAGGCCTGGGGGTCTCGCGAGGGGGCTCGCCCGCTCGGACCCCGGAGTCCTGAGTCTGTGCTGCCTGAGACAGACGTACTGGTTCCAGGTGTGTGTCGTGTCCCGACTGGGTCAGCAGCTCAGCACAGCCTTCTCCCACCTCAGCCCCCCGCGCTCTGCGGAGTCACACAGGCTGGGGCGTCCCCGGGGCCTGGCCGAGGCCATCGGAGAACCCCGCGCCCCCGCGGCGTGTTGGCACTGGAACGCACTTGCTTCTCGCGAAGGAGAGTGTCTGCCACCCTCCGCTCTCAGGTGGCCAGGGGCGTCCCTGGCGCTGACCGGCCACCCTGCAGGGGTGCCTCAGGCTTGGTGGCCACAGCGCCCCTTCCTGCGCCCCTTCTCTAGCGCCCTGCACCCTCACCCAAACCCGCACGGGCGCGAGGAGAGAGCGAGAGTCAGTCCCCTTCCAGCGGGAACCGGAGACTGTCTACACTGCAATACCCCGCTCTGCGCACCCTCTCGCCTGGGTCGGCCCCCAGCACCCGGACACGCTCTCCCCCCGGAGCCTGGACGGTTCTCTGGAGTCGCCCACTGGCCTCACCCCGGGAGCAGCGTGAGACGCAACCAGAGCCTCGAGCAGAGGAGCCGGCCCAGGGGCCTCCTCCCACCAGGAGCCACGGCAGGGAAGCAGGTGCCCCGAGCCCGAGACCGCAAGCTGAGCCCACGGGTATGCTGCAGAGAACCTTCCGGAACCATCTCCTCAGGCTGGAGCTGAAGCTTGAACGCTGGAATCCAAACTGAACAGACACTCCCTGGCCCCCCCACTGAGGGAATGTCCAGGCTGTGGTCACTCTCCAGACTGCAGCAGGATGGCCACTCACACCCTGTGGCCAGCATCCACGCTGCATGGCCAGTATCTGCTACTGGCTAAACATGCACTGTGTATGCTCAGTGATCAATATCGATAGCATGATCAATATCCAGGCCCCACCATTGATACCCATGCCCTGTAATCAATATCCATACTCGGGATCAATATCCGTGCCCTGTAGTCAGTATATCCAGGATCGATTCCATGCCCTATTATCAATATGCATGTTCTGTGATCAATAACCATGCCCTATCACCAATATTCCTGTGACCAATGTCCATACCTGGGATCCATATCCATGGCTCATGATCAATAGTCACATCCTGTGATCAACAGTCACACCCTATTATCAATATCCATGCTCTGCGGTCACTATTCACACCCTGTGACTACCGGCCACTCCCTGACCACTGGCCACGCCCTATAACCACTGGCCACTCCGTGACCACTGGCAACTCCCTGACCACGGGCCAGGCCTGTGGCCATGGCCAGGCCCCGGCTCAGGGCCCGCCCACTCGCCAGGACTGCTTCTCTCTCTGCTGACCCAGCAGGGGTGATGTCATCGTGGGCGCCGTGCCAGTGCAGACGCGCCCTGCGTCCACCCCTCCCCGGCCGCCTGCGCTGCTCGGGGCTCTGACCTCCCACTGCAAAGATGGCTGTGGCCGCTGGGGGATGCCAGTGTCCCCTCTGACGTGGCGCCCCTCCCCCACCCCTGGCAGCGGACGCCCCTGAGAGGAGCCGTGGCAGGCAGGGAGGGATGACCGTGGTGACCATGGCAGCCCGGAGACGCAGACCGGGTGGGGGGCTCCTGGGTGCAGGGCTGTGGCCGCTGCCCTGTCCGCCACGCGCTCACGTTCCGGAGGGGGACAGGGGCCCCTCCCACTCCGGTTCTGCCGAGGGAGAGGGAGGAGGGGCAGAGAGACGCAGGCGGGTGCAGGGCCTGAGCGAGGGCGCCCGCGAGGGCAGCACCCTCAGGACCAGGGGGTCCCGCACGCCTCTGCTGGCCCCCAGCCTGTTTCCCGACAGGTCTGGGACCATCCCGAGACAGCCGGGACAGGATGGGATGAGATGGGTGTGGGCGAGCTCTCCGGCCCTGCTGGGGCGGGATGGTGCTTCCCACCCGCCTCCGTGTCCCAGACCACAGGGCGGGCAGCCAGACCAGACCCCGGCACTGGCCCCCGGCACCGCGGCCATCGTGGGGCTGACCCAGACCTGTCCCCGTCCTCCAAAGGGTCGCCGTGCATGCAGAGCAGGGGCTGCACTTCCGAGAGCCCTGGCTACTGTAACCCTGTCCTGTCACCCATATCCCTGTCCTGTCACCCCATCCCTGTCCTGTCACCCATATCCCTGTCCTGTCACCCCATCCCTGTCCTGTCACTCCATCCCTGTCCTGTCACCACTATCCCAGTCCTGTCACCCGTATCCCTGTCCTGTCACCCGATCCCTGTCCTGTCACCCCATCCCTGTCCTGTCAACCATATCCCTGTCCTGTCACCACTATCCCAGTCCTGTCACCCGTATCCCTGTTCTGTCACCCCATCCCTGTCCTGTCACCCCATCCCTGTCCTGTCACCACTCTCCCTGTCCTGTCACCCATATCCCTGTCCTGTCACCCGTATCCCTGTCCTTTCACCCGTATCCCTGTCCTGTCACCACTATCCCTGTCCTGTCACCTGTATCCCTGTCCTGTCACTCCATCCCTGTCCTGTCACCCGTATCCCTGTCCTGTCACCCCATCCCTGTCCTGTCACCCGTATCCCTGTCCTGTCACCCGTATCCCTGTCCTGTCACCCATATCCCTGTCCTGCCACCCGTATCCCTGTCCTGTCACCCCATCCCTGTCCTGTCACCCGTATCCCTGTCCTGCCACCAATCCCTGTCCTGTCACCCCACCCCTGTTCTGTCACACATATCCCTGTCCTGTCACCCATATCCCTGTCCTGTCACTATTCCTGTCCTGTCACCCGTATCCCTGTCCTGTCACCCCACCCCTGTCCTGTCATCCATATCCCTGTCCTGTCACCCGTATCCCTTTCCTGTCACCAATCCCTGTCCTGTCACCCCACCCCTGTTCTGTCACCCATATCCCTGTCCTGTCACCCATATCCCTGTCCTGTCACTATTCCTGTCCTGTCACCCATATCCCTGTCCTGTCACCCCATCCCTGTCCTGTCACCCCATCCCTGTCCTGTCACTCCATCCCTGTCCTGTCACCCCATCCCTGTCCTGTCACCCCACCCCTGTTCTGTCACCCATATCCCTGTCCTGTCACCCGTATCCCTGTTCTGTCACCCCATCCCTGTCCTGTCACCCCACCCCTGTTCTGTCACCCATATCCCTGTCCTGTCACCCATATCCCTGTCCTGTCACCACTATCCCTGTCCTGTCACCCGTATCCCTGTCCTGTCACCCCATCCCTGTCCTGTCACCCATATCCCTGTCCTGTCACCCCATCCCTGTCCTGTCACTCCATCCCTGTCCTGTCACCACTATCCCAGTCCTGTCACCCGTATCCCTGTCCTGTCACCCGATCCCTGTCCTGTCACCCCATCCCTGTCCTGTCAACCATATCCCTGTCCTGTCACCACTATCCCAGTCCTGTCACCCGTATCCCTGTTCTGTCACCCCATCCCTGTCCTGTCACCCCATCCCTGTCCTGTCACCACTCTCCCTGTCCTGTCACCCATATCCCTGTCCTGTCACCCGTATCCCTGTCCTTTCACCCGTATCCCTGTCCTGTCACCACTATCCCTGTCCTGTCACCTGTATCCCTGTCCTGTCACTCCATCCCTGTCCTGTCACCCGTATCCCTGTCCTGTCACCCCATCCCTGTCCTGTCACCCGTATCCCTGTCCTGTCACCCGTATCCCTGTCCTGTCACCCATATCCCTGTCCTGCCACCCGTATCCCTGTCCTGTCACCCCATCCCTGTCCTGTCACCCGTATCCCTGTCCTGCCACCAATCCCTGTCCTGTCACCCCACCCCTGTTCTGTCACACATATCCCTGTCCTGTCACCCATATCCCTGTCCTGTCACTATTCCTGTCCTGTCACCCGTATCCCTGTCTTGTCACCCCACCCCTGTCCTGTCATCCATATCCCTGTCCTGTCACCCGTATCCCTTTCCTGTCACCAATCCCTGTCCTGTCACCCCACCCCTGTTCTGTCACCCATATCCCTGTCCTGTCACCCATATCCCTGTCCTGTCACTATTCCTGTCCTGTCACCCATATCCCTGTCCTGTCACCCCATCCCTGTCCTGTCACCCCATCCCTGTCCTGTCACTCCATCCCTGTCCTGTCACCCCATCCCTGTCCTGTCACCCCACCCCTGTTCTGTCACCCATATCCCTGTCCTGTCACCCGTATCCCTGTTCTGTCACCCCATCCCTGTCCTGTCACCCCACCCCTGTTCTGTCACCCATATCCCTGTCCTGTCACCCATATCCCTGTCCTGTCACCACTATCCCTGTCCTGTCACCCGTATCCCTGTCCTGTCACCCCATCCCTGTCCTGTCACCCATATCCCTGTCCTGTCACCTGTATCCCTGTCCTGTCACCCCATCCCTGTCCTGTCACCCATATCCCTGTCCTGTCACCCATACCCTGTCCTGTCACCCATATCCCTGTCCTATCACTACTATCCCTGTCCTGTCACCCGTATCCCTGTCCTGTCACTCCATCCCTGTCCTGTCACCCGTATCCCTGTCCTGTCACCCGTATCCCTGTCCTGTCACCCCATCCCTGTCCTGTCACCCATATCCCTGTCCTGTCACCCATATCCCTGTCCTGTCACCCATATCCCTGTCCTATCACTACTATTCCTGTCCTGTCACCCGTATCCCTGTCCTGTCACCCCACCCCTGTCCTGTCACCCATATCCCTGTCCTGTCACACCATCCCTGTCCTGTCACGCGTATCCCTGTCCTGTCACCAATCCCTGTCCTGTCACCCCACCCCTGTTCTGTCACCCATATCCCTGTCCTGTCACCCATATCCCTGTCCTGTCACCACTATCCCTGTCCTGTCACCCGTATCCCTGTCCTGTCACCAATCCCTGTCCTGTCACCCCACCCCTGTCCTGTCACCCATATCGCTGTCCTGTCACCCGTATCCCTTTCCTGTCACCAATCCCTGTCCTGTCACCCCACCCCTGTTCTGTCACCCATATCCCTGTCCTGTCACCCGTATCCCTGTCCTGTCACCAATCCCTGTCCTGTCACCCATATCCCTGTCCTGTCACCACTATCCCTGTCCTGTCACCCATATCCCTGTCCTGTCACCAATCCCTGTCCTGTCACCCCACCCCTGTTCTGTCACCCATATCCCTGTCCTGTCACCCATATCCCTGTCCTGTCACCAATCCCTGTCCTGTCACCCCACCCCTGTTCTGTCACCCATATCCCTGTCCTGTCACCCGTATCCCTGTCCTGTCACCAATCCCTGTCCTGTCACCACTATCCCTGTCCTGTCACCCCATCCCTGTCCTGTCACCCCATCCCTGTCCTGTCACCACTCTCCCTGTCCTGTCACCCATATCCCTGTCCTTTCACCCGTATCCCTGTCCTGTCACCACTATCCCTGTCCTGTCACCTGTATCCCTGTCCTGTCACTCCATCCCTGTCCTGTCACCCGTATCCCTGTCCTGTCACCCCATCCCTGTCCTGTCACCCATATCCCTGTCCTGTCACCCGTATCCCTGTCCTGTCACCCGTATCCCTGTCCTGTCACCCCATCCCTGTCCTGTCACCCATATCCCTGTCCTGCCACCCGTATCCCTGTCCTGTCACCCGATCCCTGTCCTGTCACCCGTATCCCTGTCCTGTCACCAATCCCTGTCCTGTCACCCCACCACGGTTCTGTCACCCATATCCCTGTCCTGTCACCCATATCCCTGTCCTGTCACCACTATCCCTGTCCTGTCACCCGTATCCCTGTCCTGTCACCAATCCCTGTCCTGTCACCCCACCCCTGTTCTGTCACCCATATCCCTGTCCTGTCACCCATATCCCTGTCCTGTCACCACTCCCTGTCCTGTCACCCCACCCCTGTTCTGTCACCCCATCCCTGTCCTGTCACCACTCTCCCTGTCCTGTCACCCATATCCCTGTCCTTTCACCCGTATCCCTGTCCTGTCACCACTATCCCTGTCCTGTCACCTGTATCCCTGTCCTGTCACTCCATCCCTGTCCTGTCACCCGTATCCCTGTCCTGTCACCCCATCCCTGTCCTGTCACCCCATCCCTGTCCTGTCACCCATATCCCTGTCCTGTCACCCGTATCCCTGTCCTGTCACCCGTATCCCTGTCCTGTCACCCCATCCCTGTCCTGTCACCCATATCCCTGTCCTGCCACCCGTATCCCTGTCCTGTCACCCGATCCCTGTCCTGTCACCCGTATCCCTGTCCTGTCACCAATCCCTGTCCTGTCACCCCACCACGGTTCTGTCACCCATATCCCTGTCCTGTCACCCATATCCCTGTCCTGTCACCACTATCCCTGTCCTGTCACCCATATCCCTGTCCTGTCACCAATCCCTGTCCTGTCACCCCACCCCTGTTCTGTCACCCATATCCCTGTCCTGTCACCCATATCCCTGTCCTGTCACCAATCCCTGTCCTGTCACCCCACCCCTGTTCTGTCACCCGTATCCCTGTCCTGTCACCAATCCCTGTCCTGTCACCACTATCCCTGTCCTGTCACCCCATCCCTGTCCTGTCACCCCATCCCTGTCCTGTCACCACTATCCCTGTCCTGTCACCTGTATCCCTGTTCTGTCACTCCATCCCTGTCCTGTCACCCGTATCCCTGTCCTGTCACCCGTATCCCTGTCCTGTCACCCCATCCCTGTCCTGTCACCCATATCCCTGTCCTGTCACCCATATCCCTGTCCTGTCACCCATATCCCTGTCCTGTCACCCGTATCCCTGTCCTGTCACCAATCCCTGTCCTGTCACCCCATCCCTGTTCTGTCACCCGTATCCCTGTCCTGTCACCCGTATCCCTGTCCTGTCACCACTATCCCTGTCCTGTCACCCCACCCCTGTTCTGTCACCCATATCCCTGTCCTGTCACCCGTATCCCTGTCCTGTCACCACTATCCCTGTCCTGTCACCCCATCCCTGTCCTGTCACCCGTATCCATGTCCTGTCACCCATATCCCAGTCCTGTCACCCGTATCCCTGTCCTGTCACCTGTATTCGTCTTATCACCCATATACCTGTCCTGTTACCCATATCCCGGTCCTATCACCCCATCCCTGTCCTGTCAGCCCATCCAGCCCAGTCACTCATATCTGTCCTGTCACCACTATCCCTGTCCTGTCACCCCATCCCTGTCCTGTCACCCGTATCCCTGTTCTGTCACCACTATCCCTGTCCTGTCACCCTTATCCCTGTCCTGTCACCACTATCCCTGTCCTGTCACCCATATCCCTGTCCTGTCACCACTATCCCTGTCCTGTCACCCCATCCTTGTCCTGTCACCCGTATCCCTGTCCTATCACCCTTATCCATGTCCTGTCACCCATATCCCTGTCCTGTCACCCCATCCCTGTCCTGTCACCCGTATCCCTGTCTTGTCACCCCTATCCCAGTCCCGTCACCCGTATCCCTATCCTGTCACCACTATCCCTGTCCTGTCACCCATATCCCTGTCCTGTCACTCGTATCCCTGTCCTGTCACCCCACCCCTGTCCTGTCACCTGTATCCCTGTCCTGTCACCAGTATTCCTGTCCTGTCACCCATATTCTTGTCCTGTCACCCGTATCCTTGTCCTGTCACCCCATCCCTGTCCTATCCTCCCAAGCCTGTCCTGCCACCTGTAACCCAGTCCTGATCATCTGTGACCTTCTCCTGTCATCTGTAACCATCCTGTCACCTCTGGCCCAGTTCTGTTCATCTGTAAGGTGTCCTGTAAACAGGTAGCCCTGACCTGCCACTTGGTCCCAGATGAGTCACAGGGCCTCGACAGCCCCTGCTCGAGTCAGGCCAAGATCAGCCCTTGCGGCCCCTGAGCCATGGGCGGGGCTGGATCCCCCGAGCCGTCTCAGTTCTTTCCTGACCCCCCAACCCCTTCCCGCCCCTCCTAGTTCCCTAAAGTTCCTTCAGTAGTAAGACTTGGTTTCTGATAAACAAACACGAGGGGGGGAGGAGAGGAGTTACGACCCAGAGGAGGAGGGCGAGGAAGAAGAAAGGAAGTGAAGGAGGAGGGGGGAGGAGGAGGACTCTACTGGAGCGAGCCCCCTCCCCTTGCCTCTTGCCTGCGCGGGTTTCCAGGTTCCCAAGCTGGAACGCTTCCTTCCTCGGGCACGATGCCATGGCTGGTCCCGTCTTCATGGGGAGCACTGGAACCCGGGGCTGGGGAGACAGACAGGGAGCTGCTGAGCCCAGCTGGGCCCTGGCAGCACATGGCCCCTGCTCGTGGCCCTGAGCAAGGGGGTGTCTGAGCACCCCCAGGTGGCCGGGCGCCCCGCACTGACCCGTGGCCAAAGTCACTGGGGAGAGACTGAGCACCCACACAGAGCACGCCCTCTCCTCGCACCCGCGCAGGCTGGTGCCCTGGGACCATCTCTGGCGCTGCCCCAGCCTGGATCCAGGTGCCGGAGGGGGTCCCGCTGCCCCCTCGTGCACAGCAGCTTCCTCCCGCGTTCGAAGGTCGCCAAAATACATTTCACCTATTCGCTTAATCCGAGGAGGGGCGGGGACACACCGCAGGTGTCTGGGGCTTGCTCGTGGCTCTGTGCTCAGAGCTCGCTCCTGGCAGGGCTCAGAGGACCCTTTGGGGTGCCAGGGACGGAGCCCGGGTTGGCTGCATGAAGGCCACAGCCTTCCTTCCCTGCCGCCCTGCCCATCAGGCTCGCTGGCCTCTGACAGCTAAGGGACACGCGGTGGCCTTCCGGCATCTGTCCTGCAGACGGAGCGCCAACGGGAGAGTGTGGGGGAGGCAGGTGGGGCGGAGGGGCAGGGCGTGGCGGGAAGCTGGGGGCGCCGCCCCGGGAAGTCACATGGGCAGGCTGGGGCTGGAACACTGCGAGACGGACCCCCATCACGCGCAGCTTGGGAGGGTCTGCCCCGGAGGGCCTCGACCAAGGCGGGTTAAGAAAGGAATCACAGCGCAGGGTCAGAGTGAGGCTGCGGTTCCAGACCAAACTAAACGAAACCGAGAGATGCAGGCTGCGCGTGGGCTTGTGCCACCGAGCGCGCGGGCACCGCGCAGCCGCACGCGGCGGCCCAAGGCGGGCAGGGTCTGCACTTTAGGGGAAGCCGCAGGGACACTGCAAGGCTTGGAAAAGGTGGACACACGCCCCGAGCCACACAGGGACCCCTGAGGCCCTGGGACACACACGCGGCTGCCACCAGGACGCACATCCCACCCCAGCGGCCACCGGCCAGGCGCGGGGTCCAGTGCCCGTGGGTCGGACACACGTGGTTCCACCCAGGTGGACGCTGGCACCAGCCTCATGCCCAGCCCGCAGTGCCACGCTTAGGGGGAGTGGGTGAGATGGGGGCAGAGCCCCCAAGCTGCGAGCACACATGCCCCGAGGGACAGGGCTGGACCGGGAGAACGCGTCAGGGCTCCCACTCGGCCGCGGGCGCCAGAGGGGGAGGGGGTGGCCCGGAGGGGCTCGGGTGCGCACACCCCACCCACGGGGAGCCCGGCTCCGGCCCGACGCTGCAGCTCACAGGGCCGTGGGCCGGGGCCGGGGCCCCGCGTCCTTGGCAAACCTGGTGCCAGCCCCTGCGTGCTCCTCGCCAGGCCTCACCCACCCGCCAGGACCCGCACACGGCGCCACCGGCCCCAGAGACCCACCTCCACCCCCGACCCCACTCCCACACTCGCCCAGCCCCAGCAAGGGGCCCGGGTGAGGGCAGACAGACACACGCCCCCTCCCAGCAGGGCCTCCCTGGTCCCAGAGTGCCAAGGGCTAGTGCCTGAGGGCCAGGGGCAGGGTCAGCAGAGAGGGCTGTGTGCATGGGGGAGGGTGGTGTGAGTGGGGAGGGATGTGTGAGTGGGGGAGGGTGGTGTGAGTGGGGAGGGATGTGTGAGTGGGGGAGGGGCGTGAGTGGGGGAGGGATGTGTGAGTGGGGGAGGGGCGTGAGTGGGGGAGGGATGTGTGAGTGGGGGAGGGGCGTGAGTGGGGAAGGGATGTGCGAGTGGGGGAGGGGCGTGAGTGGGGGAGGGATGTGTGAGTGGGGGGGCGTGAGTGGGGAGGGATGTGTGAGTGGGGGAGAGGCGAGTGGGGGAGGGATGTGGGGGAGGGGCGAGTGGGGGAGGGATGTGCGAGTGGGGGAGGGGCGAGTGGGGAGGGATGTGAGTGGGGTGGGCTGTGGGGGCTGGGGGGGTTGTGGGGTGTCCCGGTCGCCTCAGGGGCTCAGGGGTCAGCCCTTGGCCCGGGGTCCCGCCCAGGTGAGGGGCTTCGCCGCGGCCTCACCCAGAGCCGGGTCGGGCCCGGGAGTCAGCGCCAGCGGCGCAGGCGCAGTGCCGCAGGGACGGGCCGCGCGTCCCACAGTGTCCAGAGGCCACGCGCTGGCCCGGCCTCGCCCAGGTGCGGACACGGCCGTGGTCGGGGGAGGCCGGGCAGCTCCCGGGGACTCGAGACTGCAGGGGGGCCGCGCCCAGGGGCCGGCGGAGATACGCGCGCCCATTGGCTGGGGGAGATCCCGCGCGCCCATTGGCCGGGGCGGAGGATACTGCACGCCCATTGGGCGGCGGAGAGACACGCGCGCCCATTGGCCGTGGGAGAGACACGCGCGCCCATTGGCCGGGGGAGAGACACGCGCGCCCATTGGCCGCAGATACAGCGCACCCATTGGCCGGAGCAGATACCACGTGCCCACTGCCGGGGAGATCCCGCGCGCCCATTGGCTGGGCGGGGAGACACGCGCGCCCATTGGCCGCAGATACAGCGCACCCATTGGCCGGAGCAGATACCACGTGCCCACTGCCGGGGAGATCCCGCGCGCCCATTGGCTGGGCGGGGAGACACGCGCGCCCATTGGCCGCAGATACAGCGCACCCATTGGCCGGAGCAGATACCACGTGCCCACTGCCGGGGAGATCCCGCGCGCCCATTGGCTGGGCGGGGAGACACGAGCACCCAGTGGCCGGGCCGAGACTCTCCGGCCCTGGCTTCGCTTCTGTGCCCCGGCAGGCGCGACCCCGCAGACACACTGAGCGCGGAGCTCCCGCTGCAGTGCTCGGGGCCGTGCTCTGTCGTGAGGATTTGGGAGTGGCCGTGGTCACTTGGCCTCGGCGGCGTAGGCGGAAGCGGCCCCTGAGTCGGACATGCGAAGTGACCTCGCCCCTCCCCCCTCCCCTCGCTCTGCAGGTGCCTCCCAGCCCGTGCTCCGCCAAGGGGCACCGGGCAAGGCCGACGGGGCAGTGGGGGGCCCGGGACCTGGGTTCGAGGTTCAGCCCCACCCTGCCGGCCCGGCCACCCGAAGTCTGGTGACTGTGACCCCAGGGTGGGGCCCCCGGGGGCCGCACACAAGCCCGCGAGTGGGGTGTCCAGGCGGGCCCCGCCCCCTGGCATGGACACAGTCCCGGGGCAGGCCCTGGAGGGGCTGCGAGGCCCGGAGCCGCCGCCCACCCGCGAGAACAGGCCCGCGGGGACGTCGCCGGCACTGCCGACCCCGGACACGCCTGTCTGCCGCGGCGCCGCGGGGCGACCCCAGGGTGGACAGATGCTGCCGGGAGACCACTGGGGCCAGCCACGGGCGTGTAGTGTGTGGAGGTGTGTGTGGTGTGTGTGGTGTGTGTGTGGTATGGGCATGTGGTGTGGGCGTGTGATGTGGGCATGTGGTGTGTGTGTGTGGTGTGAGGGTGGTTGTATGGTGTGTGTATGGTGCGGAGGGGGGTGTATGGTGATGTGAGGGTGTTGTGTGTGGTGGGTGTTGTGTGGGTGTGAGTGTGAGTGGGTGTGGTGTGTGTATGCATGTATGGTGTGGTATGAGGGTGGTGTGTGCATGGTGTGTGGCTATGGTGTATGGGTGTGGTGTGGGTGGGTGTGTTGTGTGTAGTGTGTGTATGGTGTGAGGGTGGTGTGTGTGGGGTGTGGTGTGTGTATGGTGTATGGGGGGTGTGGTATGTGTATGGTATGAGGGTAGTGTGTTTGTGTGGTGTGATGGTGGTGTGTGTGGTGTGAGGGTGGTATGTGTGGTGTGTGTGTGTGTGTGGTGTGATGGTGGTGGGTGGCAGTATGTATGGTGTGTGGTGTGTGTATGGTGTATGGCTGTGGTGTGTGTGTGGTGTGATGGTGGTGTGGGTGTGGTGTGAGGGTGGTATGTGTGGTGTGTGTGGGGTGTGTGTGTGGTGTGATGGTGGTGTGTGTGGTGGGTGGCAGTATGTGTATGGTGTGTGGTGTGTGTATGGTGTACGGCTGTGGTGTGTGTGTGGTGTGATGGTGGTGGGTGTGGGTGTGGTGTGAGGGTGGTATGTGTGGTGTGTGTGTGTGTGTGTGTGTGTGTTGGCCCCCAGCCCACACCTCCCCGTGCCTGGCCCAGAGGGAGGGCCGGGGTGGGGGTGGGGGCCGAGAGGCACCTGGGTTCTCCCTCCTGCTCTGGGTGTCGGGAAGGGCCTGGAGGGAGGAAGCAGCAGCGCAGAGGGGCTGCGGGCGGAGGCAGGCCCAAGGCTGCTCTGGTGCGGGTGTGCCCGAGGTGGCGAGCGCCGGGCCGGGTCAGGCGGCCCGTGCGGGCGAGAGCGACGGTCTGGAAGCGCCTCAGAAGAGCGGGGAAGCAGCCGTCTGCAGGGCCGTCCCCGGGCTGGTTCGGGGAGCGAGATTAAGGACGCCGATGCGCGCGGCTGGGCTAATCAGGGACTCAGCGAAGACAAGACAGACGTCATCGGCTGTTTAAAGGGAAGCGGCGGTGCCGAGAGACGGGATTACCCAGACGAGAGTCTCAATTGCCGCAACACATTGTAAACTGTCACGCAGAGCCAGGGGATCAGGACGGGCTCAGGCGACGGGTGGGGGGGCCGCGTGGGGTTGGTGCGAGGCACGTGCTGGCTGCGCACGGCTCCGGGGGCTGGAGCAGGTCGGCGTTCGGGGCCGGCTCAGGAGAGGAGGGAACCGGGCGCCCCTGGTCCCAGGAAGCAGAACCGAGCTCTGACCTGCTGCTTCCCGTTCCCTGACCAGAACGGGCCTTGTCCAGTCCTCGCTCAGGCCGCTTCTCCTGGCCTGCCCAGGCACCTGCGATGGGGTCTCCCTGGCTTTCCGCTGTGGCCTGTGCTCATCTTTCACGGTGCTCTGTGCTGCCGCTGGTGGTGGGGGTTGATGGGGATGAAGGCCTGGTGACAGTGGTGCCCACAGTCAGGGCACTGGCCAGGTGGGGGGGGAGGGGAGGGAGGGAGGATGATAGGGCAGTAATTTTACAACCCCCCGAGAGATTTCTGTTGAGTTGGTGCTGGGGTGAGGCCCGAAAGGGACGCTGGATATCTAGACTCAGGAGCCCCTCTGTGGAAAGACACGCGGAGTGAGGGAGTGGGGCAGAGCCGAGGCTGCTGCGAGGGCTCGGACTTGTGCACACCACACCTCGGGAGGTGGCACCAAGCGGAAGCTCCATCTGCCCACACGCAGAGAGAGTAAGGACCGGGAGAGACTCCGGGCAAGTCTCCATTGTGTCTCACTGTGGAGAGATGTGACTGTCCGGAACAAACAGCCCAGCCCACAGCCATGGCTGGTGTTTCTGGGGACCTTGCCAAGACAGGACGACACCCTCCTCTGCCCCCAGAAGGCCCCCGCCCGACTGGCCCTGCAGCATGGCGAGCACCCACCCACGGCGAGGCAGCGGGAGCCACCCGAGAGGACCAGCCGGTCAGCCCCACGCCAGCATGCGTCACCCAGCCACCCGGAGTCCCAGCTTGATCACGGCTCACGGTGGCATTTAAGTTGACAAGTGTCAGCCTCAAGTTGCTCACGAATCCCACGGAGCCAGGCTCCCCACAGCCCCAGCCCCGCCAGCACCCTGGGGAGACCCAGAGGCAAACACTGCCGTTTAGGTGCTGGAAAACCGGATAGCCACATGTGAAAAACACGGTTGGCTCCATATCACACAGAAGTCAGTTCAGAGTGGGTCAGAGACCCGGAGATCAGAACCGAGTTCGTGTCATGCCCTGAGGAAAGCGCAGGGGACCACTCCAGGATGTGGGCCGCGAAGGTGTTTCAAATATGATTCCCCTGACTAAGGGACAGAAACCAACAAGTGGCACTATATCAAATTTAAAAGGTCCTGCCTGGCAAGGAAACAGGCTGAAACTAAGACACCCAAGTTAATGGGAGAGAATATTTTCGTTCAACATCAGAAAAAATTCCCATCCTTTTTATTTTCACATGTGCACTTGTGAAGAGACGGGTATTGGAGCACTGTCTAACGGAAACTCTGTCACGAACAATCTTGTAGCTGTTACACGCTGATTCAATTAAAAATTTTAAAAGAAAATATGGTTGGGAGCGGCACCAATGAGGACGGCAGGACACGGAGGCAGGACGCCGGGCCTTTCTTCAACATACAAAAAAGACTGGGCGGTAACTTAGGCCGCTGCATGACCGTCCAGAGTGCTGACCAGCTCACAAGATTCCAAGTCGGTGCCATGCTTTTGGAAAAGAACGGCTAGAGCGCCAATGTGCCACGTGAACACAGAAGGAGTGCGGGATAGAATCCGATGGTTTCGGTGAATGTCTGTTTCGGCAGAAAACGAATGAAAGAGCAGCAAGCCGCCTTCGGTACGGAGGTCAGAGGACCTGGCGGGCCTGGCTTTGACTGATTCTCTGTACAGACCCGTCGCCTGAACACCTTCAGGAAGCAGCCAGGTAAGCTAAGAAAGGACGGAAAGAACATTCCTCCGCCTCACTCAGGCCGTGAGCAGCGCCGGCCCTGAGCAGAGCCGCTGCAGCAGCTGCGGGGAACCCT
Organism: Sorex araneus; assembly: GCF_027595985.1. Lineage (NCBI taxonomy): Eukaryota > Metazoa > Chordata > Mammalia > Eulipotyphla > Soricidae > Sorex > Sorex araneus. The sequence continues at coordinate 451,802,048 of NC_073302.1, forward strand.
GATCTTCTCCCACTGGAGAGCGTGGCCCTGAGAAGCTGCTTTGTGAAAGTGTCTGAAACTAAAAATATGCTCCATCCTAAAAAAATTTAAATGATTAAGAGCCCACACGAGTGTACTGGGCCCAGCCTGTCCATTAAGGACGACACCTGCGCACTCCAGTCATACCTGTCTAATAGGGCCCACACCTGTCCATCAGGGTCCACACCTGACTATCAGGGCCCACACCTGTTTGTCAGGGAACACACCTGACCATCAGGGTTCACACCTGACTATCAGGGAACACACCTGTCTGTCAGGGCCCACACCTGACGGTATACCAGGGTCGACATCTATCTACCAGGGCCCAAACCTGTCTACCAGGGTCCACACCTGACTATCAAGGAACACATCTGTCTGTTGAGGAACACACCTGTCTGTCAGGGCCCACACCTGTCTACCAGGGCCCACACCTGACTATCAGGACCTACACATGTCTATCAGGGTGCACACCTGTCTATCAGGGCCCACACCTGACTATCAGGGAACACATCTGTCTGTTGAGGAACACACCTGTCTGTCAGGGCCCATACCTGTCTACCAGGGTCCACACCTGACTACGAGGGCCCACACCTGACTACCACAGTCCACACCTGACTATCAGGACCCACACCTGTCTGTCAGGGAACACACCTGACCATCAGGGAACACATATGTCTGTTGAGGAACACACCTGTCTGTCAGGGCCCATACTTGTCTACAAGGGCCCACACCTGACTACCAGAGTCCACACCTGTCAGGGCCCACACCTGATTATCAGATCCCACACCTGTCTATCAGGCCCCATACCTGTCTAATAGGGCCCACAGCTGACTATCAGGGCCAACACCTGTCTATCAGGACCCACACCTGTCTATCAGATCTCACACCTGACTATCAGGGCCCACACCTGACTATCAGGCCCCACACCTGTCTATCAGGACCCACACCTGACTACCAGGGCCCACACCTGACTACCACGGTCCACACCTGACTATCAGGACCCACACCTGTCTATCAGGGTGCACACCTCTCTATCAGGGCCCACACCTGGCTATCAGGGCCCACACCTGTCTATCAGGGCCCACACCTGTCTATCAGGACCGACACCTGTCTATCAGATCCCACACCTGACTATCAGGGCCCACACCTGGCTATCAGGGCCCACACCTGGCATCAAGGCCCACACCCGTCTATCAGGACCCACACCTGACTATCAGGGCCCACACCTCTCTATCAGGGCCCACACCTGGCTATCAGGGCCCACACCTGACTATCAGGGCCCACACCTGTCTATCAGGGCCCACACCTGTCTATCAGGACCGACACCTGTCTATCAGATCCCACACCTGACTATCAGGGCCCACACCTGCCTATCAGGGCCCACACCTGGCTATCAGGGCCCACACCTGACTATCAGGGCACACACCTGGCTATCAGGGCCCAGACCTGACTATCAGGGCCCACACCTGTCAGGGTCCACACCTGATTGTTAGATCCCACACCTGTCTATCAGGCCCCATACCTGACTAATAGGGCCCACAGCTATCAGGGCCAACACCTATCTATTAGGACCCACACCTGTCTATCAGGACCCACACCTATCAGATCCCACACCTGACTATCAGTGCCCACACCTGGCTATCAGGGCCCACACCTGACTATCAGGGCCCACACCTGACTATCAGGGCCCACACCTGGCATCAAGGCCCACACCTGTCTATCAGGACCCACACCTGACTATCAGGGCCCACACCTGGCTATCAGGGCCCACACCTGGCTATCAGGGTCCACACCTGTCTACCAGGGTCCACAACTGACTATCAGGGCCCACACCTGGCTATCAGGGCCCACACCTGGCTATCAGGGCCCAGACCTGACTATCAGGGCCCACACCTATCAGGGTCCACACCTGATTGTCAGACCCCACACCTGTCTATCAGGCCCCATACCTGACTAATAGGGCCCACAGCTATCAGGGCCAACACCTATTAGGACCCACACCTGTCTATCAGGACCCACACCTATCAGATCCCACACCTGACTATCAGTGCCCACACCTGGCTATCAGGGCCCACACCTGACTATCAGGGCCCACACCTGGCTATCAGGGCCCACACCTGGCTATCAGGGCCCACACTTGCCTGTCAGGGCCCACACCTGCCTGTCAGGGCCCACACCTGACTGTCAGGGCCCACACCTGACTATCAGGGCCCACACCTGTCTATCAGGGCCCACACCTGGCTATCAGGGCCCACACCTGGCTATCAGGACCCACACCTGGCTATCAGGGCCCACACCTGGCTATCAGATCCCACACCTGTCTATCAGGGCCCACACCTGGCTATCAGATCCCACACCTGGCTGTCAGGGCACACACCTGGCTATCAGGAACCACACCTGCCTGTCAGGGCCCACACCTGGCTATCAGGAACCACACCTGGCTATCAGGGCCCACACCTGTCTATCAGGGCACACACCTGGCTATCAGGAACCACACCTGGCTATCAGGGCCCACACCTGTCTATCAGGGCCCACACCTGACTATCAGATCCCACACCTGGCTATCAGGGCCCACACCTGGCTATCAGATCCCACACCTGTCTATCAGGGCCCACACCTGACTATCAGATCCCACACCTGGCTATCAGGGCCCACACCGGGCTATCAGGGCCCACACCTGTCTATCAGATCCCACACCTGGCTGTCAGGGCACACACCTGGCTATCAGGGCCCACACCTGTCTATCAGGACCCACACCTGTCTATCAGATCCCACACCTGGCTGTCAGGGCGCACACCTGGCTATCAGGGCCCACACCTGTGCACAGACCCACTCTTAGTAGGGCCCATGCCTGTCATTAAACCCACATCTGTCTGTTAGGGTCCACACCTGGGCACTGACCCTGGCTTCAGAGGGTGAGGCCCGTGGAGAGCCTGTGAGTGCTCGCAGGAAAACAGTGCTCTCAGGAAAACACTGCAGCGGGGGGGGGGGGGCGGGGAGGCAGCCCCTGTCAGCAGGAGGAGCCAGCGTGGTGCCGAGGCCCCTGTGCATGTGGCCCTGGGCTGCGCCGTGGCCCCAAGATGCACCCCTGCTGCACTGCGGCGGAGGCCGTGGGTGCGGGTGTTGGTCCAAGGTGAGCCTGAGGCGCCCAGGGAAGCCCCTGCTGCAGCCAGGCTGCCCTGTCCTGCCCAGGCACTGCCCAGCTCCTGCTCCCAGCCCTTCCTGCAGTGGCCATCAGAGACACGGCACCTGGTGCTGGCTGCCACGGCAGACAGGCCACGGGGCCTGGCAGGAAAGTGGACCGTGTCCTGTGCCCGCAGGGCCTCCGCCCCTCCCGCCCGCAGGCCGGGGCCGTGCTGTGTCTGACGCCATGTCTGTCTCAGCCCAGCTCTCTCCCGTTCTGCGGTTCGCGATTCCCGGAAGCGTGTCTGACCATGTGTGGAAACGTGTCCCCTCAGCTGACCTGGTGGCCCTGAGCCCTGAGGGCACACAGGGCAGCACTGACCAGGGCCAGGCCCGCCCAGCCGCGCCCCAACGCTGCAGCGGTGCGACACCCTCTCGCATCGCCATGTGACAAGGGCCCCGGGGCTGAGCGCCCAGGAACACGGCCACCCCGGGCTCCGCTCAGTCCCGCCCGCGAGCTCGTGCCTTTCCTGCCGTCTGTGGCGCGTCGGCCTGGGCCAGAGCGCCCACTCAGCAGCCAGGGCCTGGCCCAGCCTGGCCGGGGCTGTCCCAGGCCACTCACCCCAGAACACGGTGCCAAGGCCTCAGCCCCCAGACCAGCGCTCGCCGTGGGACCAGCACTGCCACCCTTCAGAGTCCACCCTGACCGGCCAGACCCACAGGGCTGAGGACAGGCCAGCTGGGGAGTCAAGCTTGGAGCCGAGAGGCCCGACGGCAGGTGGTGTAGACGGGTGTGGGGCTGCACAGGGGCCCGGCAAGCACAGCCTCCCCTGTAGGAAAGGCCCCAGGGGGCTTCAGACCTGAGTGTGGACCACAGCCCAGAAGGTCCTGAGGCCAGGGACAGGCACGAGCTGTACCCTCCTTCACCATCACGCGCTCACACACTGTCCAGCCTCCCAGTGCCTCCCGAGGGCCCTCACTGTCCAGCCCCCTGACCCCCCAGGGCCCTCACTGTCCAGCCCCCCGGCCCCCCGAGGGCCCTCACTGTCCAGTCTCTCAGTGCCCCCCGAGGGCCCTCACTGTCCAGCCTCCCAGTGCCCACCAAGGGCCCTCACTGTCCAGCCCCCCGGCCCCCCGAGGGCCCTCACTGCTCAGCCCCCCGGCGCCCTGAGGGCCCTCACTGTCCAGCCCCCGGCGCCCTGAGGGCCCTCACTGTCCAGCCCCCGGCGCCCTGAGGGCCCTCACTGTCCAGCCCCCGGCGCCCGAGGGCCCTCACTGTCCAGCCTCCCAGTGCCCCCCAAGGGCCCTCACTGTCCAGCCCCCCCGCGCCCCGAGGGCCCTCACTGTCCAGCCCCCCGGCCCCCCGAGGGCCCTCACTGTCCGGCACCCCGAGGGCCCTCCCGGGGGCAGCACTGTGGGAGGGCCAGGCCGCTGTGGGCTCCCGATGACCAGGTGGGGCTGCTCTTCCTCTGCCGTGAGCAGTCCTGGCGCCCCTACACACCAGAGCCCAGTGGGAAAGGGCTAGGAGCCCCCGGAACCTTTGCCCCAGCCGAGCCCCCCACCCCCGGCAGTCCCACCCCCCACCAATGTGCTGCTGAGACCCAGCGCAGCCGCTGCGCCTCCCGCTGAGTCCTCGGATCTGGACGGTCACACAGAAAGCGGGTGGGGAGCAGCTTCTGGGGCACAGCGAGGGTCCCGGGCGAGGGTCTGCTGGTCCCTGCTGCAGCAGGAGCTAAACAACACCCCCAGGACAGGTGTGAGGCCCTGGATGCGCCACTCCCCAAGGAAGGGAGGAGAATAGCCAGAGGGCAGGTGAGGTGGGTCTGAAGCAGGGGTGACACCGGCACAGGCCCTGTGCAGGGTGCAGGGTGCAGGGGGGGAAGGGTGCAGGGTGTGGGAGGGGGTGTAGGAGAGGGGGAGAGGCAGGTGCAGGGGGAGGGGGAGGGTGGAGGGGAATGTTGTAGGGGAGGGGGAGGGGCAGGGTGCAGGGGAGGGTGTAGGGGAGGGGGAGGGCACAGGGGGAGGGGGAGGTGCAGTGTGCAGAAGAGGGGGAGGGTATAGGGTGTGGGGGAGGGGGAGGTGCAGGGTGTAGGAGAGGGGGAGGGGGAGGATATAAGGGGAGGTGCAGGGGAAGCAGAGGGTGTGGGTGGAGGGTACAGGGTGTGGGTGCAGGGTGTGGGGGGAGGGGCAGAATGTCGGAGAGGGGGAGGGGCAAGGCATAGGGGAGGGGGAGGGAAGGGTGCAGGGGGAGGGGAGGGGGAGGGTGCAGGGTGTGGGGGAATGGCAGGGTGTAGGAGAGGGGGGGGGCAAGGTATAGGGTAGGGGGCAGGGGGAGGGGCAGGGGGAAGGGAGGGTGTAGGGGAGGGGCAGGGTGTAGGAGAGGGGGAGGAGCAAGGTATAGGGCGGGGGGAGGGACAGGGGGAAGTGAGGGTGTAGGGGAGGGGCAGGGTGTAGGAGAGGGGGAGGGGCAGGGTATAGGGGTGCGGAGGGGGAGGGGCAGGGGGCAAGGGAAGGGGAGGGTACAGGGTGTGGGAGAGGGTGCAGGGGAGGGGAGGTGCAGGGGAGGGGAGGTGTGGGGTGCGGGGCGTGCCCTACGCCAGGTCCCGGCTTGGCTGGCCTTGGAGTCCCGTGACGGTCCAGGGCCGGGCGGGTGCGGCTGGGCAGCTCCCGAAGGCCGCAGCTCCTGGGCGCTTGCTCCCGGCACAGCCGCAGGCCCAGGGCCTCTGCACAGCGTTTGCCAGGGCGGTGTCTGGTTTGGCTCTTTCTTCCAGGGGTGAACAGCAGCGCTGGGGGAGGGCTGCTCAGCGGATGGCACGCAGGCGGGCCCGGCCGCTGGCCCGGGCGGGGTCCCGGCCAGGAGGGCTGACCGCCCAGTGGGAGGGCGCCGACCCGTGCCCTGTGTGCCGTGCCTTGGCTGGGCGACTGGGATGGCAGCTGGCGCGTGTGGCGTGTGCCACATGCATGGCCGACCTGCTCACTGCACGCATTCCCGCCCGCCGCACCCTGCCAGAAGCAGCTGGGCCAGTGGGGGCGGGGGGCAAGACGCTGCAGAGACGCTGCTGCCCGTCGTCTGGGCCGCTGCGGGGGCGCCCCTGTGGATTTCTCTCCCGCCCGCTGTTCTAGCATTTTCTGTGTGTGCTGCCCTCCCGCCAATCATGTGGGAACAGCCGGACATGCTGGCCAGCGCCAGAGCCTGGCCTGGGCGTGTGTGCACACAGGTGTCCGTGTCACATGTGCATGCGTGTGTGCGCACCTGGGAGCATGCGTGCTCACACATGTGACCGTGTGTGCTTGCACTCGTCTATGCACATTTGTGTGTGCCCTTATGTTTACACATGTACCTCTGGTGTACACACGTCTACATGTGTGTCCCCGGGGACTGAGCCCCGCTGAGCCGTCCCTGCAGGGCACGGGGGAGCCCTGTGAGCGTGTCAGGCCCCATCCTGCCTTCGCCCCACGTGGCTGGAGCTGCCCAGGTCGGTCGCCTGTTCTCAGCCTTGTGCCCACATCGGGGTAAGACTCACCGAGACCATCCCCACGAGGCGAGCACCAGCCCAGAGAGCCACAGGGCCACAGGGCCACAGCCTCTGCCGACGCCACCAGCAGAGCAGCCCGCCTGCTGTCTCTGGGCCCCACTGCCCACTGTCTCTCCAGCCCGTTGTCACATCATTAATGCTCCACTCGGAGATCACACATCCCGCCTGAGACCAGGCACTGAGCGTGTCCACGGCGTCTTGCTGACCCACTCACAGGCGCCTCCGACAGCCCAGCCCACGTCTGAGTGATCGCTGGTCACGTGGCCTCGCTCTCAGAACCCTTCTCCACGCTGCTAATTATCTGCGCTGCACGGGAGGGGCCGGCCGCACGCGCCTTAATTGCAGGAGGCGGCTCCCGCCCTGCCTTCGACGAGAGATTGGCTATTATTAGCTCGAGCCGCTCGTCTCAAGGTCAGGCTGCTGGTTGTCTCATTTAAATCGATAAACACTAAAAGATAATTGGACAATTATCCGAGCGGGCTCGCCGGGGAGCCCTGGCACCTGAGCGGCTCTGCTCCTGGGGGGGCTGCGGTGGGCGGGGCCCGGGCGTGACCCCGCGGGCTGCCGGTGGTCTCAGGTCACGGCATCTGCTCTACCCCGCGGCAGCACGGCGGCCGTGCAGGGCAGGGGTCCCAAGCTTGGACCCCGAGCCCGGCCCCCGCTCCCCACCTTGTGCCCCCGTGGAGACGTGCCTGGGTGGGCTCTACTCGCCTCTGCGGTGGGCCTGCGGGGGGCTGGGGGCACGGGGACATGCCCTCCCGCCCTCGCCCACCGCCTTCGCGCCCGCTCACCTGTGCCCTCTTCTGGGGGCTTGGGGGACAGTGTGGCCGCCACGGCCTCCTCCCCTGTCCAGAAGACGTCAGGGTTTCCGAGGGAAAATTACTGGAAGTGCAGAAAGCTCATCTTCGTAAAAATTATTGCACCTTTCGCTCGCTTCCTGAGGAGAGGTCAGAGGGCCTGGATCCAATTAGTGGGGCGGCTGCGCCGTGGCTGACATGATTCAGGGGGACGCTTGGCGTCCCCCCCCGCCCCGAGCCGCCTCGAGCCACAAGGCCGGACAGAGAGAGGGCGCACCGAGCCCAGGGCCCAGACGCCAGAGCGGGCCAGGAAGGGGCCCGACCTGCCAGTAGCCCAGGACGGTGTGGCCGCGGGGGCTGCAGGCTGGACCGTTGGGTGCTGGGGGGCTTGGCAGGAGGCGGCCAGGCCGGGCCCGTGCGGGGTGAGGGACGCCAGAGCCAAGGCCCCGTGGGCACGGCCACTCCCTCCCAGCCGGTGGGCAGGGTGGCAGGACGGGCTGACGCTGCTCTGGTGCAGGGCGGGGGCGGGGCCGCTCCACTGCCCACTCTTGCGTCCGGGGCGGTGAGGCGGGCGGATCCCAGGTCCCGGCCTCTGGGTGAGGGTGCCAGGGAGACGAGGAGTCGGGCGCCCGCAGGAAGGGCCCAGCCCGCCACGCTCCTCTCTGCGGCTCCCCCGGGTGCTCACACCTGCACGTGCCCAGCCTCTGGCCTGGCCACGGCCTGACCGGCCCGGTCCTGCACGCGGGCGCCTCTCTGAAGCTCCCGTCTGGGGCGGGGGGGTCCTCTTCCCGGGGAAAGAAAAGGCTCTTCTTAATCTCAAAATATATGTTCCGTGGGAGGGATATTTTTATAAAAATAAAGGATAGCCTGAAAGAATGCAGGATGGAGGCTGTAATTTCGGGGCTGATCTTCCCGGCGTGTTTGAAGCGGCCTTGCCACCCATCGCTCCGCATTAGCGACGCCGATAAACAGTGTTTTAGGCTGGAATGTCTCAATTACAGGAGGGACCGGCGGAGGGCTCTTCCTGCCCCACTCCGCGCCGGCGGGTCCGCAGGGCTGCACTCAGCTCCGTGCTCTGCGCCACGGCACGGCACGGTGGAACAGCGGCTTCTCCACGGGCAGCGGGGAGGGCCCAGGGGCCCGCCCGTGGCCCGCAGCGGGGTGGTGGCCCCTTGGCGCCGTGTGGAGCGGGGCCTGCAGGGGAGACGCTCCCTCGGCAGCTCTGCCCGCGGCCTGGCCAGCCCAAAGACCAGCAGCCATGGTGCCCACGTTCATTTCTGAAAACCGCCAGTGCTTGTAAGAAGCTGCGGTGGCGCCACCTGGTGCCTGCCCTGGGGAAGGCGCCCGATCCCCGGAACCCTCAGGTGCCACCAACAAAGGGGCCTTGCACAGCTCGGCCAACACGCAGGCGCAGGACGGGGCCCTGGGGCCACGGGGCTCTCCCCCCAGCTAGCGGGCACCAGCCAGGGCCTGGGTCCACCGGCCCTGGGGCAGCAGCACCACCCCCGGGCTCCGCTCTGAGACGCCCTCCGGGCACTGTCCAGCGCTGGCACCCGGCACCTGGCCCACGTGTGAACTGCCCTGCCCGGCCTGTGCACGCGCCCCCGCCCACCTGCCTGTGCTCCCTCCTGGCCGAGCTGTCAGGGTCAGGCGGGACCTGTTGGGACCAGCCGTGCGCTGCACCAGCAGCTGCATTTAGAGAGGAGGAAACCGAGGCCCAGAGGGCAAGTCCCTCCCTCGCCCGGCCTGGAGCTCTCCACCCGCCAGGCCCACCCCAGGGGCAGAGGCCCCCCGTGGCACATGCCGAGGCGGGGACAGGTTCGGAGCTGTGTCCTCTCGGCTTACAGGGCAGCTCCCGGGCTAGGCGCAGGGCGAGCAGGAGAGGGGCCCGGAGAGGAAGGTAGGACAGGGGCAGGGAAGGACCAGGACAGGGACCACACCTGACCACACACTGACCACACCTGACCACACGCCTGACCACACACTGACCACACGCCTGACCACGCCTGACCACACGCCTGACCACACACTGACCACATGCCTGACCACGCCTGACCACACGCCTGACCACGCCTGACCACACGCCCGATGCACACCTGCTCATATGCCTCCTCGCACATCTGACAACACAGCTGCTGTGACATCACTGTGGGCCACTGGGCCGGGGCCTGGGGTCCTGCCGATGACGCTCAGGGGTCTCCTCCGAGCCAGCCCCAGGCCCAGCAGCAGGTGCCTGGGTCCCCCGGGGGGAGCTTGGTGTGAAGGCACACGGGTGGGCCCTGGGTGCAGGGAGGAGGCGAGCCCGGGGTCCCGCACACCGAGGGTCGCGCACCCACTCTCCTGTCACCTCGCGGCCTCGCCCAAGGCCCCAGCCTCTGCAGGACACGCACCAGGAGCCACGCACAGCGCCACCAGAGGGGCACACTGATGCCCCGAGTGACGTGTCACTGACCACCGACCGTCACACCGAGTGACGCAGGACACTGCCACCAGCTGCCCGGTCACAGTGGCTGCTGAGGTGACACGTGACACTGGCAGTCTTCCTGAGCACCGAGAGCGGCGTCACATGGACTCGGCTCCCCTCGCATGTCTGGGCGGCGTCCGGCCCCTCGCCACACGCTGATAATCAGGCGCCGGTGGAGTCTTTCCTCCTCACCCACGCGGGGCGCTGTCGTGGGGAAGCATGAGCAGACACCAGAGCCTGTGGGTGCAGACCTGACCCCGGGGAGGCTGAGGGGAGAGCGAGCGAGGGGTGGTGAGGGGAGGGAAGGGGAGCCAGACAGAGCAGAGCCGGACCTGGGCAGGGTACCCGTGTGCGTGTGCACATACATGTGAGTGTAGACATATGTGTGACTGTGTACAAGCATGTGCATGTTTGTTGTGTGCATAAGTATACATAGGTATTTGCATATGCCTGTGTGATTGTACACGAGGATGTGTATTTCTGTCAGTATATGTATGTACCATGCATGTGTGTACATGTGAATGTGTGCATGTGTGTACATGGGTTACTGGGTGTGTACTGTGTGGGTGAATAATGTTTGTACATGGGTTTGTGTGAGTGGTCACCTCTGTGCGTGTATGTACATAAGATGTGTTATACTGATTTGTGTGCATGTGTGAGATTAATATGTGTACATATGACTTATGTGCATGTATGCACATGAGATGTGTGCATGCATGTGTGTGAAGGCATACACATATGTGAGTGTATGCACATACATAAGGGTCATATGCGAGTGTATTAAGTATGAACATGGGTTAGTGTGCATGTGTGCGAGAGCATACAGGTGTGTACATGGGTTGAGTGATCACTTGAATGCATATACGTGTATATGCATAAGATTTGTGTATGTATGTGTGTGACCTGTGTGCATGTATGTACGTGAGATGTGTGTGACTGCATTATGAATGATTACGCATTTGTGTGTGTGGGTTTTGTGTATGAGCATTACATGTGTGTGCATGTGTATATCTGGCATAGACATGCAAGCACATGGGCTCTGTATGAGTAGGCCTTGAGTGTGTGTGGGTACGTCTGAGATGTGTACGTGACTGCGTGAACAATGCATGTATACATGTGTGACCAGGGTATAATCTGAAAGCATCCAGAGGTGGGACCCCCACAGTGCTGGCCAGCCCACCCAGGCCAGAGCACAGTCCCACAGTCCCAGTCCCCACAGCTCCACAGACCCCACAGCCCCACAGACCCCACAGACCCACAGTCCCCACAGACCCACAGACCCACAGCCCCACAGTCCCCACAGACCCACAGCCCCACAGTCCCCACAGACCCACAGTCCCCACAGCCCCACAGACCCACAGAACAAGTCCTCACAACCCATAGTTCCCACAGACCCACAAGTCCCCACAGACCCACAGTCCCCACAGACCCACAGTCCCCACAGTCCCAGAGTCCCACAGTCCCCACAGACCCACAGTCCCCACAGACCCACAGTCCCCACAGTCCCCACAGTCCCAGAGTCCCACAGTCCCCACAGTCCCCACAGACCCACAGTCCCACAGTCCCCACAGACCCACAGTCCCCACAGACCCACAGTCCCAGAGTCCCACAGTCCCCACAGACCACAGTCCCTACAGACCCACAGACCCCACAGTCCCACAGTCCCCACAGTCCCACAGTCCCCACAATCCCCACAGTCCCACAGTCCCACAGTCCCCACAGACCCACAGACCCACAGTCCCCACAGACCCACAGTCCCACAGTCCCCACAGACCCACAGTCCCCACAGTCCCCACAGACCCACAGTCCCCACAGACCCACAGTCCCACAGACCCACAGTCCCACAGTCCCCACAGTCCCACAGTCCCCACAGACCCACAGTCCCACAGACCCCACAGACCCACAGTCCCCACAGACCCACAGTCCCACAGTCCCCACAGTCCCCACAGACCGACAGTCCCCACAGACCCACAGTCCCCACAGTCCCCACAGACCCACAGTCCCCACAGTCCCACAGTCCCCACAGACCCACAGTCCCCACAGTCCCACAGTCCCCACAGACCCCACAGACCCACAGACCCACAGTCCCCACAGTCCCAGAGTCCCACAGTCCCCATAGACCCACAGTCTCCACAGACCCACAGTCCCACAGTCCCACAGTCCCCACAGACCCACAGTCCCCACAGACCCACAGTCCCCACAGTCCCAGAGTCCCACAGTCCCACAGTCCCACAGTCCCCACAGACCCACAGTCCCCACAGTCCCACAGACCCACAGTCCCCACAGACCCACAGTCCCACAGTCCCCACAGTCCCCACAGACCCACAGTCCCCACAGACCCACAGTCCCACAGTCCCCACAGACCACAGTCCCCACAGACCCCACAGACCCACAGACCCACAGTCCCCACAGTCCCAGAGTCCCACAGTCCCCACAGACCCACAGTCCCCACAGTCCCACAGTCCCACAGTCCCCACAGACCCACAGTCCCCACAGTCCCACAGTCCCACAGTCCCACAGTCCCCACAGACCCACAGTCCCCACAGTCCCACAGTCCCCACAGACCCACAGTCCCCACAGTCCCACAGTCCCACAGACCCACAGTCCCCACAGTCCCACAGACCCACAGACCCACAGTCCCACAGTCCCCACAGACCCCACAGACCCACAGACCCACAGTCCCCACAGTCCCAGAGTCCCACAGTCCCCACAGACCCACAGTCCCCACAGACCCACAGTCCCACAGTCCCACAGTCCCCACAGACCCACAGTCCCCACAGACCCACAGTCCCCACAGTCCCAGAGTCCCACAGTCCCACAGTCCCCACAGACCCACAGTCCCCACAGACCCACAGTCCCCACAGTCCCACAGACCCACAGTCCCACAGTCCCCACAGACCCACAGACCCTGTGTCCCACAGTCCCACAGTCACAGTCCCAGAGTCCCACAGTCCCCAGAGTCCCACAGTCCCCATAGACCCACAGCCCCACAGTCCCCACAGACCCACAGTCCCCACAGACCCACAGTCAGACCCACAGTCCCCACAGACCCACAGAACAACAGTCCCCACAGACCCACAGAACAACAGTCCTCACAATCCACAAGTCCCCACAGACCCACAAGTCCCCACAGACCCACAGTCCCCACAGACCCACAGTCCCACAGTCCCACAGTCCCCACAGACCCCACAGACCCACAGACCCACAGTCCCAGAGTCCCACAGTCCCCACAGACCCACAGTCCCCACAGACCCACAGAACAACAGTCCTCACAATCCACAAGTCCCCACAGACCCACAAGTCCCCACAGACCCACAGTCCCCACAGACCCACAGTCCCACAGTCCCACAGTCCCCACAGACCCCACAGACCCACAGACCCACAGTCCCAGAGTCCCACAGTCCCCACAGACCCACAGTCCCACAGTCTCCACAGACCCACAGTCCCCACAGTCCCCATAGTCCCCACAGACCCACAGTCCCCACAGATACACAGTCCCCACAGACCCACAGAACAACAGTCCTCATATCACCACAATTCCTAAAGACCCACAGGCCCAAAGTCCCCACAACCCCACAGTCCCCACAGATCCACAGATCCACAGTCCCCACAGCCCCACACTCCCCACGGCCTCACAGCCTCACACCCCCACAGTCCCCACAGCCCCACACTCCCCACGGCCTCACAGCCTCACACCCCCACAGTCCCCACAGCCCCACACTCCCCACGGCCTCATAGCCCCACAGCCCCACAGCCCCACAGTCCCCACAGCCTCACAGTCCCCACAGACCCACAGTCCCCATGGCCTCACAGCCCCACAGACCCACAGTCCCCACAACCCCCACAGCACACATGAGTCTCTATGTCCTAAGCGGAGGAGCAGGACTCATGTGCTCCCGATAGGGCGCCCCAAAGCTCAGCGCGCAGAACAAGGCTGCCTGTGGCCCCTCGTCAGCTCTGTGGGTCACGTCACTGATGCCTTTGGAGTTCAGCCGGAGTCTGGCGACTGTCCCGGTTCACGCCGCGCCCCCCGTGTGGCTGCATGGTGCCTGATGGCACGGAGACGCCCCTCTTGGTCCTGCAGGCCCGCAGCCTGGGGTCTGCTTCCTCGGACTGGACACTCCCCACTTTGGAGTTTTAGGAAAACCCAAAGTGAGCACCCCCGGTTGAGGTGGTGGGGGTGGGAAACAGAGACAGCCGGTGAGAGAGGAGAGCGAGGCCCCGGCACAGCCTCTGGCTTCCCCGTCCCCAGCCCTGTCCCCAGAGGCTGCAGCCCTACCCTTCCTGGGCCGGCAGCGCCCAGGGCCTGGGTCCTCTCCGCGGGGCTGCAGGGCTGGTGGGCCCCAGGCCTGAGCCTGCTGAGGCAGGGCAGGAGGGAGAGGCCCACAGAGCAGCCCTGCCTCCCCAGCCCCCGCCCGGGCCAGGCTGCCTCGCAGGAACAACTCAAAACCATTTCAGGCCGAGCACCTCCACTGTCCCCTTCTGTCGGGCCACCCGAGGTCTCATCCTGTCACTGATGACCCTGGACGGGGCTGGCGACAGGGCAGGGGCTGGCCGGGCGCGCTGCAGGCCCGGGTTCAAGCCCCAGCACCCAGGCCATCCCTGAGCCCTGCCAGGAGTCAGCCCTGAGCACTCTGGGTGGGTCCCAACAGGTACCCAGCCGCCTGCCTGGAAGGCACCGTCGGACCCTGCTCCCGCGGCGTCACCCGCCGTTTACTCTGGAGCTTGAGACTCCCAGCATGAAGCGATCGTCAGAATTTAACTCATTAAAAGCTTCTGCTAAAATTCAAATGTATGTCAGCCTGTCACCCCATTAGCACCTTCCACATTCAGCACGAAGGTTCTTTTGCACATGGAGGCTATGTCCAAATGGGGCTGCAGATGGTTTACACAATGGAGATGTAATAATGCCAAAAAGCAACCGACACTGATGAAAATATGCAGTGACAGCTGACAGTAGGCTCTACAGATGTGACTCGGTTGCTATCGGACCACATCAGAGTCGCAGCCCGGGGGAAGGGGCTGGAAGAGGAGCCCTTGGGTGGAAGGATGGAGGGAGGGAGGGAGGGAGAATGGATGGACAGAGGGGTGGATGGATAAAGGGTGGACAGAGGATGGACAGAAAGATGGAGGGAGGGAAGAGGGAGCGATGGATAGAGGGAGGAATGGGCAGACGGATGGATGGATGGGTGGATATATGGACGGACGGGTGGGTGGATGGATGGATGGGTGGATGGATGGGTGGGTGGATGGGTGGGTGGATGTGTGGGTAGGTGAGTAGATGGATGGATGGATGGATGGGTGGGTGTGCTGAGAGATGGGCTGAGAGATGGAGGATGAATGGGTGGATGGAGGAGGATGGATAGACAGGGATGGATGGATGGATGGATGGATGGATGGATGGATGGATGGATGGACAATGGACAGAGGATGGACAGGCAGATGGAGGGATGGGTGGGAGAATAAGGCACAGATGGGTGGGTGGAGGGTGATGGATGGACAGAGGGACAATGAACGGACAGACTAAGAGAGAAATGGATAGAGAGTGCTTCCTGGTGGTCAGGACGGGCCAGTCAGACCGTTGCTGCTGGACGTTGACTCCCCGGCACACAGGAATCTGCTTCTTTGCCCGGACAGCAGGAGGGACGCGGACGGAGTGGCTGGTGGGGAGATGCGGGACGCTCTCTGCACAGACGAGAAGACGGGCACTCTGGGAGGCACAGACGACCGGGCCTGCCCGTCCGAGGCTGTGAAGCTGGGGAGCGGTGGGAGGGGCATGCACAGGCCACGCCCCCTGAGCCCGCGCCTTCCGAGGACCCAGAGCTCCTGGGATGGCAGGTGGCAGAGATGCTTCATGGGAAAGGCACAGGCTCGCACCACGAACTGGCCCTGAGGAGAGGGGGGCGGACCCAGGGCCAGTGTGGAGTGGCCCGAGCTCCCTGAGGCTGACCCCAGGTCCCTGCCCGACAGCCGGCTCTCAGCACACTCGCACACGGCACAGGTGACCGGTGAGGTCCGGCAGAAGTCTCCGAGCAGCGCTTCCAACAGACGTCTGCCGCCAAGGCGCAAAGGCTCCGTCCGCTAAACCAAGGGCTCGGACCCGCCCGGACACGCTGCTGGCCCGGGAGGGTCCAGGAAGGAGCAGCGAGGCGTGAGCAGGGCTGGACTCGGTGCAGCTTCTGCCGTGGACAAGCAGCCCACGAGTGAGGGACCCACGCTGGCCCTGAGAACGCCAAGATAAAACGTAAAATTCCACTTAAAGGCGCAGATCAATGTTAAGATCACTCGAATCATCCTATTAACAAACCTCAGTTCACTGATGGGAACGCGAAAGTGACGGCGTCCATAAATCCTCTGACACAGCTAGAGAGACAGTCGCGGACCCTGGGCTTCAAATCGAGGTGACAAGATGACAGGCTCAGCGCCCGAGGGCCAGGAGCCAGGACACTCACACAGCGGCCGCAGGGACCCGCACCGCCCCACTGAGTGTGCCTGCGGTCACTGCCCCACTGTCCCCGCGTGTCCCCTAGGCACGATGGAGCCCAGTCCTAGTCTGAGCTGCATCCCAATCTCTGCCCCATCCATACAGGGCCCCCCCAAGAAAATCACATCTTCAGGAATCAGGAAAGCTTGGCTGCTGCTCCTGAGGGAACCTGGGCCCAGGGTAGCAAGAAAGGTCCCCTGAGCGGACATCCCAACTCTGCTCAGTCGGCTGTGTGCTGGCCACTGACTAGCCCCTAATGCAGCGACCACTAGTTAACCCCTTTCAGGCAACAATCATGAACTAGTCCCTAAGGCAGCGATCACTAACTAGTCCTTTACAGGCAGTAATCACTAACAGGCAGTGATCACTAACTAGTCCCTAAGGCAGTGATCACTAGTCCTTTACAGGCAGTGATCACTAACTAGTCCCTAAGGGAGTGATCACTAGTCCTTTACAGGCAGTAATCACTAACAGGCAGTGATCACCAACTAGTCCCTAAGGCAGTGATCACTAACTATTCCTTTACAGGCAGTAATCACTAACTGGCAGTGATCACTAACTAGTCCCTAAGGCAGTGATCACTAACTATTCCTTTACAGGCAGTAATCACTAACTGGCAGTGATCACTAACTAGTCCCTAAGGCAGTGATCACTAACTAGTCCCTTACGGGCAGTGATCACTAACTACTTCCTAAGGCAGTGATCACTAACCCCTTACGGGCAGTAATCACTAATAGGCAGTGATCACTAACTAGTCCCTTATGGGCAGTAATCACTAACAGGCAACGACCACTAACTAGCCCCTAAGGCAGCGCTGGCTGACTAGCTGGATGCTCTCCCATGATGAGTGCTCCCCTGTGCTGGGCGCCACCCTGCCCCGTGCTACCCTCCTGGCTGGAGTCCGGCCCCAGCGCAGCCCCAGTGCTCCCGGCCCAGTGCTCACTCCCTGTTGCCCAGAAGCTCAGGGTAGGGTAGGGGGCCTTCCCAACTATGGCCTCTAGCCCCCGGGCTCGTCCCTGTCCCTCAGGTCAGCACTTCCCAGGAGGTGTCACGGGAACCCCAGCAGGCCCGGGGCCCCTCGGGGGGAGGAGGCCTGGGCCCAGGAGCAGAGCAGAGCGCATGGGGTGTCCCCGTCAGTCTGTGTCCGTCTGTCTGTCCTCTAGCCCCTCCGGCCCACCGGGGCCCAGCAGTGAGGACAAGGCCTCCTCCCCTCCTCCCCCTGCGGAGACAAGCTCTGCTCGCAGCCCCGTCTCCCTGCTCCAAGCCGGTTCTACAACACGGGGCCAACACCACTGGAGCAAGAGCCATGGCCCAGACGCAAAGCCCGGCTGGCCGAGCGTGAGCAACCCCTAGAGCCTGCGGGGCCCGGCATCACCCTCCCCCGAGGCCTCTCGGGAAGACACAGACCCGTGTGGCGGCCGCAGCCCGCCAGCAGGGCGAGGCCTGCACTGACAGGAGCGAGAGGACAGGCAGGGAAGCAAAGATCCTGGCTAATGCTCCCTCTACATACCCAAGGGAACACGTCAATACCTCTGCCAGCAGTACATGCACACACGTGTGCACATGCATGGGTCACATGAACAGTGTGCACATGTGTGTACACAAAGCTTCATATACATATGAATGCACTGCTGCAATATATGATGTATGTGTATATGCTGGTGTACATGTGTGTACATATATGTGCACATGGGTGTACCTGCACACCTGTGTGCACATAAAAGCACGTGTGGACATGCAGGCATGTGCGTGAACACATGTGTGCTGTAAATATGCACATAGATGCACTGGTGAGTAGGCCTGTGCATATGTGTGTACACACCACTATGTACGCACACATACTCAGCACACGCCAGTCACTCTGGGTCCTGCGTCCGGCTGCCCCCGCCCTGCCACGCCGCTCCGTGGCACCTGCTGGATAACAAATGCTGGGTTCCTTCCGGCCCTTCTGAAGAAGTGACGCGGCAAAGAAACGAGCCTGGGAGAGACAGTCCAGCAGAGGCGCACGGGGAGGGGACCACCCGTGCCGGAGGCGGGGGCTGAGCGGGCTGGGGAGGCCCCAGGATCCTGCCCGTCCTGCAGGAGCCAGGCCCAAGCCCACCGCCGGCTCGACTGCGCCTTTAAACACCTCCCAGGGCTCAGCGAGGTGGGCTTAAGTGATTAGCAGAGAAACAGGAACACAGTAATATTTGTAATATCAAAGCCCAGCCCAGTCAATTACAAATCTGAGGCGCGGAGGAGACGGCTCTGCGGCTCTGCGCGATAAAAGAATAACAAATACAAAAAATCTGCCCAACAACAAAGCTTCAATTTATTCTACACGCTCATCAATTTAACCCTCCAAAACCCTTAAAAGCCTGCGGGTGACCCCGCCCCTTAATACCCAGCCCTAAGCACGCCACACATCAAGGCCCGGCCCAGCCGCTTTGTCTCGGAAGATGAAAGCCAGGTGAGAACAGGTGAAGCCTTCTCTGAATCACCACCTGCAACCACGCAGACGCAGCGGGAGGGGGAGGGGAACCGCTCGCTCGGAAAAGCGCCCGCGCGGGCGGATGCTGGCTCGGCCGCCCAGATGCCCTGCTGCCAACACAGAGGGGGATGGGAACACCTTCTCTTACCAGGGCACACACGTGTGTGCGCGCATACACACAGACACGTGTGCACACAGACCAGGCTCGCAGACACACGTGTATGCACACAGACATACTCAGACACACACGTGTACACAGACATAGATGTGAACAGACATAATCTCAGACACACATGTGAACAGGCAATCTCTCAGCCACAGCCACACATGCACAGCCAGACACATATATATGTACATACATGCAGGCACATGCTCACAGCTACAGACATGTGGGTGCACACACATGTGTACACACACGCTCACAACCAGACACACATATGTACACACATGCAGACAGACGCTCACAGCTCTAGAAACGTGTGTGCAGACACACATGAGCATATCACATGCTCACAACCACATGTGTGAACACACACATGCAGATACATGCTCACAGCTCCAGATACATGTGTATCCACAGACACACACATGCACAGATGCACGCTCAGAAACACACGTGCAGACATGTGTGAACACAAACACACATTCTCACTGATGCATGTGCGTACACACTGACAGAGACACACACATGCCAAGGACACTCACTGTGACACATGTATAAGTGCACACAGATACATACTCACAACCACAAACATATGTGCAGACATATGAGCATACAGACACACATGTGCAAACATCATTCTCACCGACACATGTATGCACACACACGTTCACACAAACATATTCAAAGCCAGACATGCATGGATCTGCATTTTCAGACATATGCATGCACACAGAAACAAATGCTCATACACACATGTGTGTGTACACCAACATTCAGCCACAGATACACATGTGTATACATATAGACATGCTCAAAGACATACATGTGTGTATGTGTGCATGCAGAACACTCTCACATGCTCACTTAAGACACACAGGCATATGCACACACTCATACTCACACGTGTCTGCCGTGCACAAAGATGCAAAAATACAGTGTTACAGAGACAGAATCAAACACACACAATCATGCACAACCACACCCAGACACACACTCGCACCAGACATACAACTGCACAAAGGAACACAACTGCAGGCACAGGCCCCCAGGCACAGGCGCAGCTGCACTCGGAGACCCGCAGAAGCACGCCCTGTCTGCGGGGAGCTGGCGCTGGGCACGGGTCTCTGCCCCCACGGGCCGGGCCTGTGACAGTGCCGCAGGCTGAGGGGTTCAGCAAACCAAACCTCCGCTGGAAACGCCTCCCGCGTCAGCCGGGCTGAGCAAAGGCTGAGAAAACTGTTACTGACAGGTGAGAGGGTGAGAGGAGGGGAGGCCCACACACCTGCCCGCGTGTGCTGTGGCAGGAGGGACACGGCCTGAGCAGCACAGCTGGGACAGGGACAACCTGCAGGGGGAGCCCGGGACGGGGCACAGGGTGTGCAGGGGGAGCCCGGGACGGGGCACGGGGTGTGCAGGGGGAGCCCGGGATGGGGGCACGGGGTGTGCAGGGGGAGCCCGGGACGGGGCACAGGGTGTGCAGGGGGAGCCCGGGACGGGGGCACAGGGTGTGCAGGGGGAGCCCGGGATGGGGGCACGGGGTGTGCAGGGGGAGCCCGGGATGGGGGCACGGGGTGTGCAGGGGGAGCCCGGGACGGGGGCACGGGGTGTGCAGGGGGAGCCCGGGATGGGGGCACGGGGTGTGCAGGGGGAGCCCGGGATGGGGGCACGGGGTGTGCAGGGGGAGCCCGGGACGGGGCACAGGGTGTGCAGGGGGAGCCCGGGATGGGGGCACGGGGTGTGCAGGGGGAGCCCGGGATGGGGGCACGGGGTGTGCAGGGGGAGCCCGGGACGGGGCACAGGGTGTGCAGGGGGAGCCCGGGACGGGGGCACGGGGTGTGCAGGGGGAGCCCGGGACGGGGGCACGGGGTGTGCAGGGGGAGCCCGGGATGGGGGCACGGGGTGTGCAGGGGGAGCCCGGGATGGGGGCACGGGGTGTGCAGGGGGAGCCCGGGATGGGGGCACGGGGTGTGCAGGGGGAGCCCGGGACGGGGCACGGGGTGTGCAGGGGGAGCCCGGGACGGGGGCACGGGGTGTGCAGGGGGAGCCCGGGACGGGGGCACGGGGTGTGCAGGGGGAGCCCGGGACGGGGCACGGGGTGTGCAGGGGGAGCCCGGGACGGGGGCACAGGTGTGGACACGGGCGGGCAGGCGTGTACCGTGGAGCCCCCTGCAGGTGTAGGGGAGCCTGTGGGCAGGCGACCTCACCGCAGCTGCACGAACTTCCCACCTCCCATGGAAACCATCCTCTAGCTCTCTAAGAGGGCCCCCAAAAAGGCCCGATTACCTGAAAACACCAGCAGGCCTGGACCCTGGCACTCCTACCGCCATGGCCCCCACGCGGGGGAGCACTCCTGGGCCTGGCGGCTGCCCTGTCCCCACAAAGTCCAGTCAGGGGAAATGGCCCCAGAGAGTGACTCAGTGGCACATTCACCCGGGAGTCTCCTCGCCCTCCCTCAGCCTCCGCCTCCTCCAAACGGGAGCACACACACACACACACACACACACGTGCGCACACACACACATGCACGTGTGCACAAGCACACACGTGCACACACGCTTACATGCGCATACACACATGCACACGCACACATGCAAGCACACGTCATCCACTCTGACGGTGAGTGCAGCGAGCAGAGCTGCTTGGCGCCGTACCCCCGTGTGGAGACCGTGAGTAGACACCAGGCAGGGGCGACGTGCACACAGCCCACCTGGGCTTGAATCCTGAGCTCCCCAGGAGCAATCCCCGAGCACAGAGCTGGGAGTGTGGGCACAGCGCGTGTGGCCCAGAAACCAACAAGTCCCAAGGCCCCGGGGCAGCCACAGAGGCACTGGCAAGGTCAGCGCGGCCCGGCACAATCGGCATGGAAGGAGGAAGAGGAAAGCGAGTCAGAGACGGGACTCTCCCGTACCCACAAGGGTCAGTGTGGGGTCCTGACCACACCAACGAGAGGCAGACCTCCTCGACCAGACCAACAAGTGACCAGTCCAGTCCATGAGACACGCACGTTGGCTAAAAGCGGGAGGCGGGGAGGCCTTCCCGAGCACGGCTGTGGCTGCTCAGTGCCCAGCCGAGCTTCCTCCGGGAGCGGGGCTCAGGAGAAGGAGGCCCCTGCCCCAGGCAGGAGCTGCTGCCCCAGCAGGACGGCAGGACTCTGCGTGCACTCAGCCCGGCGGGCTCCAAGGCCCACACGGCACACACCGCCGGCCTCGGGGGCACACGCACGCCAGGCAGATAGCCACCGCAGGAGCAAACCGGGACACGAGCACCGAGACATGCTGGACACAGCCACAGCAATGGGACTCGTGCGTCCGGCCAAAACGTGGGAGGCCCTTTCCAACAGAGCGTTAGCTGGGTCGTAAAGGCTCAGAGATCCCGAGGGCACGCCCACCTTCAAGCCCGGGTTCTCCCCGGAACACACATCTTGCCTGCCTGCTTGTCCACGACTGTCTGCTCACCTCGCAAGCCCGGAGAAGCCTGTGTCCTCGCTTGAACACGCCTCTCCCTCTCTCCCCCTCAGTCTTTCTAACACACTTCAACAAAAACTGTCTTGCTTCACACACACAAAATATGTACATACATAGTATATACATATGTATAAAACATATATATATATATCCTGTGTTTGTAGGGCCCAGGTCTCTGAGGTGTATGTTAGTGCAGGAAGAACAGTGGAGTCGAAAAGATGTGCCCCCACCAACCAAAAAAAAAAATGATGTGCCCGGAGCCGGAGGTTCTTCGTCCTCTTAACAACTTCTTTAACGCTCTTGAAGGCATTCCACGCTGCCCTCTTCCTCCTGCACAGTTCTGGTGCCAAGTCATTGCCATGTTGAGTTCTCGACCCAGGTACACATAGCTGCCGCATTCAGAGATGTTTATTCCGTTGAGAGCAAATGGAACATCAGGAACTAGTTCGTTTCTCATGAACATTGTCTTCGTGAGATTCAGCTGCAGTCTGACCTTTCCACACTCACTGAAAGAGCTATGCTTGGAGTATCACGTCTCACCCAAGTGAGAGAAGGAATCTGGAGTTCCGACCTCCGTCGATGATCGAGAATCAGGGACGCTGTCTCGTTTGCCAAGGCATTGAAAATCAGATGGGCCAGACACATAATGCGATTTGGAGATGACTGCTGGACTAGAGCTGTTACCAATTGGATTCCACAGGACGTCAAAAGAACGCCTGGCCGCCCACCTACGAGATGGTCAGGCTTCTTCACCAAGACCCTGAATGAATGGTTTGATGCTCTTCATGTTCCTGGAACGAACAGATGCCATTGGGCTACACTAGCACATGACAGGGACAAGTGGAGATGTTACAGGCGCCTGCTTGAGCAAATCAATGAGCAATGGGACAACAAGTGATACAAGTGATAATATATATATATATATATATATATATTATATATATATAGTAAAGGGCAAATCATGAAAAATGTGTTTTGACTACAGAAGAACTGAATTCTAAATTAATAAAAATATTCTAGTAAGTCCCCAGGTTTGTTGAAATATAGGATGCTGAGAAGCACTGGGCAAGCCGGAGGAGAGATCACAAGGGAAGTGTCGGTGGGGACAAGGGAACGCCCACAGAGAGCATGAAGGGAAACTCCTCATAAGAATCCTAAAGGTCGGGCTGGAGCAATAGCACAGCGGGTAGGGTGTTTGCCTTGCACTCGGCCGACCCGGGTTCGAGTCCCAGCATCCCATATGGTCCCCTGAGCACCGCCAGGGGTGATTCCTGAGTGCAGAGCCAGGAGAAACCCCTGTGCATCACCAGGTGTGACCCAAAAAGCAAAAAAAAAAAAAAAAAAGAATCCTAAAGGTCTATATGCAGTGATGCAGAATTCCAGTGGAAGAAGCTAGAAAAATAATCCATTAAAGCTGAAGGTGAAGGGCCCCGAAGATGGTGCTGGGATCAATGAAATGGAGAACAGCCGGCTACAGGTAGGGGTCGATGGGCCGGGAGATGGCTCTTTGTCCAGATCAATAGCAGTTAGGAACCTTCGCGGGCTGGTGAGGTAGCACACATCCATTACTGTGGGTGTGGGGCAGGCGCGCGCCGACCGACCCATCAAACCGCTTTAGGCACCTGCCCAAGGAAAGTGCAGGACGTGGCCAAGAGACCGTCCCCGGGGAAGTCCGGAACAGCACAGCCCAGAGGCCCACCACTGAGGAGGAGGCAGATGGAGCCTCTCGGCGTGAACATGAGAGCAGCAGCAAAGCGAACACAGCAGTTTCCGCAGTGACACGGCAGCCCAGACACGCCAGGGCCCCACGGACCAGACACGCCAGGGCCCACAGACCCAGACACGCCAGGGCCCCACAGACCCAGACACGCCAGGGCCCACAGACCCAGACACGCCAGGGCCCACAGACCCAGACACGCCAGGGCCCACAGACCCAGACACGCCAGGGCCCCACAGCCCAGACACGCCAGGGCCCCACAGCCCAGACACACCAGGGCCCACGGACCAGACACGCCAGGGCCCACAGACCCAGACACGCCAGGGCCCCACAGACCCAGACACGCCAGGGCCCCACAGACCCAGACACGCCAGGGCCCCACAGACCAGACACGCCAGGGCCCCACAGACCCAGACACGCAAAGGCCCCACGGACCAGACACACCAGGGCCCCACAGACCCAGACAAACAAAGGCCCCACAGCCCAGACAAACAAAGGCCCCACAGCCCAGACACGCCAGGGTCCCACGGATCAGACATGCCAGAGCCCACAGACCCAGACACGCCAGGGCCCACAGACCAGACACGCCAGGGCCCACAGACCCAGACACGCCAGGGCCCACAAACCCAGACACGCCAGGGCCCCATGGACCCAGACACGCCAGGGCCCACAAACCCAGACACGCCAGGGCCCCATGGACCCAGACACGTCAGGGCTCCACAGACTCAGACAGGCCAGGGCCCCACGAACCAGACAGACAAGGCCCCATGGACCCAGACACGCCAGGGCCCCAAGAACCAGACACGCCAGGACCCCAAGAACCAGACACGCCAACGCCCCACGGACCCAGACACGCCACCGTCCCCAGAGCGTCCAGGTGGGGGTGGCCAAGACAGTGCAGGGCTGAGCAGGGAGAGCTTGAACATGTATGTCCAAGGGATGCCCATAGGGACAGAACCCTTGCGACAAGGTTCACTGTTCATGTGAACACAGCAACAGCAGGATGGGGTATGCGTGTGTGTGACAGAGTGTGTGGTCAGTGATCATGAGTGTCTGTGAGGGTATGTGGCTGGTAGCTCTGCATGAGTGGATGTGTGGGTCTGTATGCACGGCTGTGTGGCTGTGGAGTGCTCATGAGGACAGTGGTGCACTGTACAGGGTGCGCGTCACTGTGTCCACAAGCTTGGGAACTTCCCCCTCAGGCTCAGGAACTTTCTCCTTCAGGCACATGAACTTCCCCCTCAGGCACAGGAACTTCCCTCTCAGGCACAGGAACTTTCCCCTCAGGCACAGGAACTTCCTCCCTCAGGCAGGGGAACTTCCCCCTCAGGCTTGGGAACTTCCCCATCAGGCAAAGAAACTTCCCCCTCAGGCATAGGAACTTCCCCCTCAGAATCAGGAACTTTCCCCTCAGAATCAGGAACTTCCTCCCTCAGGCAGGGGAACTTCCCCCTCAGGCACAGGAACTTCCCCCTCAGGCTCAGGAACTTCCCCCCTCAGGCAGGGGAACTTCCTCCTCAGGCTTGGGAACTTCCCCATCAGGCAAAGAAACTTCCTCCTCAGGCACGGGAACTTCCCCCTCAGGCATGGGAACTTCCCCCTCAGGCTCAGGAACTTCCTCCCTCAGGCAGGGGAACTTCCCCCTCAGGCTGAGGAACTTCCCCCTCAGGCACAGGAACTTCCTCCCTCAGGCACGGGAACTTCCCCCTCAGGCAGGGGAACTTCCCCCTCAGGCACGGGAACTTCCCCCTCAGGCAGGGGAACTTCCCCCTCAGGCACGGGAACTTCCCCCTCAGGCAGGGGAACTTCCCCCTCAGGCTGGGGAACTTCCCCCTCAGGCTAGGGAACTTCCCCCTCAGGCACGGGAACTTCCTCCCAAGGACAAAGACCCTACCAGCAGAGGCATCTCCCCCACGGGCACTTCCCCGCGGGCCTCAGGTCACCATTACCCGCTGCCCCTGGGGAAGCAGGGGCCGGACGCAGGGCGGCGAGGGAGGGGGTGCAGCCCTGGGCACCTCTCCGAGATGCGCCTGGCGTGATGCGCGGACCGCCACGCTGAGTGGGGACGGTGGAGCCGGGGGCGCCGTGACCGTGACCGACCGCAGAGTCAGTGGGGACGGTCGTGAGGGCGTGAGGTTTGGGCGCACTGAAGGACAGCGCTGGCCACCGGCCGTGGGGGCCTTCGCAGCTCCCGCCCGGAGGCCCAGGGTGGTCTCAGCTGTAGGACGACCCCGAGCCCCCGAGACGGATCTCTGCCGGAAGGGTCTCGCAGAACAGCCCCCATCGTGCGGCCGGGAGGGCGGGAGCTGGAGGTGGGCTCTGCGCGGACCCCCCCCCCCGCCCTGCACCCCCACCGCGCCCAGGGCAGGCGCCCTTGCCCCTGACGCCCACCGCGGCTGCACGAGGCAGCGCTGACCTCACGCCTGGAGCCGGCCTTCACCGTCTCTGATGACCGGCCAAACGGCAGCGCTGGACGGGCCAGCTGCGTCCGTGGCGCTGCCGGCGACACTGCTCGTCCGCCCGCTTGCAGGGCCCGCGGGTCGCCGGCTCCAAGGCCAGCGCGGGCCCCTGTGAAGGGCGCCGCCGTGTCCAGGGCGGGGGCCACTTCGCAGGGACTCCGGCCTCCCGCGCTGCTCAGGCTCCCACTGGCCCCTGCAGGCAGTTTGGGACCAGACTGGCCGCGGCCTCCGGCTGGCGGCGGGGCGGGGCGGGGGCGGGGCGAGCATGGAGAGGGCGGGGCCAGCATGGGGGAGGTGCCAGTGTGTGTGGGCGGGACGAGCAGGAAGAGGGCAGGCCAGCATGGGGGCGGGGCGAGTGTATGGGGCGGGGCGAGTGTGGAGAGGGCGTGGCCAGCGTGGGGGCCAGTATATGGGGCGGGGCAGCCTAGAGAAGGCGTGGCCAGTGTGGGGGCGGGGCCGGTGTATGGGGCGGGGCAGCCTAGATAAGGCGTGGCCAGTGTGGGGGCGGGGCCGGTGTATGGGGCGGGGCGAGTGTGGAGAGGGCGTGGCCAGCGTGGGGGCCAGAATATGGGGTGGGGCAGCCTAGAGAAGGCGTGGCAGTGTAGGGGCGGGGCCGGTGTATGGGGCGGGGCAGCCTAGAGAAGGCGTGGCCAGTGTGGGGGCGGGGCCGGTGTGGGGCAGGGCCAGCGGGAGACAGGGCAGGGAGCCAGGTGAGGGCCGCCAACTGGGTAGCTGGCCTCGGTCCAGCATAGGGCGGTGGTCACTAGTGTCCGCCTCCTCACCAGGTGTCAGGCGTGCCCGTGCACCCTCGGGTGACACTGGTCCGTCTAATCTCCACAGAGCCCACGGCATGTTTGACACGTGACCAGGAAGAGTGGCCGAGCCCACCGGGACATCGCTTGCGACATTCGTCCCCGAGGCTGGACATGGTGACGCATGTCCCCACCCTGGTGGGCGATGGGCCCTTCCAGGCTGAACTGGCTGGGAGACACGTGGTGCTGGGGGGCACATGCTGCGTGCCCGGAGCCAAGTGGCAGCACAGCCACGTCCCCGGCGGTGTCTCCCTGAGGGGCCACCACCCCCATGGACTGGCCCAGAGAGTGGCCGGGCCAGAGCCACCAGACACTCAGGGTGCCCAGGTGGCTGCTCTGCTCCGGGAATCACAGGGCTGACAGGCCAACAGAAGGAGCACTGTCACAGTCTGGCCACTGGGGAAGGAGTCAAGAAGAGCACAGGGTGACTCGACATCTCAGAAGCAACATGAGGTGAGTCAGCAACTCTGAGGGAGCACCAGGCAAGTCAGCATCTGTGAGGGAGCACCAGGCGAGTCCTCTGAGGGAGCACCAGGTGAGTCAGCATCTCTGAGGGAGCACCAGGCGAGTCAGCATCTCTGAGGGAGCACCAGGCGAGTCAGCATCTCTGAGGGAGCACCAGGCGAGTCCTCTGAGGGAGCACCAGGCGAGTCAGCATCTCTGAGGGAGCACCAGGTGAGTCAGCATCTCTGAGGGAGCACGAGGTGAGTCAGCATCTCTGAGGGAGCACCAGGCGAGTCAGCATCTCTGAGGGAGCACCAGGCGAGTCCTCTGAGGACTCCCTAGATGACTCGTGTCCCTGGGGGCACACATGGTGTTTCTGTGCCCCTCAGGGACAAGGTTCCCCGAGGGTGTCTGCCTCATGCCACACGGCAACAGGCCATGAGTGGCGGAGCCGGAAACCACGGTGCCAGAGCAGCAAGCATGAGTGAGCAGCATGACCACGCACTCGCACTCGGGACACGGCCTGGCCCGCCTCAGACTGTGGCGCCGGAGCTCACGGACAGGAGTGCTGGGGGCAGGAGGCACCGAGCACGCGCTCAGTCCTAGTGAGACCAGCAGCAGGAGGGCCGGTTCTCACCCCCTGCAGCTGAGGAGACGCCTCAGGGCTGTGGGAGTGACCTCACACAGAGCCCGGCTGGCGCCCAGCGCAGGTCCTGACCGCGTGGAGCCCCCAGTGTGGGGCTCCCAGCGGCTGCCTGAGAACGTCTGCTCCAGGCCAGGCTCGCCCCCGAGGGCAGGCGGCAGGCGGGCGGGGGGCAGAGGGAAGGTCTGAGGTACACGGCAAGTGACCACCGCCGTCCCCTGAGCGTGGGGCACCACGCGGGAGGCCAGACTCAGGCAGAAGCACCCACACGCGTGGCCATGGGGGCGTCTGACCTCGGGTGGGGCAGGGGCAGTGGGGGGAGGGCACAGGGGAGCGGGATGAGGCACAGGGAGCGCAGACGCTCCGTGGACTGCGTGGAGCGGGCGTGAGAGCGCAGCCGTGGCCCTGAGGCCCGGGGCAGCCCGAGGTGGCCCCACGCTGGCACTGCCCCAGCGGCTCTGGCATATGGGCCTGTTCTCCTAAGTCATGCCCCAAGGGCGAGTCTCTGGGTAATAAATTCCGATCAATTACCGTCCATTAGCAGCACTGAGGCCAGCCCCACGGGCACCCAGGGGACCCCCCGCCTGTGCTCCTGGGTGCACTTACGCCCCGTCCTGCCCTCACACACCCGCACCCAGACAGGCGCGAGCTGGCTGTGGGGCAGGGGTGCCCCAGTCAGCGCCACCGGACGGCCTCTAGGGTGCTGCCCCCCAAATCCGGAGGCAGCTCAGGACGGGGGTGCGGCCCACCCCGGGAGGGGGCGGGGCCCGGTCTGCAGGGGGACGGGGGTCTGGGCACGCAGTGGGGCCCCCTGGTCCCACTCTGCAGCAGCTCCCGGCCACGCCCCGCCCTAGACCCCAGGGTGACGACAGCGCAGTGCTCACAGGTCAGGGGTCCCGCTGGCCCCTCAGATGCCGTCAGCTTCCCCCCGAGTGGGCAGAGGTCATCCTCACGCGCGCATCTCCTCCTCGCGCCCTGGAGCATTCCGGCTGGGCTCTGGGGGTCCGCGGTGCTGCCCCCCCGTAGTGCCCTCCCCGCCCCTCGGCACCAGGCCCCAGGTCCCTGGGGGTCGCGGACTCGGGACGTGAGGTGAGGGCAGGACGGGCCCAGACTGCCCCTTCGGAGAGACACATCCTCGCTCACAGGCCGGGGGGCGTGAGCCGCGCTGGGTCTGGGCCCCTGGCTGCCCGTGCCAGGTGGGGTGGGGATGGGGGCAGTGGGGGGAGGGGACAGGGGAGCGGGATGAGTCGCAGCCCCGGAGCCGAGGGCTTTTGTGTGGCCTCACAGCGGCGTGGCCGCGCGTGAAGCCCTCAGGGGCTCTGAGCCTTGTCCTGGCCCACACAGGCGCCCCCGGGCCTGGGGACGCTGCAGAGGCTGCTCGGGGGGCGTGATGGGGCCTTGAGCCTGGGGCAGCCAGTGACCGGGGCAGCGCCCGCGATGCTGGTGGCAGGGAGGCTTGGGGATGGGCCCGGGGCCTCGCTCTGCCACCGGCCCCCAGCCAGGCGCTCGGTCCCCAGCTCCACGGAGGAAGAGGTGGGACAGTGCAGAGCTGCCGGCAGGGCGGGGGGCCCAGGCGGGGGGGCAGGGCCTCCGGGTGACAGGCTCTGGTGGCCCCACGTCCTCGGGGTCTCAGGGGCCGGAGGGACGAGCCCTGTCAGGGCGGGGGGAGAAGGCGCCCGTCTGAAGGGCACTGGGCGCCAGCACCCTTGGGGAAGACACGCGGGTGCCCCGGGAGAGGCTGTGAGCGGGACGGCAGACACTGGTCTGCGGCGGTGCGGGTGGGCGGACTCAGCCCTGCAGCCCGGAGAGCGGCCTGAGCAGGGGGCCGGGGCGGCAGCCCTAGGGACGAAGGGCCGAGTGAGTCCTTCCCCGCCTCCTGCTTCAAGGGGTGCCCGCACCCCCCAGCACTGCCTTGGCCTCTGGGCAGGGGTGCCAGGGGCCCGCAGAGCAGAGGCAGTTCCCTGCCCGCCTCACCACCCCCTGCGGCACAGGGGCAGGAGGGGCCTGCAGGACCCTCTTTGTGCTGGGTGCCTGGGAAGCCCCCGATGACTGCCCGCAAACAGCCCCTGCAGGCACGGAGCGGGAGTCAGGAGGACCAGGGCCCACACCTGAGCTGGGAAATGCGCCTGTCCCAGGTCTCACGATGCTTCTCTCTGGCCTCCATCCACCCCTCACATGCAGAGGTGAGGAGGGGCGAGCAGGTAGGTGAGCAGGGGTGAGAAGGGGCAATCGGGGGTGGGCAGAGGTGAGCAGAGGTGAGAGCAGTGAGCAAGGGTGAGCAGAGGTGGGCAGACACGGTCCGGGGCAAGCAAGGCTGAGGTGAGGTAGGCAGAGGTGAGCAGAGGTTAGCTGAGATAGGCAGAACTGAGCAGGAGTTGACAGAGGGAGGCAGAGGTGAGAGGGAAAGAGGAGGGGGAGAGGTGTATAGGGGCAAGAAGAGGTGAGGTGGGGTCAGCAGCAGAGGTAAGCAGAGAGGCATGGGTGAGCAGGGGTGAGGAGAGGTGGGCAGGGGTCAGGAGAGGGGGCAGGGGTGAGGAAGGGAAGCAGAGGTAGACAAGGGTGAGCAGAGAGGGGCAGGGGTAAACAGAGTGGGGCAGGAGTGAGCAGGGGTGAACATGAGTGAGCAGAGGTGAGGAGGAGTTAGCAGAGGTGGACAGGGCTGAGGATGGGGACCAGAGGTGAGGAGGGGTGAGGTGAGCAGGGCTGAGAATGGGGTGGCAGGGATGAGGAAAGGTGAGCAGGGGTGAGTGGAGGTGAGCAGGGATGAGGTGATGTGAGCAGGGGTGAAGTGGGTGAGGTGAGTGAGCAGGGGTAAGGTGGGGTGAGCAGGGGTGAAGAGAGGTGAGGGGTGAGGTAGGGTGAGGTGATGTGATCAGGGGTGAGTGGGGGTGAGGTGAGGTGAGCAGGGGTGAGGTGGGGTGAGGTGATGTGAGCAGGGGTGAGTGGGGGTGAGGTTGGGTGAGCAGGGGTGAGGTGAGGTGTGCAGAGGTGAGGAGAGGTGAGCAGGAATGAGGGGTGGGCAGGGCTGCAAGCTTCTGACCCTGAGGAGACCGGCACGGCCACTGCAGAGGGCGGCATCCCTCGTGCCCCAGCATTCCTGTGAGCACCCAGAGGTGACCCAGCCCTGCTTCTGTGAACACCTCAGGTGGGTTGGCAGCCCCGGGTGATGCTGGTGGCACTCTGCGTGCAGCGCCTCCAGCAGACCCGTCCCGCTGCTTCCCTTCACCCCGACCCCCTGCGCCCTGGCCCCCCACACAGCAGTCACGCACCACTGGGCACTCTCCCAGCCCACGCATCACATGTCCACACGGATGGCGGGGAAGTCGCCCCTTTCGCCCACGCAGGCTCGGCCGGGCCCCGACGAGGCCGTGGCTCAGACCCAGGCTCTGCCACGCGTCCGACTCGCCAGCAGCGGGTCCCCCTTCCTGGGCACTAAGAGCCACGCCCAGAGCACTCGGGGGCCAGGAGGGAGCGGCAGCCCCAGCCCAGCCCCGCCATGCCCCCAGGGCACAGCTTCACAGCAAGCCACGCCGCTGAGACCCACCCCCCGCGCTGCAGGGGCTCCTGGGCGTGTGGCCGGCCCCCGGGGGCACCACCCGCCACAGTCCTGACCCGCAGGAGCACGGAAACTCGAACACAGACGCGAAGCCGGCAGCGCAGCTCAGCGAACCCACAGACGAGGCCCGGGGGCCCCCGGGAGGCAGGACAACGCCGCCGAGTCCCCCTTGCTGAGGGTTGTTGGTGATTCCGCCGGCCATTTCACCGTAACAAGCAACAGAAAGTGAATGATTCTGTGCCCGCTAAGGGGGGCTGGCTGGGGCGGGAAGGTCACGAGGCTGGAGGGGTCGGAGCCGAACACCAAGTGCCCGAAACGGCTATGCTAGAATGGTTCTGCAGACCACGGCGTGAAAGATCAATAATAACAATAATAATAAAGCTTACAGCAAGATGCGACTATACTGACAAACTTTGTTGATCTGAACAGTGTGATTCTTGTAAAGTGTTGTAACTGCGAGATTTCCCAGAATATTGCCGTATCGGTACCAGATGTGACACGTGGCGCTCAGGTATGTTTCCAAACGCCTCTGGATGTACAGAACCGTGGCAGGAGCCAGGCCGCGCCGACTCTCTCGCCTCCACCTCACTGGGCCCTCCTGGAGTGGCGCGGCCCACACGCGGGCTGTGCATCGGGGACCGGCCACCATGCCGGAGCTGGACAGGGCGGGGCGGGGCCAGGCGCAGCGAGAGGGCTCGGAGATGCCCGGCCCCCACAGCTCAGGTCCGGCCAAGCCCACCGGGCTCACGGGCCCGTACGGGGGCTCTGTGAGCCGCAGAGCTGGGTGCGGGCACACTCAGCCAGGGTCGCCAGCCCCACCCTCCGCGGGCCCGCACGGCCACGGTCACCAGCCCCACGTCTGCTTGTCCGGGAAGGACCTTCCACAGGCTGATTTGCAGCTGGACCAAAGGCTGCCCCCCCGCCCGCAGTTCCTGCACGGCCGCCTCACGGCTCCCCTGGGCCAGACCCCGCCGACCGCCCTGGCACCTTCAGGGCGCCAAGGAGACTGCAGTTGGGTGTTGCTCTCCCGCACCTTAAAGCCTGCTCTGGTCCCGACGTGGCGTTGGCACAGACGGCAGCCGCCCGTGGCCCAGTGCCCCGCAAGGCGCCCTGACGTGTGTGAGGCTCCACCACAGCCAGACCAGCACCAGACTGGACAGTGACTCGAGGCAGGCAGGACCGGGGGCTGGCAGGCCTCGCCTGGGGGCTCCCGGGTGTTTCCAGGGGCGCCCTCTGGGCTGGCACCGCCCTGTGCACGCCCCTGCCGGCCGCGGGGCTGGTGCCAAGGGCGCTCCTGAATAATAGATAGCTGGGTGCTGAGTAATCTATTAACACAACGATTAATGCCCGAGATGTTCTTGTCAAGTTTTGCAGAAACGGCATAAATATTGACGAGGCCCCGCGCAGCCTCTGCCAGGAAGGCGCGGGCACATGGAATATTGATAAGCCGCTCCGAAGAGCGCCAGGCAGGCTGCCAGGGTGGCGGCGGGGCCGGTCGCGTTACAGTTTAAGCTTCTTAGGGAAGCCAGCGGCAGAGCCGAGGCCGCGCGTGACCCGCGTTAGGGACGTGGTGTGTTTCTCAGAGGCGGGCCCTGCTGGGGGCTGCCCCAGGACTCAGCGCCCTCGGCAGCAGCGGGCAGCCTCCACAGCCCGCAGACGACCCGGCTCCACATCGCCCCCACTGGCCGCAGGCCTTTGCCTTTGGCCAGACCTTTGCAGGACGTACCGGTCAGTGTCCAGTGGCAGGAACAGGCACCGGAGGAGAGCAAACAGCCACCGAGGAGGGGGAAACTGAGTCACAGAGAAACAGAAGAGCAGGGAGGAGAGCGGCCCAGGGCCGAGAACACGGGGGTCAGAGAGACGCCGGCAGCCCACAGAGCCCCCACTGCAACATCCTTCCAGCTAGACGGCCAGGGGGCTCACAGAGCCCGGCCAGACTTAGGCATTCCCACACACAATCACACCCACACAGTCACACCCATGCACAACCACACCCACAGTCACACCCACGCACAATCACACCCACACAGTCACACCCATGCACAATCACACCTATACACACAAATCACACCCACACACAATCACACCCACAGTCACACCCACGCACAATCACACCTATACACACAAATCACACCCACGCACAATCACACCCACAAAATCACAATCACATCCATGCACAACCACACCTACACACAATCACCCACACTCAATCACACCCACACACAATCACACCCCCACACAATCATACACACTCACACCCACATATACACTCACAAACTCTCAGACACACATCACACATTCAGCACACACACTAAAGTACAACCCCATAGTCTCACATAGGCACACATTCACACGCTCCCACAAACACCTTCACAGACACACCTGTGTAATCACACAGATACACACACAGGCACACTCAGGTACAACCGCACGCCACACACATGCACACGCTCACGTACACTCACAGCCACACAACCACACGCTCTCACACACCAGCCGCTTGTCTCCCCATCTGGGATTCCCCGGTCAGGGCTGGCGGGGAGGTGCCCGGCCCCCTCGGGCTGTGCCCACCCAGTGCCCGTGCTCTGACCGGGCAGCGCGGCTGGGGTCAGGTCCCCGACTCCCCGAGAGCTGCAGGCGCCGGGCACCCCGGCCGGCCGGCACCCCCGGGCCCCTGAGAGGCGCATTCCTGCGGATGTTTGCTCCTGCTGCCGGCCGGGAGGCTGAAAGGAAGCAGCGGATTCCATTCCCTCCCGCCCGTGGGGACCGGGCGGCCTGCAGACCCTCTCGGGGGACAGGCTCCCTTTGTCCCGCAGCCGTTTAGAGGGACATGTTTACCAACAGCTTAATCTATTCAGCCCCGAGACGCGCCTGCATTCTTTGCTCCTCGGAAAACAAAACAACAAATCCCTCAGCTGCTCCTGGAGACCCCGGGCCCGGGGGGTCCCGGCACGGAGGGGCACATCCCTTTGTGAGGGTCTGGGCGGCAGCCCCCCTCCGGGGCTCTGGGCTGCCCTGTGGAGTGGCCGGGCCGCCGGGACAGCTCACTTTGATCCAGGGGCGGAGGCCAGCTGAAAGGAAACGACTTTTATGTCCCGCATTAAATGGACGTCAGCTTAATTAGACGCGATACATTTAATCAGCAAACAAGTTCCTGTCATTTCCCACAGGAGCCGCGCGGGAGGGTGGCGCAGCCCGTGCGAGACGGGACGCGGGCTCCGTCCTCTGCACGCGGACGCCGCACGGTCCTGGGCGGGGAAGGCGCCACCTCCCAAAGCCCCGTCGGGCTGGGACCAAACGCGGCTCAGTGAAGCTGTCTCTGGGCTCAGCCGGGGGCTCCGCGGCAGGGGGGGGTGGCACACAGAGGCAGGACGCTCACGCCCAGCCGTGGACATGGCCTTCGAGATGTGTGACCCCGCAGGGCCTGCGGGGGACCCCGGGGAGGCCCAGACACTGATGCACGCTTGGGGCCTCTCAGGTGTGGCCCCCGACGGTCGCTGCTGCCTGAATGATGAACTGGGCCCGTCTCTCGCCTCCCTAGACCCCCCCGGGGCCACCCCCCACCCCTTCCCAGGGACACTCACAGGCACCTCGCCCCAAGTTCATCTCTGCACTCCCCGAGGGGTGACCGGCTTCCTACGCCCTCCTGCACCCCCCGGGGCAGACCTGGCCCCAGGGACCCCCGGCACGTCCCCCACTGGAGACGGTGTCACCCGCAAAGGGCCGCCTTCACTTTCCGGGAAGAGACATGAAGACAGGGACGGGCCCACAGCACCACACAGGCCTGTGGCCAGCCCGAGCCCCAGTTAGCTGCCCCCCGGGAATCTCTGGGCCCAGCACTGGAGGCCCCGGGCACAGATGGTCTCACCCTCGCACGGAACCACCACAAGGGCCCGCAGCCTGGACACCAGAGGGCGGGGGGATAGAGGGGAGGGGAGGTGGGGGGAGGGGGAGGAGGGGAAGGGGAGAGGGGGAGGGGAGAGGGGGAGAGGCTGAACTTCTCAGGGAAGAAGCAGCCCCCGCGCGCGCCTGTGGGGTCTGCACGCTGCTGACACCCACCTGTGGGTCAACACCAACTGGACCAGCACAGACCCCTGGGGCTGGAGCAAGGCAAACACCCCGGTCAGCACAGAGCCCCGAGACATTCCTGCCAGCCAGCCGTTTCCAGCCAGGGGCCACGACGCCCGGACGAGGGAGAGCCGGGCGGAACCGGAACCAACGGGACCCAGCGGTATGTGTAAGAGGTCAGAGCACAGTCGGAAAAGCTCTCAGGAGAAAAGCAGGGCCGAGTCTCTGGGACAGTGGTGACCATCACAGCGGCCTTCTGCACACACCATCACAGCGGGCCATCAGCACAGGGGACAGCGGGACGGGCAGGGTCAGCGGGCACCCCCGGGGGATGGGCAGGGTCAGCGGGCACCCACGGGGGACGGGCAGGGTCAGCGGGCACCCCCGGGGGACGGGCAGGGTCAGTGGCCATCCACAGGGGGACGGGCAGCTTGTTCTGTGTGCAGTGGGCGACCCATAACAATTCAAGGTCTGAACCCGTGTGACAGTTTTTTGTTTTTTGGGTTTTTTCTTTTTGGGTCACACCCGGCGATGCTCAGGGGTCACTCCTGGCTCTGCACTCAGGAATCACTCCTGGTGGTGCTCAGGGGACCCTATGGGATGCTGGGAATTGAACCCGGTTCAGCCGCATGCAAACATCCTCCCCGCTGTGCTACTGCTCCGGCCCCCGAGTGACAGCCCCCTCGCCGTGTGTCCCGCGTTTGACTCAGCCTGAGCACGGCGCCAGGCTGCCACGCCGGGGACGCTGGGAAAGCCCCAAGCGAAACAGAGAGAGAGTCGAGGAAACGGAGGAGGGACGCCCGCCGTGGAGCGGGTCTGGCTCTGGGCCGGCCGCATCCTCACACCTCTCAGACCGGAGCGGGAACAGCCTGTCTCCACCGCAGGCAGCCGCACCCCCAAAGGCAGAAAACACAGACCGATGGAAAGATCCCACGGAAACCCAACTGAGCGGCTGCCGTAAGGAGCACAGCAGAGCCTGAGAGCCTCACTGCCCACTTGCCGGCAGTCACAGAGTGACATACACGCATGCACACACATGCACACGCACACATGTACATGCACACACGTGTACACGTGCACACACACGCACACGCATATGCACACGCGCACATGCACACACGTGTACACACACGCACACGCACACACATATACACACATGCACACGCACACACGGCAGGAATAGCCACCAGGAATAGCACACGCTTGCAGGTGTGTGTGTGCGTGTGTGTGGGGGGGGACACCAGAACGGGGAGGGGGCCCTGCCCACCTCGCCCCGAGCTCCACGAGGGCCAGGTAAGAGGGGCTCACTGCTCACCGGGCACAGGGCGCCTGGAAAGCCCCAAGAGCACGAGGCACCGGGAAGCGGGCGGCCGGGGGCTCCCCGACAGGCGCCTGCAGCGGCACCAGCCCCTTCCCACGACCATCCTCACACGGCCCCAGCCAGAGCCGCCCTCACCACGGCTGCGGCCCACAGCGTGACCGCTCCCCTGGCCACCACGTACAGCCACCCACACCAGCCCCGCACCAGGGTGGCCGGACACACAGAACACTCAGTGTGTCGACCAAACACGCCCCTCCCTCCTGCTAACACGCCAGGCGATGCAGAGGAAGGTGCGTCACCACAGTCCCCTCCCAGTGTAGACGCCCCGTCCTGCCAGATCCCCTCCCAGTGTAGACGCCCCGTCCTGCCAGATCCCCTCCCAGTGTAGACGCCCCGTCCTGCCGGATCCCCTCCCAGTGTAGACGCCCCGTCCTGCCGGATCCCCTCCCAGTGTAGACGCCCCGTCCTGCCGGATCCCCTCCCAGTGTAGACGCCCCGTCCTGCCGGATCCCCTCCCAGTGTAGACGCCCCGTCCTGCCGGATCCCCTCCCAGTGTAGACGCCCCGTCCTGCCGGATCCCCTCCCAGTGTAGACGCCCCGTCCTGCCGGATCCCCTCCCAGTGTAGACGCCCCGTCCTGCCGGATCCCCTCCCAGTGTAGACGCCCCGTCCTGCCGGATCCCCTCCCAGTGAAGACACCCCACCCGCTGGATCCCCTCCCAGTGTAGACATCCCATCCCTCTGGATCCCCTCCCAGTGTAGACGCCCCGTCCTGCCAG
Organism: Sorex araneus; assembly: GCF_027595985.1. Lineage (NCBI taxonomy): Eukaryota > Metazoa > Chordata > Mammalia > Eulipotyphla > Soricidae > Sorex > Sorex araneus. The sequence goes on from NC_073302.1 coordinate 451,840,365, forward strand.
ATCCCCTCCCAGTGTAGACGCCCCACCCGCTGGATCCCCTCCCAGTGTAGACGCCCCACCCGCTGGATCCCCTCCCAGTGTAGACGCCCCCGTCCTGCCGGATCCCCTCCCAGTGTAGACATCCCATCCCTCTGGATCCCCTCCCAGTGTAGACGCCCCACCCGCTGGATCCCCTCCCAGTGTAGACGCCCCACCCGCTGGATCCCCTCCCAGTGTAGACGCCCGTCCTGCCGGATCCCCTCCCAGTGTAGACGCCCGTCCTGCCGGATCCCCTCCCAGTGTAGACGCCCCACCCGCTGGATCCCCTCCCAGTGTAGATGCCCGTCCTGCCGGATCCCCTCCCAGTGTAGACGCCCCACCCACTGGATCCCCCCCCCCAGTGTAGGCCCGGGTCGCAGCACAGGTTTCCTGAGGCGCCTTCGTGCCAGAGGGAGGCGGGTGTCCCGGAAAGTCACGGGCTGGCGGCTGGGGGCGGGTGAGGGCCAAGGGGAGCAGGCAGCTGCAGCAGACGGTGCGGCCTGGGCAAGCCAGGCCACCGACGGCGTGTCCAGGGGCAGGGGACGGTGCCCGAGAGACCCGAAAGCGGCCCTGAGCAGACAAGAGCCCCCACCCCGGGGAAGGGGCAGCGAGGTCACTGCCCGGGCGGCAAGGCACCTTGAGGGAAACCCAGTGGACGCACGCGGGCCTGCGCGGCCGTGCTGGTGGGTGAGAAGGCCCCGGCCGCGGCTAGGGAAACAGCTCCGAGTCGGAATGCGGAGGGACTGACACGCACAGGAAGCCCGACACGCAGAACGACAGCAAAAATTAAAACCCCAGTGCCCAAAACGGCGTAAAACACAGTGGCCCAGAGCACAGGGCCACACCCGGCCCCTGGCACCGGGTGGCCGAGAGGCGGCTCCTCCGGCCAGAAGGACCAGGAGAAGGTCAGCCACACGCGAGTGCGGAGCCCGAGGGGGGAGAAGTGGGACCGGGCCCCACAGCCCTGAGGCGGGGACTTCCCAGAATGCACGGGGGTCAGAGAGGGCGCGTGGGTCACTCGGGTCTGCTCCCCGCACCCCATAGGCTTCCCCCAGGAGTGGCCCCGGAGCACTGAGCAGGGTAAGCCCTGAGCACCGCCAGGTACGGCCCGAAGGGAAATCCGACTGCAGCATGGGCGAAGGGGAACAGCTCCGACACGGGCAGGAAGTGAGGGCGTGTGCCCACACGGGAGCCCCCCAGGGCCCCCCCGCCCAGAATCCAGTGGAGGCCCCCGGTGCAGAGAGTAGGGGAGACGGGGGCCGGGGTGACGGGAGCAGCCAAGAGGCGGGGTCTCGGGGAAAGGCCGGTGACGGGGCAGCTGGAGTCAGAGCCCAGGCAGGCCGGAGCAGCCCTGAGCAGGGCTGAGTGTCGCCACGGCCGTGCCCGGGGCCCAGACTCGGCCCCCGTGCAGGTGCCCGGCCGGGCGGAGCCCGCAGCTGGGCGCGTCTCGGGGCGAGAGGGCATCTGGGCGCAGCCGCCGCCCCAAGCCGTCTCGAACCTCTTTATTGATCTCAGAGTTTGTTTGTGAAAACCGGGGAGGAAATGGAGGCGCAGAGCAATCTCGAAAGCAAGCGACTCATCTCCCGGGATGATCAGCCCGGGCGCAGTGAAAAGAATCTGAAACCCAATGTTCAGAGGGAGATTACCCGCCTTTGTCTGCCCCGGTTTACGGTGTTTGAACAAGGATCTTTCCTGCCTAAGCTCCGACTTTCGCAAGGCCGTCTGCGCCGCTTCTCCCCCATCCCGTCTCGCCCCCAAGGTGGGTTTCTCCCCTTAATGCGCCGCACCACCGGTGAAAGGCATGCCGAGGAGAAAGTCAAATAAAGAGCGTTTTTAAAAGGCAAACACCAAGCTGGGAAGTATTAAAAGCACGTTCCAAAACCCACCCTGATGACAGGTGAAGAAAAGCCGCCTTTATGTGGGGCGCTCGCCCGGCCTTTCAAATGCGCCTGTTTACCTAGAGAGCGCGGCCAGGGCCAGAACCTGGCCTTGAAGAGGCGCCTTTGATTGCACACACAGAGGACTCGCTCCCGCTCATAAATCGCCCACACCTTTGTCTGCCCCGAGAGGCAGAGGCCGCGCTCTCACAAGAACCTACAAGCCTCTTTCAAGTAACCCGGTTCCTCCCGCGTCTCCGACTTGTTGATTCAGAGCCCGGGAGTGCCTTCGCAGGCCGGCAGCTGCCACCGCGTGCGCCTTCACCCAGATCAAAGCGGGAGCTTCCAGGAGACACACAAGCCCCGGTGACAAATCTGCGGGCCGGCCCGGCCGCGCCAGCCGGGAAGGAACCTGCATGCAGGGCCACGCCGGCCCCGGCTCTGGTCACCCTCCCGCCATGCACACCCCCGCACAGGCCCCGCCACGTCCACTGCTGAGCGCCCGGCACCCCGGGGAGGGGGGGCCGCCTCCAGGTCCCAGCGGCGAGGTCACCAGGAGTGGGCACGGCCGACACGCGCCTTTCCGATCGGCCCGACAGCGCGAGGCGTCCCCTCGGCCTCCCAGCCTCTCCCCAGGAAGCGGCCGAGGGCAGCTCAGGCTGGCGGGAAGCACAGTGAGCACCTCCCAGAGCCGGGTGTCCACTGAGGCCTCTGCCCACGCCCAGCACTGCGCCAGCACCATCCGCCCGCCCCCGGAGACCGGGGACAGGCAGGCAGACAGACAGACAGACAGACAGGGCTGCTGCAGAGACCCAGGGACATGGGGGCTGCAGACGCCCCGAGGGCACACATGTGCCCCGCCCCCTGCACCCCCCAGTGCCTTCCAGAAAGGTCTTCCCAGGGTGCCATCACCCATGGCGGGCCCCAGGGCCCTCACCCCACCTCAGCCTGTCTTTGGACACGCACCTGAGCCCCTGCCACGTCCACTAGGACCCCGGCTCCTTCTAGAATCCTCCCCTGCGCCAGGACACTTCACATCCCGACGGTGCCCCTCCGCCCAGCTCTGGGTGCTGTGCCCAGTCCCTGGGCCGGACCTCTCCCCTTCTGCCCGGAGCACAGAGGCGCAGGGCCCAGACCCCACGGTGACCACGGGCAGGCCCAGGCCCCACGGTGACCCACGGGGAGACTCAGACCCCACGGGACCCCGGGCAGGCCCAGGCCCCACGGTGACCATGGGCAGTGGTGATGGTGCTGACCCTCCATGACCGTGTGGCCTGCCGCCCCCTGTGAGGTGCGTGTGGATGCGGGCCCGCAGGTTCTGCGTTTCCTTGAGGCACAGAAAGGTGAAGACCAGCACTGACCGTGAGCAGCCAGGAGACGGCCAGGCCGCGGGAGGGGGAGGGGCTCTCGGGCCCCAGACCTCTGCCTGCCCACAGCACAGGGGAGCCCAGGGGCCCTGGCCCTGTGTGCGCTTTACTGACCGCGCTGAAGGCGAAACCTCAGTCTGCTGGGGACAAGAGTGGCCGCCCCGGCCCGGGCCACCCTGACGGTGGACTCAGCCCAAACACGCCGAGCTGCCAGGGCAGCAGGAGAACCAGCCTGCTCTCGGCCAGGCTGGGCTGTCCACGGGGAAACGCTCTCTGTGGGTGCGGGGGACAGGGCCCGGGGCGTCACGGCCAACCGCGTCCTCGTCTGTCCTGCACCAGCACCTGCTTATGGAAAAGCCTGTGGGCGCGGGCGGCCGGGGCGCGGGCAGGGCCGGTGCCGTCACACTGCTGACCCAGGCTCTGCCTGGTGACCCCCGCAGAAGGCGGGGCCGCCTGTGGGCCTGGGGCTCTCCTCCCACCCCACAACAGGACACGCAGGCGTTTCCTGGACAGTGGAGGCGCTGCTCGGCCCGGACACAGAAGCTGGGGAGGCCGCCCTGGGGTGCTGGGCAGGGACGAGGCGGGTGGACACACAGGTCGGGGTGTCGGAGCACGTGGACCAGGGCCAGCTGACCCCAGCAGGGGCAAGTGTTCCGCGGATGCCTCCCGCCCCGGCTGGCTCTCCCCGCCTGGACGGGCTTCCCCAGGTGGGAGTGACCCCCGCGTCCCTCGCAGCCGCAGGGAGCACTTCTGCTCTTTCCCCAAGGACTAGGCTGGGCGCGGGTGCCGAGTGGCCACGTGGTGTCCAGAAAGGGGCAGCCGGCTGTCGGGTCAGGGGCCCTTCGTGGGCCGACGGGGCAGCAGGGTGCTCGGGCGTCCTCCTGCCTCTGCACCCGGTCACGCGGGCGCGCCTGACCCAGGTCAACAAAAGCCTGTCGTCCCCCTAGTCTATTCCCGAATATTCTAGCGGGGACGCCCCACACAGAATCCCGCGCGGAAGAGTCGGCGCTGGCCTGTGCCCTGCCCCCGGGACCCGCCTGCAGCCCCCCGCCCGCGCTGGCCCGGACACAGGCCCCGGGACCGCGCCGCAGCGGTCCTGTGACGTCACGCCCACCGGATGGCCCCGCAGGGTCCCCGCGAGCCGAGCCGAGCCGCGGGCGGGCTCAGGGCGCGTGCGCTGGAGGCGGGGCCGCGGCCGGCGTTGCTAGGCAACGTGAGCAGGCGGCGACGCGGTGGGTGCCCGGTGCCGGGGCAGCGGCGGGGTGGGGGCGCCCTTCAGCTGGACGGGAGGAGGCCGGCAGGCAGGGGGACACGCGGTGGCCACTGAGTGTCCCCGCGGGCCTCCGGGCCATGCGCGGGCGTGTCCTGGGGGCCCCGCGGTGGGCGTGTCCTGGGCGCTCCGCGGTGGGCGTGTCCTGGGCGGGGCTCAGCGGTGGGCGTGTCCTGGGCCCCGCGGTGGGCGTGTCCTGGGGCCCGCGATGGGCGTGTCCTGGGCGGGGCTCCGCGGTGGGAATGTCCGAGGCTCTGGGGTGGGGCTCCTCGGTGGGCGTGTCCGAGGCCCTGGGCCCGGGCTTGGCTGTGGGCGTGTCCGGGGCCCCGGGGCGGGGCTTGCCTGTGGGCGTGTCAAGCGCTCCTGGGGCGGGGCTTGGCTGTGGGCGTGTCTGGGGCCCCTGGGCGGGGCTTGGCTGTGGGCGTGTCTGAGGCCCCGGGGCGAGGCTTGGCTGTGGGCGTGTCAAGCGCTCCCGGGGCGGGGCTTGGCTGTGGGCGTGTCCGGGGCCCCGGGGCGGGGCTTGGCTGTGGGCGTGTCTGAGGCCCCGGGGCGGGGCTTGGCTGTGGGCGTACCCAGGCAGAGCCGTGGAATTGGCCCAGCGTGGCGTGGCCGCAGCCCTGATGCCCGTTGGTGCGTGGTTCCTTTGGATGTGGCCGAGAAACGTTGGGAGCGCTGAGGAGGCTGCTCCTCAGCTCGCCCCTGCTGGAAGGGTCAAGGCCAGTGCGGTGGGCGTGAGCCGTGGCCGGTGGGCTCCTGGCCGCCCTAGGGTGCGAGTCAGGCCGGCCAGTGGGCCTCTCCCACCCTGGCCGGGCTGCGCTCGCGGCTGGGCTGGCCTGTGCTGGCCGGGGCTGTCCGCATCCTGCCTTCCGCCTCAGGCCGGGGGTGCCCCGGGCGGGGGGCGGCGGTTGCTCACTATCAAGCCGCTGTGTCCGCAGCACTGTGGCCCAGAAAGCCCAGCGTCCTGGGGCAGGGGGCAGCCTGTGGGGGCTTCCCCGCACGTTCGCGGGGACCCCTGCAGGACACGAGGCCCCTCTGGGCTGCGGGTAGTTGGCAGTAGGGGGCTCGACTCAGTCCCGCTCCGGGAGCTGCTGCCTCTGCTGGGCCTCGTCCTGCCCTGCCCGTGCGGAGCCTGAGGGGCGCGGGCACAGGGCACGGAGCCCGCCAGCACGCGCCTCGCTGGCAGAGACGGAGCTCACGCCCAGCGTCCAGTCTGCGGGGCGCGGGGGCGGCTGTGGGCGCCCAGCCTGGGTCCTCACGCCCAGCTGCAGGTGACACCCTGCGTCGCTGGGCCCTTCTGGACACTGTGTGAAGGCTGACGGCGCCTGCTCTGGAGGGCACTGCGGCAGGAGCCGCGCTTTCCTGCGATGCTCCCGCGAGGGGGTGTGGGGGCACGTGTGCTCAGGGCCGTCCGCAGACGGGCGAGCGGCCTGCAGCCCCCACTCCTGTCCTTGGCTCTGTCCTGGGTGCTCTGTCCAGGCAGTCCCGGGGGCCCTCCGCCTGCCCTCGAGGCACGGGCTCTGACCGCCCCCCAGCCAGCAGGGTTCCCGGCGCCCCCTGGTCAGCCTGGGGGTCCCCCACCCCCGGCCCCCGTGGCCAGCCTGGCGGGCGCCGACCTGCGCTTTCTTGGTAGGGCGAGAGGCGCGCGGTGTGCACTGAAGGCCGGTCAGCGCCGGGATGTCCAGGAACAAGGTGGGCAGCGCCCGGCTGTACCCGCGAGGTCCGGCCGGGCTCGGCTGACGCGGGGCCGGCGCGAGGCTCTCTCCCGGCCCGGCCCGGTGGCTCTGCCCTGGCCCTGGCTGCTGCAGCTGCTCCGCGTTCCTGCTCGCAGGGACCTTCGCCGAAGCAGGACGTCTCGGCGGTGACGGCCGCCGCCCTGCAGGACCACATCCTCCGGGAACGGCAGCTGCGGGGCCTCTCGGCGGCCCACAGCGCCCCGGCCCGGGCGCCGCCGCGGCAGGAGCGAGCCGCCCTCCGCGCCCTGCGGAGCAACGCCAAGGCCGTGGTGGACACGGGGCTGCGGAGAAGGGCCCGGCCCCCGCCCGCCGCCCTCCCTGGGACAGAGGAAGAGGCCGTGCTGGACCCCCGGCCACCATCGCTGTCGCTGGGTACTAGCCGAGAGCCCCCGCAACTGCCCCCTGGGTGTGCAGGACCAGGCGGGCGCGGCCACCTTCCCAGGGTGCCGAGTGTCCCTGGGTGCATGCTGAGTGTGTGACTGTGTGTGGCGGTGTGGCTGAGTGTGTGACTGCACGTGTGACTGTGTGTGGTGTGTGTGGCTGTGAGACTAAGACTGTGGCTGTGTGTGACTGTGTGTGACTGCGTGTGACTATGGCTGTGTGGGTGGCTGTGTGACTGTGTAGCTGTGTGCGTGGCTGTGACTGTGTGTGACTGTGTGTGTGTGACTGTGTGAGAGGAGGCGTGGGGAGAGGGAGGGAGGGACAAACTCATGTCTCCTGCAGCCCCCAGGTGTGGGCTGGGAAGTTCCCTGTTCCGCCCCTACGGCCTCCTGGGTGCAGCTCGCCCTGACCCCTGAGCCTGGCCCGCCGGGGAGCTGCGGCTGTCCTCTGGATGCCCGTCTCTGCAGGAGTCTCGGCTCCCCGGGGCCTGCTGGGTGGTGCCGAGGCACGGCGGGGAGGGCGCAAGCAGGCCGGTCCCCCCTTTCTCCCGGGAGGCCGGCCGAGGACTGGAGTTTCTCCGCACAGACTCGGGGTTCTTGGGACCAGCCCAGATCCCAGAGTGCCTCGTGCATGCTCCAGCAGGGCGCAGGGTGGCCAGGGGCTGTGGGGCTGGAGACGCTGACCACCCCGGCCCCCTGCAGCGCAGAAGCTGGGCCTGCTGCCCCCGCCGCCCCCGCCGCTGTCCCCTGCCGGCTGGGAGCGGGTGAAGCAGAGATCTGTGGCAGAGGGCGACTCGGGGCGGCCGTGCCCCATCTGCAGAGAGGAGTTCGAGCTAAAGCCACAGGTGCGAGCTGGGCCTGGGGAACGGAGGTGTGGGGTCAGCCACTGATAGGGGCCCAGCAGAGGCGCTGGGTGGGGCTCCCGAGTCCCCAGAGTAGGCAGGTCTAGAGCATCAGCCGCATCCTGACCCCAAACACCCTGTCTGACCCTTAGCCGCCCCCGGAGCAGGAAATCCAGCCCTGCTGGCTCGGAGCCAAGAACCTCTGGTCAGAGCGTCTCTGCAATGGGGGCTGGGGTGGGCATGGGCCGAGACCCAGGCTGTGGAGTGGAAGGGGCCCGAGTGGAGCCCTGGGAGCCCACGGCACGAGCCCCTGCACCCGCCCCACAGCCGCAGCACGGTCACACCTGCGGCCTCACACGCAGCCTCCCCCTCACTATCCTCCCTCATATAGCCTCCCCTTCAAGACTCCCTCACACAGTCTCCCCTCACTGTCTCCTCACACAGTCTCCCCTCACTGTCTCTCACACAGGCTCCCCCTCACTGTCTCCTCAGTCTCCCCCTAACTGTCTCTCTCACAAAGCCTCTACCTCAGTCTCCCTCACATAGTCTCCCCCTCAGTCTCCCTCACACAGCCTCTCCATCAAGTCTCCCTCACAGATTCTCTGTCTCCTCACACAGTCCCCCACCACTGTCTGTCGCCCTCCACAGTCTCCCCTCACTGTCTCCTCACAGTCTCCCCTCACTATCTGTCCCCTCACTCTCCTCAGTCTCCCCTCACTGTATTCCTCAGTCTCCCCCTGTCTCCTAACACAGTCTCCTCTCACAGTCTCCCCTCACTTCCCCTGTCTCCTCACAATCTCCCCTCACTGTCTCCTCACAAGTCTCCCTCACTGTCTCCTCAGTCTCCGCTCATTGTCTCCTCACACAGTCTCCCCTCACTGTCTCCCTCAGTCTCCCTTCACTGTCTCCTCACAGTCTCCCCTCACTGCCTCTTCAGTCTCCCCTCACTGTCTCCTCAGTCTCCCCTTACTATATTCCTCAGTCTCCCCGTCTCCTCAGTTTCCCCTCACCGTATTCCTCACAGTCTCCCCTCACTGTCTCCCTCACAGTCTCCCCTCATTGTCTCCTCAGTCTCCCTTCACTGTCTCCCTCAGTCTCCCTTCACTGTCTCCTCACAGTCTCCTCAGTCTCCCCTGTCTCCCTCACAGTCTCCCCTCACTGTCTCCTCAGTCTCCCCTCACTGTCTCCCTCACAGTCTCCCCTCATTTTCTCCCTCACAGTCTCCCCCTCACTACCTCCCTCGCATAGCCTTCCCATCAAGTCTCCCTCACAGACTCCCCATCTCCTCACACAGTCCGCCCCTCACTGTTGCTCTCCATAGTCTCCCCTCACTGTCTCCTCACAGTCTCCCCTCACTGTCTCCCTCACAGTCTCCCCTCACTGTCTCCTCACAGTCTCCCCTCTCTGTCTCCCTCAGTCTCCCTTCACTGTCTCCTCAATGCTCACAGTCTCCCTCACAGTCTCCCCTATCTCCCTCAGTCTCCCCTCACTGTCTCCTCAGTCTCCCTCACAGTCTCCCGTCATTGTCTCCTCAGTCCCCCCTCACTGTCTCCCTCACAGTCTCCCGTCACTGTCTCCTCAGTCCCCCCTCACTGTCTCCCTCACACAGCCTTCCCATCAAGTCTCCCTCACAGACTCCCCGTCTCCTCACACAGTCCGCCCCTCACTCTCTCCTTAGTCTCCCCTTACTGTCTCCCTCACAGTCTCCCCACATCTCTCTCACACAGCCTCCCCCTCAAGTTTCCCTCACACTGTCTCCCCCTGTCTCCTCACTGTCTCCCCCTCACTGTCTCCTCACAGTCTCCCCCTCACTGTTTCCTCACAGTCTTCCCCTCACTGTCTCCCTCACAGTCTCCCCTCACTGTCTCCCGCTCACTGTCCCCCTCACTGTGTCCCTCACCGCCGCCTCCTCCTGTCCTGCAGGTGCTGCTGTCCTGCTCCCACGTGTTCCACAGGGTGAGGCCGGGGCCTCAGGCTCCTGGGGGGGGGGGCGGTGGATGAAGCATAAACCTGCTGGGCCGGCCGGGAGGGGTGAGGGGCGCCCCGGAAACATCTCCCCCTGCAGGCGTGCCTCCAGTCTTTCGAGAAGTTCACCAGCAAGAAGAGCTGCCCCCTGTGCCGCAAGAGCCAGTACGAGACACGCCTCATTCACGACGGGGCTCGGCTCTTCAGGGCCAGGTGCGCGACCAGGTGTGTGACCCGTGTGGACACAGGTATACTGAGCACCCTTGAACCAGGTGCTTAACCGGTGTATGGCCAGATGTGTGAGCAGGTGTGTGAACAGGTGTGTGTGAGGTGTGTGTGAGGTGTGTGTGAGCAGGTGTGTGAAATGTGAGCAGGTATGTAAAGTATGAGCAGGTGTGTGAGCAGGTGTGAGTGTATGTGAGCAGGTGTGTGAGCAGGTGTGAGTGTATGTGAGCAGGTGTGTGAGCAGGTGTGTGAAGTGTGTGAGCAAGTGTGTGAGCAGGTGTGTGAAGTGTGAGAGCAGGTGTGTGAGCAGGTGTATGTGTGTGAGCAGATGTATGTGTGTGAGCAGGTGTGAGTATGTGTGTGTGAGCAGGTGTGTGAGCAGGTGTATGTGTGTGTGAGCAGGTGTGTGAGCAGGTGTGAGTATGTGTGTGTGAGCAGGTGTGTGAGCAGGTGTGAGTGTATATGAGCAGGTGTGAAGTGTGTGAGCAAGTGTGTGAGGTGTGTGAAGTGTGAGAGCAGAAGTGTGAGCAGGTGTATGTGTGAGCAGGTGTGTGAGCAGGTGTATGTGTGTGTGAGCAGGTGTGTGAGCAGGTGTGAGTGTATATGAGCAGGTGTGAAGTGTGTGAGGTGTGTGAAGTGTGAGAGCAGAAGTGTGAGCAGGTGTATGTGTGTGTGAGCAGGTGTGTGAGCAGGTGTATGTGTGTGTAAGCAGGTGTGAGCAGGTGTGAGTATGTGTGTGTGAGCAGGTGTGTGAAGTGTGTGAGCAAGTGTGTGAGCAGGTATGTAAAGTATGAGAGCAGGTGTGTGAGCAGGTGTATGTGTGTGTGAGCAGGTGTGTGAGCAGGTGTGAGTGTATATGAGCAGGTGTGAAGTGTGTGAGGTGTGTGAAGTGTGAGAGCAGAAGTGTGAGCAGGTGTATGTGTGTGTGAGCAGGTGTGTGAGCAGGTGTATGTGTGTGTAAGCAGGTGTGAGCAGGTGTGAGTATGTGTGTGTGAGCAGGTGTGTGAAGTGTGTGAGCAAGTGTGTGAGCAGGTATGTAAAGTATGAGAGCAGGTGTGTGAGCAGGTGTATGTGTGTGTGAGCAGGTGTGTGAGCAGGTGTGAGTATGTGTGTGTGAGCAGGTGTGTGAAGTGTGTGAGCAGGTGTGTGAAGTGTGAGAGCAGGTGTGTGAGCAGGTGTATGTGTGTGTGAGCAGGTGTGTGAGCAGGTGTGAGTATGTGTGTGTGAGCAGGTGTGAGTATGTGTGTGAGAGCAGGTGTGTGAGCAGGTGTATGTGTGTGTGAGCAGGTGTGTGAGCAGGTGTGAGTATGTGTGTGAGAGCAGGTGTGTGAGCAGGTGTATGTGTGTGTGAGCAGGTGTGTGAGCAGGTGTATGTATGTGAGCAAGTGTGTGAGCAGGTGTGAGTATGTGTGTGAGCAAGTGTGTGAGAGCAGGTGTGTGAGCAGGTGTGTGAGCAGGTGTGTGAGTAGGTGTGTGAGCAGGTGTGAGGCTGCTCGGGGCGCTGCAGCATCTGCCACGGGAGACGCGGCCAGTCTCTCCCTGCGCAGCGCCCAGAGGCCAGCGGGGTGCGGCTGCAGGGTCAGGGCTGCCCCTTGCAGGGTCCAGGCGTGCTGGCGGGGGCACGTGGTGAGGAGGTGGTACCGGCGCCTGAGGAGCACCGTGCCGCCCTCGGACCCAAAGCTGCGCAGGAAGTTCTTTGAAGACAAGGTAGGCCTGAGGCTCGGGCGGGGCGGGCGATGGGGTTTGCGCCGGCAGCAGGGGGCTGGCGGGGCACGAGCAGAGACCAGGTGCCGGCCCTGTGCCCCTACCGTTGTTCGCCACGGCAGGCCGGGTGTGGAGGGAAACAAGAGCAGCCCTGTCCCTCGCTCCCTGGAGGGGCAGCCACTCCGCGGCCCCGCGGCCAGCCCCTTCCCAGCCGGCGGTGTGCGCAGTGTGACATGGGCACACGCCCGAGGGGGCCGGGCGCTGCTGGGGAGACGGCCCCGAGCCGCATGGGCACCACCGGCAACTGTCGCAGGAGCGAGCCCGCGCCCTCGACGCAGGCACCGCCCCCAGGCAGGGGCTGCTCATCACCTTCCCTGCGAGCCCGTGTCATGTGCGTGCTCGGGTGGGTCCAGCCGTGCCCACAGCCTGCAGGGCCACAGGGCGGCCCCCTCCTGACAGCTGTCCCCCCGCGGGGCTGGCTACCCTCAGCGTCCTGGCCAGTCACTGGACGGGCTCACAGCAAACCAGGCAGCGCCCAGTGCCACCGGCCCTGTCCTGGACGGGGGTCTCAGACGCCCGAGACCACCCAGAGACGCCTCCAGGAGGAGAAGGCGGAGCCGGGTGGGCTCCGGGGAGCCGCAGAGGCAGGGGTGCCGGCCAAGACGCCGTGCGGGGTGCAGGCGCCGCTCCAGCCTCACGTCCTGGCTGTCCCGCCACGCCTGCCCGGTGGCACCAGGACACGTGGCCACGGCACCAGGCCTGCCCTGCCGCTCGGAGCCGAGGTGGAAGCGCGGGACCCAGGGCCTCCCCACGGACTCAGACGGGGGCCTGGTCTCGGGACTGAGATCAAAGGCGCCGGCAGAGGTCACTGGAAGTGCCACCGCCTCGAAGCCCGGGGTCCCCAGCGGGCAGCGGGGCCCTCCAGCGCCTTTGATCCTTATCGAGCGGGAGTGGCGGCCCCCTCCCCAGCGGAGTCCCGGGGAGGCGACCCCACCCCCGCGGGGGCTCCTCTGCATTCACATCTCCTCAAACAGCGCTGGCCGCAGAGTTTGCTCAGCGCCCGACTTCCTTTATCACGCGGAGATGGCAAACATTCTGTTGCCAGCGTCGAGTGGCCGCGAGCACCGAGAGGGAAGGGTAGTAAACCCGTAAAAGCTTATCAACGGATCCGACTGATACGCCGTAAATTCCAGGCTTTTCACTGGCCCGCACAGGCGGCTGTAAGTCAACACATTAGTAAGCGATTTGCTGCCATCAAGACGGGCCTCCGGGCGGGGCGCGGGCACTCAGAGTTCACAGGCGAGGGGCGTCCCGGGGCGTGTCCAGGCCTCGGCCGCTGCCGTGCGCAGGTGACTGGTCTGAAGGCTGAAGGGACGCCCAGGGAACGCGGCCGGGCCGTCTGGGCCTTCAGGAGCTTGGGGGCTGCTCCCACCGTCCGCGGGCAGAGCCAGCACCACATCCCTTCTAGAAGGTGCTGTGCTGAGTCCCACACGCTCCTCGCCCAGGCTGGCTCTGGCACGGGGCAGCCCGGCACCTGCCCGTACAGGCCTGGCCACTCCCCCGAGCCTGGGCCTGCCGGCCGTGGCCTCATAACACCAGTGGCACTGCTGCCCCCGCCATGCCAGACGCTGGGGGACGGGCTCACCTGACTGGGGGACCCCGTGCGGTCCAGGAGGACTGTGAGGGGATCTCGGCATGAACGCCAGCCGGGCCAGCGACGCCGTGAAGGCCCTCAGGAGGCCTGCTGACATCCAACCCTGCCCCCAGGAGCCCCGTGCAGTCCGGCTGTGCCCTCGGGAGCCTGTTGACAGTCCGGCTGTCCCTCAGGAGCCTGTTGACAGTACGACTGTCCCCTCGGGAGCCTGTTGACAGTCCGGCTGTGCCCTCGGGAGCCTGTTGACAGTCCGGCTGTCCCTCAGGAGCCTGTTGACAGTACGACTGTCCCCTCGGGAGCCCGTTGACAGTCCGGCTGTGCCCTCGGGAGCCCGGTGACAGTCCGGCTGTGCCCTCGGGAGCCCGGTGACAGTCCGGCTGTGCCCTCGGGAGCCCGGTGACAGTCCGGCTGTGCCCTCGGGAGCCCGGTGACAGTCCGGCTGTGCCCTCGGGAGCCCGGTGACAGTCCGGCTGTGCCCTCGGGAGCCCGGTGACAGTCCGGCTGTGCCCTCGGGAGCCCGGTGACAGTCCGGCTGTGCCCTCGGGAGCCTGGTGACAGTCCGGCTGTCCCTCGGGAGCCTGGTGACAGTCCGGCTGTCCCCTCGGGAGCCTGTTGGCAGTCCGGCTGTCCCCTCGGGAGCCTGTTTACGTCCGAATGTCCCTTCAGGAACCTGTTTACAGACCGACTGTGCCCTAGGGAGCTTGTTGACAGTCTGGCTGTGCCCTCGGGAGCCTGTTTATGTCTGACTGTCCCCTCGGGAGCCTGGTTATTGTCCGGCTGTCCCCTCGGGAGCCTGGTTAGAGTCCGGCTGTCTCTTCGGGAACCTGTTTACAGTCCGACTGTCCCCTCGGGATCCTGGTTACAGTCCAGTTGTCTCCTCAGGAGCCTGGTTACAGCCCACTGTCCCCTTGGGAGCCTGTTGACAGTCCGGCTGTCCCCTCGGGAGCCTGTTTACAGTCCGACTTTGCCCTTGGGAGCCTGGTTACAGTCCGGCTGTCCCCTTGGGAGCTGGTTCACAGCCTGTGTCCCCTTGGGGGCCCGTTTTAAGTCCAGCTGCCGCCTTGGAAGCAGATTTCGTCTGACTCTGCCCCCTCAGTCCCGAGAACCGGTTTGCAGTCTGACTGTGCCCTTAGGATCTGGTGTGGGTCTGGCTGTGACAAACCGGGCACTGGCATACGTCTAACTATGCCTCCTTGAGAGTTATTTGACGTTCTGACTGTGCCCCCTTGGAAGCGCATTTACAGTCTGACTCTGCCCCCTCAGAAGCAGCTCAGAGTGGCTGTGACCGTGTAGGCACGACACTGGCAGCTGAGCAGGGGCTACTGTGGACGGCCGGCAGGGGAGCAGGGGCTTGTATGTGACGGGAGCAGGGATGGTGGTGCGTGACTGACAGGGACGGTTGTACGTGACAGATAAGCAGGAACCACCGTGTGCGCCTGATGGGGGGCAGGGGCTGCGCAAGGGTGAGGGGCATCGTGAGATGGAGAATCGGGAAGCGGCGACCCTGACGCAAACCCCGTGGGCAGTGCCCTCCCAGCCCCCGGCCTCACTCGGAGGCAGCCTTCGCCTGCTCACCGGGAGCTGCGGCCGCCTCCTTCACCCTGTACTCCCACCGGCCTTCCTCAGCCCCCGGCTGCCCTGGACCCGTGGCCTCCCACTGTGCCCGTGGCTGCTCAGCAAACAGGCCGTCACCAGGCACGCCAGGCGGGACGGGGCGAAGGGAGGAGCCCACGGGGAGGCGGCTCCAGGCCTCGACCGGGTGTTCCTCACACCGCTGTCCAGGAGATCCGTCCTACCGGGGACGGCGTGGGCAGGGCTGTCCTGCGGGCGCTGTCCTGCACAGTGACTGTCCTCCACGGACTGTCCTGCACGGGTGACCATCTGGGGGCGTTTCTGGATGGGCAGTCACGTCTCCGAGGTGCCCGGGGGCCGAGGCAGCAGCCAGACCAGGGGACTGAGCACGGCTTAAGGCAGGGAGAGTCAGCAACGGGCTCCGTCAGGCAGGCGCAGAGTCTGCAGCCGCGCAGGGGTGGGGGTGGCGGTCCCGGCCCTGCTGCTATGGGCACCAACCTGGCCCTGGCCCCGGCCAACCCAGAGGCGGTGCCACAGCAGGGAACACCCTTCTCCGCTCACGGTCCGAGCTGCGGCCAGCTGGGACAGCCCGGGAGTCGGGAGTGGACGCCGAGGGCCACCGGGCGGTGGGAGGAAGCTGGCCGGCAGCTCACGCCGCAGCCCGCCCCAGTTCACAGAGATCAGCCAGCGCCTGCTGTGCTCCTACCGCACGGACGTGGACGCACTGCTCTCGGAGGTGGAGCGCTGCCTGGCCCTCAACCGCGGCGTCCTGCGGCAGCTGGAGGTGGCCAGGGGCCGCGAGCTCTCGGCGCAGGACTGGGAGAAGATCCAGGCGCAGGTGAGGCGGGACCACCTGGGGCCGGGAGGGGGAGGCGGGAGACGCGAGAGCCGTGACCCGCCCCCGGCCCGCAGGCGCTGCAGCGCGAGGGTGCCGACTGTCCCATCTGCCTCAGCCCGCTGTGGGCGCCGGGGGCCGGCCGCCGGGCCACGGCCCTGCTGTCCTGCTCGCACCTGTTCCACCACGCCTGCCTCCTGGCCCTGGAGGAGTTCTCCCTGGGGGACACGTGCCCCTTCCATGCTTGTCCCCTCTGCCGCTCCTGTTACCAAAAGAAAGTTCTGGAATGTTGACTCCATAGTCAGAGTGCTGGAACCCGGGGGGCCGGGGCCGCTTGGGGACTTGGCGCCCACGACCCTCCTCATCCTCAGCCTGTGACTCGCGCCGTCATGCTCGGGGGCCCACGCAGGCCCCCACTCCCCTCCAGGCCCAGCCCAGGAGTGTGCGGTCACCAGGGTCCTGCCGCCAAGGGCCCCCGTGGCAGGTCTCCAAGTGCCCTGGGGGGCAGGGAGATGGTCAGTCAAGTGGCCGTGTCCAGCCACGGTCCTGGAGGCTCCCTGGAGAGCGGGCAGGCGGCTGCCAGCTCGGGGCTCAGTGACGCTGGGCCTGCCGGTCCCCACAGAACCTTGGGGGTGCAGTGCCCCGAGGGCCTGGCCCTAGGCACACCGTGGTCACACGTCAGGGCTGGTGCCACGGGGCAGCCTCCAGGCACATCCCTGACACGCGTGGGCAAGGGTGTGTGTGTGTGCGTGTGTACGTGTGTGCACGTACGTGTGTGTGCGTGCGCACTGCGGGCTCTGGAGCAGCCTGTGATCCAAAGCAGCGTCCCTCACCCCACGGCGGTCACGCGCACACACGGGCTGCCAGGACCCCATGCACGTGGGCTCTCATCCTGGAGAAGCCTGACGACACGGCTGAGCTGTGGACCCGCAGCCCCCACCTGCTCCCATGGGCGGCACCCGCCCTCCACACACACACCACGGCAGCAAGCAGGTGCACTCCAGGGGCCCCTGGCCCACCCAGTCTCTGCCACCACACGGCCACCCAGACCCGAGGCAGCGGGCAGGGCAGCTCCAAGCCGGACAGCAGCCAGACGGGTACCAGGGCAGGGAAGGGGGAATCAGAACCCCGATGGGTCGGGGCTGGGGGTCAATCAGAGTTCTGAGGGGCAAGCACGCTGACTGACTGTCGCGTCCACTGAGCTCTGATGGGCGCTCGCCTGGGCCTTCCTGTCCAAGCTCTGAGGGGGCGTGCACTCTGACTGACCTTTGTGTCTGTCCACTGAGCTCTGAGGGGAGAGCGCACTGACCTTCCTGTCTGCAGAGCTCTGGGGGGCCAGCACTGACCGTCTGGCTGACCGTCGTGTCCACTGGGCGCTGATGCGCGCTCGCACTGACCCTCCTGTCTCCAAGCTCTGGGGGTCAGCACTGACCGTCTGGCTGACCGTCGTGTCCACTGAGCGCTGATGCGCGCTTGCACTGACCCTCCTGTCTCCAAGCTCTGAGGGGCGTGTGCGTGACTGACCTTTGTGTCCACAGAGCTCTGAGGGCGTCGCGCCGAGTGGCCGTGTCTGCTGAGCCGTGGTCTCGGACCTGCTCCAGGCTGCCCCGTGAGGTGGGCGGCCGCTTCAGGCTCCGTCCTGGCGGGCGGGCGGGCGGCGTGCACGGCCCCGCCAAGGGCTCGGCCCCGAAGCTCTGAGCCAGGAGGCAGCGGCGAAGCCAGCGGGCACCACACTTGGGCCGTGGTTCCCTCGTGCAGGCCCTTGGCACCTGCCTGCCCGCCCGCCTGCGCGTGGGGGCCGTCCAGGGGAAGCGTCAGAGGCCCACGTGGGCCCGTGTGGAACGGCCCCTCACCTGCTCCGTCTCCCTGGCCCCGGCCGCCAGACGAGAAACACAACACACGCGAATTGTTACCAGGACGTGGAATCACTTTTTGCAAAACTTTAATGTCGGAGACATTGGAAAGGTCACACTCGGAAGTGTCCCTTGGGAACGAGCAAACGCAACACTGGAATGGACGGCGCGTGGGCGAGGGGCCCACAGCACGTCCCTGTGGCTCAGTGACAGGCCCGGGGGGCCACGGGCGAGGCCGCCCTCAGTGCATCCGTGTGGCTGCGGGACACGGGCCGGGCGGGGCGGCAGTGCTGCTGCTCTGGCCAGATGCCACGGCTCCCTGGCCCGGCGGGCAGGGCAGGGCCTGGGGTAGACACCACCTGGGCAGGGGTCAGGGGCCCTGGCACAGGCCACCGACCCTCTGCACGTGGCCCTGGGAGCCACAGCCGGGCCCCTCCACGGTCTCGGAGCAGAGCTGCCCGGCCCAACCCTAACCCGACAGTGAGCAAGAGCCTCAGCCAGGGCCACGTCTGTAAAAGGGGGACAGCGAACGGGCCCGTGGCCAGTCCCCCAGGGCGTGTCGGGACGGGAGCAGCAGCGGCGACCCCAGCCATGGAAGGGCCCTCCGTCCCCCCACACCTGTGCTGAGAGGAAGCCCACCCCCTCCCCCCACCAGAAACGGCGTGTGGACGTGAGCAGGAATGTTCCAGCGTAGAGCCTGACCGGCTGAGTTCCGAGGCCGTGGGCAGAGCCCCACCTCCCGGGGCCCTGGAGCCCGCGGGCACAGCCCACCCCCACCCCCTTCGGCCCGTGCCTGAAGGGGCTTCCAGGACCCCCAGCCACTTTCCCCAGGTGGGAAGCTCATGGGAGGGGCTGCCGCCACAGGGAGCCCGAGCCCCTCCCAGTGCCCAGACCTGCCCGCCTCTGCTCGCCCCCCCCCCCCCCCGGTCAGTGACCCCAGGGCGGCTCCCGGCCCCGACGGCTCCCGTCTGCAGATGTGAGGCCGAGGAGCTGAGCCCAGGAACGTTCCTCACTCGGCCAGGAGCAGGACACGGCGCCGGGCGGAAGCTATCTGCGTGGAGTCCACTCGGCCGGCCGGTTGCCGCCCCCACAGCGTCCCGCAGCGCCCCGCAGTGGCCGCCTACAGCTCGCGCACGGAGCGCACCGGCCCCTCACACAGACTCAGAGGCCACCTGGCAGGCCGCCTGCTGCCCTGGACACCGCCGCAGGGCTGGCGGCCAGCCCGGAGCGCCCGCGAGCCCGAGGTTCCGCCAGGCCGTCAGAGGCCATCAGAGCCGGAAGGCCGTGACAGCTGCAGGGCTGCAGGGGGCCTGAGCATGGACACACCTTCCCCGCTTCCTGCGACCATCCTGCTGGACCCCACGGCCGGCGGGCAGGGAAGTCAGGAGGCTGCAGGCCAGGCCCGGGGCTCCGTGACAGCCGGCGGCGAGAAACCCGGAGTGCTCCAGGCGGGCCACGGCCTCAGGGCAGACACTCACCCCCAGTCTCCGAGCGGGGCCCTCGCAGGCGGGGACTCCTGTGTCCTCCCTGACATGGCCGCACGTGCGTCGGGACCCCCGCACAGCAGATGCGGCCCCGGGCCGCCCCGGAAACACGGGGTCCTCGTGGCTGAGAAGAGGGGCCTGGGCAGCCCTCGGCAGGGAGGCCCCAGAGCTCAGGCCCTGCTGCTCCGGGGCACTGTCGCAGCCTGGGCAGAGGAGCAGGGAGGTGACGCGGACGGAGGCGGCCCCCCGCCTGGGGCACGGGGCCACCTCACAAGGCTTTCTGGTGCCCGTTGGCTGCAGGCTTGGAGGTGTCCGAGTCCCGGGCAGGGTTTGAGAACTGCAGTTTGTGGAGTCCTGCCAAGCAGGGAGAAGTGCTCAGTCAGTGCACGGCAGGGCAAGCGTGGGGCAGGGGACAGGTGAGGGGCAGGGGACAGGCAGGTGGAAAAGGTACAGGCCTGCCGGACCACATCACGTGTCACCTCAGGGTCACACACGTGTGTCACCTCAGGGCCACACGGGCCCTCCCGGCCACGTCACACACGTGTGTCACCTCAGGGCCACATGGGCCCTCCCAGACACGTCACACGTGTCACCTCGGCCACACAGGCCCTCCCAGCCACGTCACACGTGTCACCTCAGGGCCATGAGGCTCTGACACAGAGGCGCCCGGAGCTGCAGCTGGCACAGCGAGTCGGGTCATGCCTGCAGCACCCCGCTGAGGGCTGAGGAATTCGTTTCAGTGAGGTACAGCTCTCTCATGTCACCCCGAAACCTCAGAAAAGGAATTTCTCCCACGAAGCCCCAGAAACCAGGTGGCTGCCTGTCACAGCTGCCTTCTCTGATCGCGCCCCTCTGGCGCGTGTCATTCCTGCGGCCCATCTTGCCGTGGCCCCTGTTTGCCAATTTCCTCCCACGGCCCCAGGATCCTGGAGCCCCCGGGAAATCCTGCTCGAATCCAACCAGGGACCAAGTTTCCCAACTTCACCCCGCGCTGAGCCTGCTGGGGAGGGCGGGGGGAGGGGACCCAGCTCAACTCCGGCCTGGCCCTGGGGACAAGCTTCCGTCCAGGGTGGGGCAAGCACAGGACACAGGAAGCAGCGGAGGGGCCACGGAGGGGCCACAGGAGCTGGCCTGCCCCGAGGCACGAGCCGTCAGCTCTCCTCGTGGGGCAGCTCCTCGCCCGGGGCCCGGGGCCTGTCCTGCAGGCTCCGGGTCACAGACGGCCAGGCTGGGACCAAAGCCACAGCTCACTGACCCTGGGGGTCACCACAGCGCCAGGGGAGCCTCATGCTGCAGCCTTCAGGCTGACCAGAATGAAGGGCCAGCACAGAAGCGTGGACACTGCGGCGGGGAGGGGACATGGGCCGGACCCGGGAGGGCCACTCGGGACCGGAGTGCCCGGGGAACCGCACCCCAGGGAACAGGGAGGAGTGAGTGCCACGCGTGAGTGACAGCAGGGACAGGGACACAGCCCTGAGCACAGGGAGGAGTCAGGGAGTCACCAGATCAGCCAATGGAGACACTGAGCCCGGGCAGCAGAGGGAGGGGGAGCCGCAAGGCCGGACCCTGGGCGGGGAGGACCCTGAGCGGGGAGGACCCTGGGCAGGGAGGACCCTGGGTGGGGGAGGACCCTGGGCGGGGAGGACCCTGGGTGGGGGAGGACCCTGGGCGGGGAGGACCCTGGGCGGGAAGGACCCTGGGCGGGAAGGGCCCTGGGCGGGGAGGACCCTGGGCGGGGAGAACCCTGGGCGGTGAGGACCCTGGGCGGGGAGGACCCTGGGCGGGGAGGGCGTGGGCGGGGAGGGCCCTGGGCGGGGAGGACCTTGGGCGGGGAGGACGTGGGCGGGGAGGACCCTGGGCAGGGAGGACCCTGGGTGGGGGAGGACCCTGGGCGGGGGAGGACGTGGGTGGAGGAGGACCCTTGGCAGGGGAGGACCCAGGGCGGGGCAGACCTGGGCGGGGATGGCCCTGGGTGGAGAGGACCCTGGGCGGGGAGGACCCTGGGTCGGGGAGGACCCTGGGTGGGGGAGGACCCTGGGTGGGGAGGGCCCTGGGTGGGGGAGGACCCTGGGTGGGGGAGGACCCTGGTCTGGGAGGACCCTGGGCGGGGAGGACCCTGGGTGGAGGAGGACACTGGGTGGAGGAGGACCCTGGGTGGGGAGGACCCTGGGCGGGGAGGAACCTGGGCTGGGAGGACCCTGGGCGGGGAGGACCCTGGGTGGGGAGGACCCTGAGTGGGGGAGGACGTGGGCAGGGGTGGACCCTGGGCGGAGAGGACCCTGGGCGGGGAAGACCCTGGGCGGGGAGAACCCTGGGTGGAGGAGGACCTTGGGTGGAGGAGGACCCTGGGTGGGGAGGACACTGGGCGGGGAAGACATGGGTGGGGAGGACCCTGGGTGGGGGAGGACACTGGGCGGGGAGGGCGTGGGTGGGGGAGGACCCTGGGCGGGGAGGACCCTGGGCGGGGAGGGCCCTGGGCGGGGAAGGTGTGGGTGGGGAGGACCCTGGGCAGGGAGGACGTGGGTGGGGAGGACCCTGGGTGGGGGAGGACCCTGGGCGGGGAGGGCGTGGGTGGGGGAGGACCCTGGGTGGGGAGGACCCTGGGCGGGGAGGGCGTGGGTGGGGGAGGACCCTGGGCAGGGAGGACCCTGGGCGGGGAGGACATGGGTGGGGAGGACCCTGGGCGGGGAGGACGTGGGCGGGGAGGGTGTGGGTGGGGAGGACCCTGGGCAGGGAGGATGTGGGTGGGGAGGACACTGGGTGGGGGAGGACCCTGGGCGGGGAGGACGTGGGCGGGGAGGGTGTGGGTGGGGAGGACCCTGGGCAGGGAGGACGTGGGTGGGGAGGACCCTGGGTGGGGGAGGACCCTGGGCGGGGAGGACCCTGGGCGGGGAGGATGTGGGCGGGGAAGGCGTGGCGGGGAGGACCCTGGACGGGGAGGACCCTGGGCGGGGAGGGCATGGGTGGGGAGGACCCTGGGCAGGGAGGATGTGGGCGGGGAGGGTGTGGGTGGGGAGGACCCTGGGCAGGGAGGACCCTGGGCGGGGAGGACATGGGTGGGGAGGACCCTGGGCGGGGAGGACGTGGGCGGGGAGGACCCTGGGCAGGGAGGACCCTGGGCGGGGAGGACGTGGGCGGGGAGGGCGTGGCGGGGAGGACCCTGGGCGGGGAGGACGTGGGTGGGGAGGACCCTGGGTGGGGGAGGACCCTGGGCGGGGAGGACCCTGAGCGGGGAGGATGTGGGCGGGGAGGACATGGGCGGGGAGGGCGTGGCGGGGAGGACCCTGGGCGGGGAGGACCCTGGGCAGGGAGGGCGTGGGTGGGGGAGGACCCTGGGTGGGGAGGACCCTGGGCGGGGAGGGCGTGGGTGGGGGAGGACCCTGGGCAGGGAGGACCCTAGGCGGGGAGGACATGGGTGGGGAGGACCCTGGGCAGGGAGGACGTGGGCGGGGAGGGTGTGGGTGGGGAGGACCCTGGGCAGGGATGACGCTGGGCGGGGAGGACATGGGTGGGGAGGACCCTGGGCGGGGAGGACGTGGGCGGGGAGGACCCTGGGCAGGGAGGACCCTGGGCGGGGAGGATGTGGGCGGGGAGGACATGGGCGGGGAGGGCGTGGCGGGGAGGACCCTGGGCGGGGACGACCCTGGGCGGGTAGGACCCTGGGCAGGGAGGACCCTGGGCCGGGAGGGCCCTGGGCGGGGAGGACCCTGGGCCGGGAGGGCCCTGGGCGGGGAGGACATGGGTGTGGAGGACATGGGTGGGGAGGACCCTGGGCAGGGAGGACGTGTGCGGGGAGGGCGTGGCGGGGAGGGCGTGGCGGGGAGGACCCTGGGCGGGGAGGACCCTGGGCGGGGAAGACGTGGGCGGGGAGGGCGTGGCGGGGAGGACCCTGGGCGGGGAGGACGTGGGCAGGGAGGGCGTGGCGGGGAGGACCCTGGGCGGGGAGGACGTGGGCGGGGAGGGCGTGGCGGGGAGGACCCTGGGCGGGGAGGATGTGGGCAGGGAGGACTCTGGGCGGGGAGGACCCTGGGCAGGGAGGGTGTGGGCGGGGCGGGGCAGGTGGACGTGAGTGAGGAGAGGGGTGTCCAGCGCCAGCCCGCCCGGGGAGCCCGCTGGGGCTGGGGCTGGGGCTAGGGCTGGGGCTGGGGCTGGGAGTGGGGCGGGGCGGGGGGCCGGGCACTGCCTACCCAGGGCGCGGAGCAGCTCCTCGCGCATGGCGGAGGTGAACTT
This sequence comes from Sorex araneus, assembly GCF_027595985.1. NCBI lineage: Eukaryota > Metazoa > Chordata > Mammalia > Eulipotyphla > Soricidae > Sorex > Sorex araneus. The sequence goes on from NC_073302.1 coordinate 451,863,374, forward strand.
GCGCACGAGGCAGAGCGTGGTGACGACGGCGAAGAGCAGGTTGTAGGCCAGCACGATGTAGAAGTTCCCCAGCCAGTTGAACCTCCCGAAGTCGCCCAGCAGGTCGAAGCGCGTGATTCCTGCGGCAGGAGAGGCCGCCTGAGGCTGGGATCGGCCCCCGCCCCCCGGGACACAGCCCCGGCCGCCCAGCCTCAGGACGGCCGCAGACACGGGCTCCGAGCACTGTCAGTTGGCCGGGACGGCCAGGCGGGCCCCGACACGGAACCCCGTCACCCAAACGTGCTGAGGGACGCACCCTCGCACCAGTGCCCCGAGCCCGGCCCGGCCGGTGAGCACGGCATCGCCCTGAGGTCTCGCGTGTGAGTCCGTCGGAAGCTGCCCGGCTGCCCTGCCCTGGAGGCGGGCGGAACCTGAGCGTGGGCCAGTGGGGACGCACCTCAGCACGGCCTCGCAAACGGCGCCCCCAACAGGCGGCCTGAGCCAGCGACCCTTGGGGCTCCCGCCCACGGAGCCCAGGGAAGTTGGGGGGTGCTGGGCCTCACACATGGGCGGCCGCATCCCCTGCCAGGGGCTCCTTACACACACACATACACACACGCACATGTATACACACACACACACACACACACACTGCTGAATGTCACAAAGGTCACCCGCGGGGGAACTGACACGTGTGCGAGCGGAAAGCTTCCCGGGGCCTATGAGAGGCCTGACGCTCTGGCACCGTCCAGCCCAGCCCAGTGGCACGGCCAGGCCCACCTCTGGAGCGATGTCCCTCCCGCCCGCCCCTGTGAAGGAGCGGAGGGACAAACGGCCCTTCCCTGTGAAAGGACTTGGCGCCGTGCTCCTGGGCCAGTCCAGGCCGGGCAGGTGCTGTCTGTGCCCGGCCAGGAGGCCACGCAGCCTTCCGAGGCTGGGCCCGAGGCGGGTCCGCCTCCCCCCCGCCCTCCTCACCCCGGGGCTTCACCCCAGCACCTGCAGTGAGCACCCTGGCCGGCAGCCACCTGCTCCGGAACCAGCATTTACACAGACGGGCCTGAAGCAAGGGATTTTTCAGGGCAGAGTAATAGAACGTAGAATCACTTCGGAATAGCATTAACGCGGAGACTCAACTGACTTGCTCCTAATCGCTTCACCCGCTGGAAAGCAAAGCCTGCACCGGCCCTCAAGGGTCCACGGCGGGGACGGCAGGGCCGAGGCTCTGGCCAGGCTCTGCAGGCAGGCGGGTTCCTTGGTCACTGGAGGGGGCAGGCCAGGGTCCGGGGCAGGGGCGAGGCGGGGATGAGGAGTGGGGCCGGGGGCGGAAGGCTCAGCCACGTCCCAGGCCTGGGCGACAGCAAGGGGGCCCCCAGGGCTGCCCACGGGCCCCACGACACTCTCAGGTCGGGCACTCCACCGGACGCCTGGGCTCCGGGAGAGGGGCGTGGGGCGGGAGCCAGCCACGGCCCGACAGCATGGTCCACAGGAAGCCGGGAAAGCAGGCGGGGCCAGGAGGGCGCAACACTGCAGAGCGGAAGGACGGACGCCGTGAAGAGGACGGACGGACAGCAGCAAGGGAGCCACAGGAGCGAGCCACGCCCGGGAGCCGCCACGGAGACGCCTCTCAGGAGACGGAGGGCGACCAGCCACAGGACGACGTCCCAGGAGAACGGGCCCGGGGCCGGCCCCAGGCCAGGGCTCGCCCGCCCCGGACCACTCACCCGCCACGCGGGCAGCGCCCCGAGAGGGGAGGACAAGAGCAACAGGTGCCAGGCGGGGCGGGGGTGGCCGCGCAGGGGTGAGTGAGCGCGACAGCTCTGCACACCGGCAGAGCAGGGGTGGGGCGAGGGGGCAGGAAGGAGGAAAGCAGGAGTGAAGAGGGCGGGGGGGCAGCCGGGAGGGACGGCCAGCTCCAGGGGACGCGGGGCGTGGGAGGAGAGCGAGCAGCACCCCAGGATGACCCCGCCCCGTGTGCAGCTGTCTGCAACGCCTGGACCCGGGACCGAGGGCGGCTCCTGAGTCAGGGACACGGACGCTCGCGACTCGCAGCAGGGCTGACACACTTACGGGAAGCGACACTCCACAGAGGGGGAATGCCACGTGCGCCGACACGCAGGGTGTTTCACGACTAGGATGAGCTGCGGGAGCACTGTCCTCGGAGTAGGGCTAGTCTGTCTCCCGCATCTATGCGCTTCTTAGAGACGTCAGGTCCCCCGGCAGCAGCTGGACCCCAGAGGGGTCGGGGCCCCCCTACAGGCCGGCGACCCCCAGTGAGGGGCCGTGCCAGGGAGAACCCCCCCTCCCTGACGAAGCGGCACCTGCTCTCAGACACACAACCCCGGGGCTGAGGCCCAGACCGAGGGGCCGCGGCCCCAGTGAGGCCCCGGAAAACACCCCAATAGCGTCAGCGTCAGAGCAACGGGAGCCGAGCCCAGAGACGGAATTCTGAGAGCAGCAACCCCCAGCCAGGACCCACCCACGGGCACCGGGGCACAGGGCGCGGGGCAGGGCACCCCAGAGCATCGCCCGCCGGCTGCAGCCCAGGGAAGCCTGAAAGGGGCTTCTCAAAGGCCAGAGACCCCCATGCCTTGCCCGGGCGGGGCCTCCGCCATCAGGGGGTCTGTGCAGGCCAGACTCACTCAACAATGCCTCACGCGTTCCCAAGGCGCTTTCTGCACCTATCAGGTGCTTTTCCTGTAGAGATCTTTTCCCTTATTAATGCAGATACTCACGCATCATGTACGACATTTCCTAGCACGAAACCAACATGACCTTTTTAGGATGGAACATAGTTTTACACTTTTTAGAGGTCTGTTCAGATGTTCCTTTAAATTTTTCAAAGTATCCTCATTCTATTTTGTGTAAATTTTAAAGTGAATTAGCAAAGAATTATTCATTATATTGCTTGTTTAATTTACATATCAGTAAAAATAGTTTTTTTAAATTCCTATTACCTTATCATTGATACAATGTTGCGGAATTTCAGAGGTTCAGCTTCCACATGTTGTCACCACCTCCATGTTGTCACCACCTCTCAACAAAGATAAAGGCCTCTCTCATGTGGGTGTAAGGACACCAGCAAGGGCCACAGGCATCTGACGACGTCTGTCTACACAGGTGGGCTCACTGGGCGCGGGGCGGGGCGGGGGTGCCCCTAGGGCGGAGGTATTGCAACAATGGATGCATGAAATGCTCACTAACTGGAGTATAAAACAATAAAAATGGACAATTTATCACTTGTATCACTTGTAGTCCCGTTGATCTTCGATTTGCTCGAGTGGGCGCCAGTAATGTCTCCATTTGTCCCCGTCGTGTGCTAGTACAGCCCAATGATATCCGCTTGCTCCAGGAACAGGAAGAGCCTCAAATCATTCATTCAGGGATTTGACAAAGAAATCTGACCATCTAGTTGGTGGGCGGCCACGAGGTCTTCTGACGTCCCGTGGAATCTTGTCGGTAACAGCTCTAGTCCAGCAGTTGTCTCTGAATCGCATTACATGACCGGCCCATCTGATTTTTGATGCCTTGGCAAACGAGACAGCATCTCTGATTCTTGGCCGTCAACAGAGGTCAGAACTCCAGATTCCTTCTCTCACTTGAGTGAGACATGATATTCCCCGCATAGCTCTTTCGATTCCTCTTTGGGAGACCCTAATAGCATTCTCATCCTGCTTGTGTAGGGCCCAGGTCTCTGAGGCATATGTTAGTGCAGGAAGAACGGTGGAATCGAAAAGTTGTGCCCGGAGTCGGAGGTTCTTCTTTCTCTTAACCACCTCTTCAACACTCTTGAAGGTGTTCCATGCTGCTCTCTTCCTCCTGCGCAGTTCTGGCACCAAGTCATTCCTCATGTTGATTTCTCGACCCAGGTACACATAGCTGCTGCATTCGGAGATGTTCGTTCCATTGAGAGCAAATGGAGCTTCAGGGACTAGATCATTTTTCATGAACATTTTATAAAACCCTAAAAGTAACCCAATCTAAAATACTATACCCAGCAAACATATCTGAGAAAAAAGAACAATAAGGTAAAATCCAGACATTTCCCACACACACACACACACACACACACACACACTGAGAGAGTCCATGCCGGGGAAGGTGCAGCAGAGTCACACACACACACACACACACACACACTGAGAGAGTCCATCCTGGGGAAGGTGCAGCAGAGTCACACACACACAGACACCCCCCCCCCCGATTCTATCCCGAGGAAACGTGTGGCACAGAGCTGCCCCAGCACAGAGGGACTGTGGCAGTCACATGTGTCCAACTTTTCAAGTAACAGAACAAAGGGATACTGGAAATGACCAAGAAGGAAATAAATTGGGACCTTTTAAAAATGCAACGTAGGGGCCAGAACACTAGTAAGGGGGGTCACTGACCCCCGGCACTGCCAGGAGTGAGCCCTGAGCACCGCTGGGTGTGGCCCCCAAATAAGCCCACATACCCAGTGTCGGTGGCTGCAATATTAAAATCCAAAGATTGAGACTGATAAATCACAGGGGGCAGCCATAGTTACCAGGTATGAAAGAATCGATCAATCACTTAAGTGACTGAAATAAAAACAAACTATAAGAATGGGGGGAAGTTTACTCCTAATTGTGAATTCGGATGGGGGATGGGCGACCTCCCCCATCTCCCTGTGCTCCTGGGAGCCTGGCAGTCACGCCCACGCATTGCCTCTGGCGTCGCATGAACTCAGTAACAGCCACGACCCAGACACTCACAAGTGCACATCTCGGAGGAGAGCAACGCGCTGCAGGGATGCTCCGGACTGCAAAGTCACCATCCGGTCAAAAGTTAACTCCAGCTGTATCACCTTGCTTAAAATTTCAGAGTTCCCGCAGTGTGTGGCCACAGAGACTCTGCGCCATGAGGTACTAAGGGTAGCACACCACATCTGATGGGTGTAAAGTAGAAGGTGACCCATCTCAAGGTTAAATACACGCACACAGGCTCAACCTGCAAAGCATGTTAGTAATCTCTCATACAGGGCTCGATGGCTCTTGGGTGAGACACAACAATCTTCACACACTTTCCTCTAAGAAAACTTTCCTGGATCATTTTTAGCAGATTATTCATAACAAGCAACACAAAATAAATTATTCAGGCCCTGCTTTGGGGGCAGGCCTGGGGGAGAGTGGAAATATTCTAAATACGGTGGTGGGAAGGTGTAATGGTGGTGAGATCGGTGTTGGAATATTCAATGTGACAAATTATTGTGAACAACTTTATAAAAACAAAATTAAATTTAAAAAAGTCAGTTACGTGTGAGATTCACCCCGACCACGACAAGGGGCAGGCAGGCGCCTGGGGTGGGTGGCGACAGTCTGAGGGCTCAACTGCTACCGTGTGGGGGCGGGGGGGTGGGAGGCATGGGGTGACGGCGTGGGCCGGGCCCCAGGGGCATGGGCAGCCCATGGGCCAGTGAGCAGCCGCCAGGTGAGCGGGGCCGCCCTGCTCCTGTCGCTACCCCTGCACATACGGGCCTGTGGGCAGGGGTTGGGGCCGAGGGGCTCGGCCGTGGGGTGGGCACATGGGCTCCCGTGGGCACACACACACACACACACACACACACACACACACACGCCTGCCCACGGCACCCCAAGCACCACCAGGGTGACCCCTGGGGACAGAGCCAGCAGTGACCCCTGGGCCTCTCCCCAGCAGACACACAGTACTGCTCAGAACAGGCGTCACCGCACCCACAGGTGACCTCACCACTGCACATCTCTGCTGCGGGGTGTGTGGTCTGGACTTTGTAGCACCCTAACATGCCACGTGCACCCTCTGCGGGGCACATGTGCCCACGCCTCTCACACACCCGATCATGATGCAGAACTAGACTGTAACACGCGTCTTTTCTAACACCACTGACGTGCGTCTGGTCGAGAGCTGGAGGGAAAGGCAGGGCGGGGGCATGTGAGAGCCGGCAGAGACCCCTCCTCGGGCAAGAGACAGTGACCCACGCATCACGGAGGACACGAAAGGGACGAAGAGAAGTTCCAGCTTGTCTGGGAGAACAAGAGGTTCGAATGCTCTAAGCATGTTTTTAAAATCTGCATGTGGGTCCTGTGTGGCTTATAATTTACAGAAAGAACTTGGGGATAAAAAAGTAATCAAAAAAAAAAATTTAGGGCTGAGCAATAGCACAGCGGGTAGGGCGTTTGCCTTGCATGCAACCGACCTGGGTTCGATTCCCAGCATCCCATATGGTCCCCCAAGCACCGCCAGGAGTAATTCCTGAGTGCAGAGCCAGGAGTAACCCCTGAGCATCGCCGGGTGTGACCCCCCCAAAATAATTTTTTAATGCAAATCGTGTTGCCAGGTCCCCTAGTCTCACGTGAGACAGGAGGCTCCTGGGAGCTCAGGGGCCCAGACGTGGGCGCGGCCAGGTGAGCCCTGGACGTGGAGGCAGCACACGGCGTCCCCCTGCACCACCCCAGTCTCCAGAGGCCAGGGCCAGCCCGAGGGCGCACAGGCCCCTCGGCCTGGCCCCATGCTGTGTGTGGGTGCCAGGGACCCCGAGGACAGGGTGTGGGCCTGGGGTGTCCCGAAGCCCCTCGGCCCCAGAGCACAGGTTCCGTGTGCCTGAGAGAACGCTCTGGCGGCCGCGAGTCCCTCCAGGGGGTCTAAAGGCCCCAGGGAAGGGACAGAGTCCGACAGGGGGAGCAGGGTGCGAAGGGGGCCGCACGATGCGCCTTCAGTCGCGGTGCCTTGGGACGAAGAAGGGGCGTGTGCCAGCCAGGCCGAGCGAGAGGGGAGGCTGGGACAAGGCGGGGGGTCTCGGAGCTGGAGCACGGGGTCCTGAAACTCAGCCGTGAGTGCTCTAACTCGGCAATTCATGGTGATTCGACTTAAAAAATATGTTTAAAAGGCATTTTCCCGAAGAGTCAGCAGGAGCTGGTGCGGGAGTCGGCAGCCCGGCAGGGGACGGGGCCCTGGGGCCCGGCTCCCTCGGCAGAGCGCGGGGCCCTCGCCCACCACTGCGGCTCCAGCGCCCGGAGGAGCCCGGGGCGTGCCCTGAGCGCAGCCCTGAGCCCGCTGCCGGGGCACCACAGCCCACGTTCCCAGGGCCCGGCCCAGGACCGTTCTCTGCCCTCGGCCTTCTCAGAATCAAAGGCCCGACTCTAAAGAGCTGACAGGGGAGTTACGAGCAACTCAACAGTTTGCATGTCCCATAATACTAAACCGAAGCTTTTCTTTCGGTCCAGAAATGTGCTTTTTCAATACTGTGAAAGGCCTCTATGAATCTGTTTAGCGTATTTCTTTCTTTTCATCTATTCACTGCCGCTGGGCAGAACACGGCACGCAGGGCGTGTGGGCGCTCGGCGAGCCCCCAGGTCCACTGTACCCTAATGCGCCCCGTAATCCTGTTTGAACAGCTGGGCCCAGGCATTTGTTAGCCGCATTCTAATTGTTCATCTTGCTTTTTCTTCCTTTTATTTATCTCTATGGCAAACGGCTCGGGAATTTAATTTGTTGATCTTCAAAAAGTAAATTTTGACATTAATGTTTTCTTTGTATTAAAACTATACGCAGCATGTAATTTTCTTTCATAAAATCAGCATATCATACTATTAAGGACTAATCTTCGCAGCGCGCACGGAGGCTCAGAAACGAGAAAGGAAACGGCGGAGCGTCTGCATCTTAGGGAAATTACTTCTCGGCTGTGCTAATGCCGAGGAAACACTCAGCTACACATCAGGTCAGCAAAGGGGCTGTCGGGGCTGTCCAGCTTAGCGCCCGCTGCAGCTGTCAGGACAAAGAGGCCGGGCAGCACAAAGGGGAGACTGAGCAACGGAGGCGCGTCGTGCCCGGATCACCCGCTCGCACTGAGGCGCGCGTCTCCCTGCAGCCCGGGCTTCTCTGGGAGAGCGGCCGGGAAGGCCCAGCCCGCAGCCTAGCTGGCCGAGGGGGACGGACGGGACTCAGGGCCGTCTCATCAGGAGCGGCCAGGTCAGCCGTGAGCACGCCGGGCGCCAAGCCTGAGGGAATCCTGACCAGCGCACAGGACACCGAGCAGCAGCAGCCGCGCCCTCGCGGGCGGGAAGGCCCAGAACCGCGTCTACCCAGCGGTGAAGAGAGCGCAAACGCTCAGACAACATGGGGGGACACAGGAGGAAGGAACAAGCTGTCCTTCCTGGTGTGCAGGACTTGGTGCGGCGGGGTCCGGGTGGGGGTCAACAGTGGTGACCCTTTCCCAAAGGCAGGGCAGCCTCACCGAAAGCTCACAGACTTTTAGTGTTTAATCCAGACGCCAAATCCTATCACTAACATCATTCCTATTCCGAGAGTCGGTTCTACTTTCTTCAGACATTTCGCCGCAGCGTCTGCAGAGTTTCCTGCCCGGAGACTGAGCAGCTCGCAAGGGTGGTCTGGGGCACCCGGCCCAGGGACTCAGCCTACAGCTCCCGAGGGCCGGACGGTGGCAGGGGGCCCCGGGCGGCAGCGACCCACCGTGACTCACCCAGGGTCCTGGACATCACGGGCAGTGCGGAGCTGAGCACCAGGGTGGACACGCAGTTCCCGATGATCTGCAGGGACAGGGGAAGGATGGTCGCCCAGCGGTAAGGTGGGGACACGGGTGCCGCCGTGCCGGGCGTCCCCTCAGGATGGCGCTCGTGAGCACTGAGTCTCGCGGAAGCCTCGGGGCAGCCGCCTCACCTCCACGCGGCGCCTGAACCCAGCGGCAAGGCAGCAACTCGGGGCCCTCGGCCCGCCCGGCCTCCCGACACCTACTGCTCTACGCCTGCCGAGGGCGCCGGGAGACCCCGCCCCGCGGGGAGCAGACTCGCGTGCGGCCGGGACAGCCGAGGCCTCACCTTGGTCATGGTCGTGTCGTCCTTCCTGGGCACAAAGCTGCCGAAGACGCGGAGGCTGTAGAAGCCGACCACTGAGGACACCATCAGGTAGCCGCCAGGTCAAGGGCCACGGCGAGGACAGGCCCCGCCCCGCCCACACGCCCCCAAAGGATACAAAATCAAGATGATCTCCAGGGCGGCCCCCACGAAACCAAAGGCGGACAGGGACGCCCGTCCGATGCCCAGGCCCTGCAGGGGACACGCATCAGCGCCCGGTGGCCTCGGGCGGGGGGCAGGCGCCCCGACTCCCCCAGACGCCTGTGGCTCAGCCCTCCCCACGGGATCACGGAGGCACCTCAGAGACATGCTGTGTGCTGGGCCCCCAAGGGCCAGAGCGAGGGAGGGCCCCGCACACGCCTCCCCCCACGGGCCTGGGCGCCGAGTCCCCGGTCAGGCCTGACAGGCCTCCTGAGCGTGGTGCGGACTCGGCCCCAGACCGAGCCCCGTGCCGGACAGGCCCAGCCACACCGGCAGAAGAGCGGGCCCGGGGCCCGGGGCCAGCCAGCAGAGCACAGCTGTGTGTGTCCTGGGCCGCCGTGGGCCAGGGAGGGGGGCCCGGAGACGGGGCAGCGGGCTGGAGCCGTCCGCCCGGGGCCAGCCCCCACTGTGGGTCCCGCTGGACAGCTCTCGGGACAGGGGGATGCGGACACGGAGACGCGGCTCCGAGAGCAGAGGTCACAGTCCGTGCTGGACGCGCCCCTCCCACGGGGGCCGGACCTGAGCAAGGGCCCCGTGTCCGGACACACAGGGGGAGCGGGGAGGGCTGGCAGCTCACGCTTGACCTGAGAGAGCCCCGCTCCCCACGCAGGCCGTGAAGAAGGGGGTCTCCACAGGCCAGCGCAGCCTGCAAGAGGGTGCTCCTGGCCCACGGAACAGACCCCACACGCATGTGCACTCCTGCACGCAGACACACACATGCACACGAGACATTCACACATGCACGTGCTCATGCTGCGTAAGTGCATGTGTGTGCTCAGACACATGCACTAACATGTGTGCACAGTCACATACATGTGCACTCAGATGCACACAGACATGTACATATATGCACAAAGACACGCACGGCACGCGCACATGCGCACGCCCTTGCGGGGCACACACGTGACACAGCACAGGCGACACTGCCCTGGGGGGAGCATTGGTGCTGCCCCTCTTACCCGGGACCCCTTGGGCATGGCAGTCTCGTCCACCAGCAGGCACAGGATGTTGCAGGCCACCAGGAGGACTGAAATGGCCTGCAGGGCAGACGGGCATCAGCTCTGCCCCAGACGGACAGGCGGCCAGCACCCCAGGGCAGAGGGGGGACCGTGCCCCCGGGGCAGGAGGGGGACGTGCCCCCGAGGCAGGAGGGGGGACCGTGCCCCCGGGGCAGGAGGGGGGACCGTGCCCCCGGGGCAGGAGGGGGACCGTGCCCCCGGGGCAGGAGGGGGGGACCGTGCCCCCGGGGCAGGAGGGGGGACCGTGCCCCCGGGGCAGGAGGGGGGACCGTGCCCCCTGGGGCAGGAGGGGGACCGTGCCCCCGGGGCAGGAGGGGGGACCGTGCCCCCGGGGCAGGAGGGGGACCGTGCCCCCGGGGCAGGAGGGGGGACCGTGCCCCCGGGGCAGGAGGGGGACCGTGCCCCCGGGGCAGGAGGGTGGCCACGCTGCAGGGACCCACCAGGAGCGGCGACAGAACCGCACGCTGGCCTGTCGGGGCCCGCCCTGAGTGGACGACGGGGTCTGGCCCGACACAGGCCCGACACAGGCCCTGCTCTCGCTTCCCCGTGGCCGAGACGGGCCTGGGCCCCTCCCGGAAGCCGTGGCCGGCGGGCGCTCACCGTCTCGATGAGCAGCAGCACCATGACGGCGGGGTACACCAGGTTCCGCTCCCAGGCTGACGCCTTCTTCCGTCTCTCTGTCGGGGGACCAGACATGGCCGGGTTGGGGCAGTCTGTCCCAGTGCTCGGGGCTCACTCGGCCCAGCACTCGGTCACTCCTGGCCAACCCTCCAGGGTGCGGGACGTGCCCGGGCCACCCCGGGCCTGAGGGCGGCCCCCCACTGGGAGCCGCGTCCCTGTCGCAGAGCCTGCTGAGAGCTGGGATCTGGCTCAAGGATCCAATGTCCAGTTTCCTTTGAAACTGCCCGCGCTGCCGCGGTTAGAGCAGGCGGTCGCTCTGCCGCACCCTGGCTGGACCCACACACACCTCTGCTTGCTTCTGCCTTTCCAGGGCCAGTGAGGCGGGTGCGAGGGGGGCGGGTGCGAGGGGAGCGGGCAGGTGGCCCCGTGGGCGCTGCTGAGGCGCAGCCTTCCCTCGCGTGCTCTGTCTGCACCCAGGGCCCAGCCCGGACACGGGTGCACAGCCCACGCGGGGCCCCGAGGGCAGCAGGCAGGGCGGGAACGGCCGCCCGGACCACCGACCTTCCTCCCGCTCCCACCAGCCTCTGCTTCCCGCCACGGGTTCCGCGGGCCGCGACAGCGAAGGCTCCGCCCGGCGTCCAGGCGTGTCCAGGCCGAGGCCCCGGGCCCCGGGGCCAGCGCTGGCCTCCCACGCAGCAGAGGGCAGCAGTGGCCAGCAGGGAAGGGAGCAGGCTCCGGGCACAGCCGCCCGCCCAAGGGCCCTGGCCACGTGGGAGGGGAGGGAACCCGCCCAAATGTCGGCGTCTACGCCGCCCCGGACAGACGCTCGCTGCAGCCTCGGGAAGGTGGCAGGGGTGAGGCACAGAGGAGAAGGGAGGCAGAGGGCACGGGGCGGGTGCAGACGAATAGTCAGATGGAAACTCCGAGACCGAGAACCACCAAGTAAGTCTCAGAGTTTTAGTTTGTTTCCATTTTCGTGTGTTTATTTTATTTTGATTCATCAGGTCAGACCCGACAGTGCTCAGGGCTTACTCCTATCTCTGTGCTCAGGGGCCACTCCTGGCGGGGCCTGGGGGTGCTGGTGCCGGGCATTAACCCTGGTCAGGGGAGCAGGGCCGAGACGGGCAGACCGCAGGGCGCGAGGCCCTGAGGAGACAGGCGAGGGCCCGGGCGGGCAGGGCCACAGGCAGCCACGTGCCCCCAGCCCAGGTGTCCACGCCCAGCCGAGCCCCGCAGGGCAGCCCGGGGGCAGGGCTGGGAGCAGCCGGGCTCGGCCATGGACACGGCACCCGGCAAGGCTGCCTTCCCAGAGGTGGACGGTCACGTGGGCACGGCGGGGCGGGCGGGGCGGGCGAGGGCAGCAGCCCGAGGGGAAGGGGAAGGAACCGACCCCGGGCCCGAGGCCCAGGACAGCGTGACCCTCTCCCCAAACGCAACGTGCCGGAGGCTGGCGGGAATGTCAGGGGTCCTTCATCTGTTTAATATTTCAGGCAAAGTCTCCGAGAGACACCCGGGCCACACACACACACACACACACACACACACGCACACACACGCACACACACACACACACACGCACACACACACGCACACACACACACACGCACACACACACACACGCATGCACACATGCACACACACACACACACACGCACGCACACACACACACACGCACGCACGCACGCACACACACACACACGCACGCACGCACGCCGAGGAGAGAAACCCCGGAGAAACCCCAGAGAAACCCCGTACCTAATTTTGTCTTCAGCGTCTTTACGTTTTCAAGCTCTCGTTCCAGCTCTGCGACATCGTATCCCACGGACGGGGACAGTCCTGTGGAGAACAGAGGAAGCTTAGAGGCGCCACGGGGACCCAGCAGGAGGGGGACCCTCACACCACACCGACACCTGGAGCCGCCTCGGACTCGGTTCAGTGCTCGCCCCTGACCGCCTGCTCCTGCAGGCCAGACGCGGCGGCCTGGACGTTCCTGACCCCGGTGCAAGGAGGGGGGAGGGAGAGAAGAAACCTTTCTGCCATCGAGGCAGGCTGGGGTGGGTGGGAGCTGGGACCCTGGTGGGGGCGGGTGCTGGAGCACTGCAGGGCTCGTGGCCGACTGTCTCACTGTGATCCCGCTCAAAGACACACACGCCCCGTGCCCGGGACAGCCCCTCGCAGACACCTCCCGACACGCCTCACACGTGAGAACGGGGCCTGGCGGGGCCGGCACGGCCTCCGCTTCCCCAGGCAGCGACCCGCCCCACGCTGACACCTCGCGGCTGGGACGCTCCCTGCCAACACAGTGACACAACGGCGGACCTGAATGTGCTCGGCAAACAGCTCCTCGAACGCGCACCGTGGGGCAGTGAAAGGCCACTCCCCGTCCAGCACCCCCCCATTCTCGGCCCCCTGCCCCCAGGGCTCAGCGCCCGGCCTGCTTCTCCCCCGTCCGGCCTTTCCCTATCCGCCGTGTCCACGCATTCCCGGCGGCACCCGTCTCCCCAGCGCCCTCACTGCCTTCTGCAGCGCCCACGCGGCCGGCCTCACTCAGTGCTGCCCACTCGGTCTCTCCCTGCGGCTCCAGGCACCCTCACCTCACCCACGGACCCTCCTGCTCTTCCCGCCGTCCCGGGAGGGCGTGTCCTATGGCACCTGGCTGGGCTGTAGGCTGCACCACACCGCCCTGGACAGCGGACACGAACTCTGCCGGAGACAGAGGGTCCCAAGCGGGACCTGGAGGCAGTGTCCGGTCAGGGAGGGAGGGAGCGGGCGGCGGGGGCCCACTCAGAGGCAGGGGACGGGCGTTCCAGAACGGAGGGGCAGAGGGCTGTGGCAGGGGCACTGCCACGCCCACACGCACCCGGCAGGGAGAAGGGAGGGGACTGGGCAGGACACAAGAGCCCACCCCCCTGCACCTGGACAGGAAGTGGCCTCTCCCCAGAGTCCCTGTGCCCAGCCCGCGTGGCCACCCCTCCCCGGGCCACTCCTGGGCGGGCACCGGGTCCAGGCTGTGTCCAGAGTCCCGGTGGGCGGGCGGTGAGGAGCAGAGGTGAGGCCAGGCCCTCCCCCACCCCGTCCTGCCTCTAAGAGGTCACCTGGGGGCTCCCGCCACGCTGGCACCCCCGATCCTGGTGCCCGGCCATCAGCACTCTGCCCCTCTCCGCTCACCCCTGCCTTCACCCGCCCTTGCTCACCCCTGCTCACCTCCACAGACCCCACGCCCCCCACGGTCCCGCCTCTGCTCAGTGTCCCTGACACCCGCCCGGGGCCCTCTGTCTCCAGCCACGGGAGCTGCAGAGGGGGAGCCCCAGTGGCCGTCCTGTGGCCCCACGCCTTCTCCCGAGAACACACGGGACGGAGCGCCCTGAGCGGGGCCGGGCCCTGGCCGCCTCCTGAGGGCTGGAGGGTTGGTGGGGGGGCTTGGAGGGGCGGTGGCCGTGCTCAGAGCACGGGGAAGGGGCAGCTGTGAGACGCAGGACGCTCCCCTGCCTCTCTGAGGACGACGAGGCCCAGGCGCCTCGCCCGCGGGTACCGCCAGGCTGGTCACGCCCAGGTCACGCTCTCCCCGCCCGCAGTGTGACACGGGGCCCGGCACACCTGGGCACACCCCCAGGGCACTGCCCACATGGGCGACAGGCTCTGGCCAGTCTGGCCCACCGTGGCAGCGCCCTCCTCTGCCCTCTCCCCGCTGGAGACGCCGCCTCGGGCTGCCCAGTGCACTGGCCAGAGAGCGAACACGCGTCCTGCCTCCCGCGTGGACTCCTCCAGTGGCCCTGGGCATGGGGGGGGGTGGCACCTTGCTGGGACTCTGCGGTGCTGGTCACGGGCCCCAGGCCCCTCTCGGTTGTGGGGGGCACTCGGCCCCGCTCGCCCTCCGTCCCGGCCTGAGGCCACACTCCTGCCCGCGCCCACAGCCCCACGTGGCCCCAGCCGGGCGCCGGGATTCCCTCCACGCCAGCCCGCTGCCGGCTCGGCCACCCGCCTCAGGCCGGGGGGACTGGCTCCCGCCTGCCTACAGGACGCTGGTGTCCCTGGACAGGCGGACACCCCATCTGCCCGGCTCGGCTGGGGGAGTGCAGGATGGCCACGCGGCCCCGAGCCCACACTGTGGGGGAGTGGGGTGGCCACGCATAGGCCTGTCCCGGGCACCGGCCACAGGCAGGGGCACCCGGGGGTGCAGCAGAGCTCAGGTGGCACAGCACCGAGGGCCAGTCTCCGAGCCAAAGCCTGCGCCAGGCTCCCAGGACTCACCCCGTGTCCCCCCGCGCCCCCGCGAGCGTGGCTGGGCATGGCGGCCTCTCAGCTCTGGGCAGCGGCTCCCGAGCCAGAGCTCAGCCACCCTGTCCCCCGTGGGCGAGTCAGGCCCCCGAGGCCCCGCCCGCGGCCTGCAGGGGGCGCGACAGGAACCCTGACTCCCAGCACAGCCCGTCACAAAGTTGTCCTGGAGAAGCCTCTTCTCGAGGCCCTACTGCAAGCTGCATCTGGAACATTCCATGTCGGCATGTCTAGTCACCAAGTCAAATCTGTAGACAAAACCTGTTCAGGCTAGTCGTGAAAAATGGAAAGGGATTCTCCAAGAAAACCACAAAGCAGCTCATTTAAGGTCAATTTAACGGTATTATTCTGTTTTTCTTCCAGCTTCGACATAAGATTTCGCTACCTCAAAGGAAATGGAAAGAGTATCTATTTGCATTCCCCTGGGTGATTGGCAGCTCAGGGGCAATTAGTCCAGAATTACACTGTCACTAGCGCGCAATAAAAACACCTCCTTTCATCTCGCTGCGCGGCGGGAATACCTTCAGAGCCGGCCACTTTGATCACCTAAGTATTTTTGATCCTGCCCCACCCGTCTCTTTGGATTCAGGAAAACTAATAGCTGGAGGCAACTTTTCCCGGCTTTATTCTCAAACTGAAAGCCAGCGCGGCCTGCAGCAGCTCCCTCCTGAGATAACAGACCTTCCCCGGTCCGGCCTTCCCGGTCACGGCACCTGGCCCGGCTCCGCACGCGGCAGGCCCAGGAGCCACGTGTCGGCGGGAGACACCCAGCTGGCGAGGGTGTGGGACCCGGCTGCGCCCAGCGCCCGTGGCGAGGAGACGCCTGCTGTAAACAGGACGGGCTTTCATGGCTCCTCCAGCAGGAGCCGCAGCTGTGTGCCTGGTGCCACCACACTCCCGGCCCCCGGGGGCGCTGTCCCACGGTCAGGGGCTGGGGCGGGCCCCGGACGGTCTGTGGGCCACGGGGCCGGAGCCCGAGCAACACGCCAGCTCCACCAAGCACTCACAGAGCACGGACTCACGGGAGCAAGGGGCCAGGGGCCAGGGCTAGGGCCAGGGTCAGGGTCAGGGCCAAAGCGAGGGGCCAGGGCCAGGGTCAGGGTCAGGGACAAGGCAAGGGTCAGGGTCAGGGGCCAGGGTCAGGGCCAGGGCCAAGGCGAGGGGCCAGGCGAGGGGCCAGGGCCAGGGGCCAGGGCCAGGCGAGGTCCCTCAGACAGGCCTGTGAGGCGGCTGGGCGGGGACCAGGACAGAGACCCACAGACACACTCGCCGTGAGTGACCACAGCGGGCAGAAGACGGCCAGCGTGAGGAGCAGGACCTGAAGGTCCAATACGAGTCATCGGTGAAGAGTAAGCCCACGGCAATAAAACCGTTTCTGGAACTTTCCACCCTTCCCGCCGCAGCCCCGGCCCGGTGAGGAGCCGCTCACACTCGCTGACTCGGCGTTCTGCGGGCCAGCTGGCCGCATAGGGTCTGCTCTCCGGACCCTCCTCTCGCTGTGCAGCAGCGACCCCAGCTCGTCCCACTCCCTCCCTGCAGAGCCGGCCCGGGCCCTGCCCTGCCACCAGGCGCAGGGAAGCGGGCGCCAGGCCGAGGCCCAGCTGCCAGCGCCTCCCAGGCCCACCCGGACTCAAGCGGCGCAGACCCCCACGGCCCACGAGTAGTGCCCTGCAGCAGGGCGCCGCGGGGAAGGCCAGGACCCCGCCACCTTGGCCCCGCCGGCAGCTCCCCCTGGGCTGACGGCACGCGCGGGGGGCTGGCGGGACAGTGCGGTGGCGGCCACCAGCAGGAGGGGCTGTCCGAAGCCCAGGGCTAGCGGCGGCACACACGCGTGTGCAAGCAGCCGGCCCTCCACCCCCAGCCGGGAGAGGCCTCTGCGGGAGATTAGGATCAAGTGGGAAAGTAATTGCTGCCCAAAGTGATACACACTTTATCACAAAGATGAAAATACCACCTAACAAAACCGAATTGAATCATTAAGTTCAAAGACTACAATATTCTAAAATAAATTACATTAAAAGAACTGTGAAGGTTTTGAACTTAAACAACAAAAAATAATTCCTATTCATTATGGCACTTCTAAAGGCACCCAGTACACCCATAGGCTATACACACAAGAAAGCTAATTATTTCAATTAATGCTGTTGCATTACTTAAACATTTAAACATGCTAATGACCTACAGCCCTCCTCACCCTGGGAAGGAATTACAAAAGGCTTTCTGCCACAATTAAGGTAATGGGACTTTCTGTTGGACAGAGCTTCAGCAGGGAGGAGGAGGAAGAGGAGGGAGAGGCAGATGAGGGGAGGAGGACAGGGAGAAGGAGCAGAGGGAGGAGGAGGAGGACGAGGAGAGGGAGGAGGAGGAGGGGAGGAGGAAGGGGAGGGGGAGGAAGAAGAGGAAAGGGAGGAGGGGGAGAAGAGGAGAGGGAGGAGGGGGAGAAGAGGAGAGGGAGGAGGGGGAGAAGAGGAGAGGGAGGAGGAGGAGGAGGAGGGGAGGAGGAAGGGGAGGGAGAGGAGGAGGAAGAGGAAAGGGAGGAGGGGGAGTGGAGGAGGGCGGGTTAGCAGGGGGGAGGGGGCACCAGGCGAGCCAGCAGGGGGGAGGGGGCACCGGGCGGGTCAGCAGGGGGAGGGGGCACCGGGCGGGTCAGCAGGGGGAGGGGGCACCAGGCGAGCCAGCAGGGGGAGGGGGCACCGGGCGGGTTAGCAGGGGGGAGGGGGCACCAGGCGAGCCAGCAGGGGGGAGGGGGCACCGGGCGGGTCAGCAGGGGGAGGGGGCACCAGGTGGGTCAGCAGGGGGGAGGGGGCACCAGGCGAGCCAGCAGGGGGGAGGGGGCACCGGGCGGGTCAGCAGGGGGAGGGGGGCACCAGGCGAGCCAGCAGGGGGAGGGGGCACCGGGCGGGTTAGCAGGGGGGAGGGGGCACCAGGCGAGCCAGCAGGGGGGAGGGGGCACCGGGCGGGTCAGCAGGGGGGAGGGGGCACCAGGCGAGCCAGCAGGGGGGAGGGGGCACCGGGCGGGTCAGCAGGGGGAGGGGGCACCGGGCGGGTCAGCAGGGGGGGGGCACCGGGAGAGCCAGCAGGGGGAGGGGGCACCGGGCGGGTCAGCAGGGGAGGGGGCACTGGGAGAGCCAGCAGGGGGAGGGGGCACCGGGCGGGTCAGCAGGGGGAGGGGGCACCGGGCGGGTCAGCAGGGGGGGGGCACTGGGAGAGCCAGCAGGGGGGAGGGGGCACCAGGCGGGTCAGCAGGGGGAGGGGGCACCGGGCGGGTCAGCAGGGGGAGGGGGCACCGGGCGGGTCAGCAGGGGAGGAGGCACCGGGCGGGTCAGCAGGACACAGGAGGCCCCAGCGGCTGGGCACTAGGCAGTGGCCAGCAGGAGGGCAGTGGGCAGAGGCATGAGGCCCACAGGGCCCAGGGTGGCGGACAGGGGAGCTGAGGTGCTGCCGAGGGACAGAAGCCCGGCCACCCTGCAGCCCAGGGGCACCACACGGGACGGCAGCCGTGGGCAGGGCGGGGTCAGAGGTCGGGCAGAGCGCGGGGGTCCGGGAGGTGAGGGCAGGACGATGCCTGGGCCGTGAAGGGGTCAGGGGCCGCTGGTGAGCGCTGCTACGCCGCCCTGCCCAGGGGAGAGAAGGGCGGGTGGGAGGGCTGCCTGGCAGGGGGGCCCGGGCCAGGCCTGAGAGTGGGCGCAGCCCCTGGGGGCGGGGCCCACCGGGAACTGCCCTCGTGTCTCTGCGTCCCTGGCGGTCACCTCGGGAACCACTGAGGACAGGAAGGGCCGGGAGGAGCCCCTGGACGCCACACGGGCCGTGCTCGCCGGCCGGGCCCACGCAGGCGGCCACCTCGGGCCAAGTCTGTGAGGCACGACGAGGTGCAGAGCTGGCCGGAGCACAGCCACCGGGCCCCAGCTCTGGGCGCCACGAGCTCCGGCCAGTGGAGTGTCACGTGGCTGAGGCCGGGGGGGGGGGGGGGGGGGGGGGGGCTGGGGGCTGACTCTGAGGTCGTCAGCCTCAGGTGTTAAAGCCGCTTCTCGCTGGGTCCCGGGCCGCCCCGCCCCGCCCCGCTCCGGGGGGCTGTGGTGCAGGGTGTCGAGGCCGAGCACAGCCACAGCTGCACACCAGGCACGCGCCAAGCCCCTGCTCCGTCCCTCGGCCCAGAAGCGCGCGGAAAAGCAAGAAGGTAAAGGACGCGCCACTCCAGCCGAGGGCCTGCCGCTGACACGCTCTCGCAGGGCCCGGCCGCGCATTCTCACGGGCTGATGCCAGACTTCTGAAAGTGGGTATGACCATCCTGGGAATTTTTTAAGTTGTGCTTTTTTTCATAAAAACAGGTTGCAACAATTACTTAGTGAAATATAGGAGATAAAATCTGAAATTCTTTGATCTGAGAACAAGGCCTAAACGTCTTCAACCCTTCGGAGGGATGATTTAAACGCAGCACAGCAGGGGCGCGCGGGCCCAGCAGCCCCCAGGGCCACCCCCCGCCCGCCACTGCGGACGGTCAGCTCGCAGCGGGCAGCGCCCAGCCCCGAGCCGCAGTCACGTCAGGAGAGAGGCCGGACGCGGGCAACCACAGGTGCTGGCACCAGTCCTCAGCCCTGCCCCCGGGACACGAGAGCGGGACTGTACACGTCTCCGCCCCCAGCACGCCACGCCAAGGAGCCGTCTGTTTATACCCACTATTGAGCCGGGACTCCAAAGGGTCAGCGACTCTTCAAACACTCGCTGAGGAACAGGCGTAGGGCTGAGAGTTACCTCAGCAAGGGAGGGACAATAGTAACAACCTGTCCGAATGGAGCCACTTCTCGCTGAATTACTTCACCCCTCCCTCCCTCCCTCCCTCCCTTCCTCTGTCTTGGGACCAAAACCGAGACTTGAACCCCAGAGCTCCCTTCGTGGTTCTTGGGAGCTAATGACCAGCACAGATGACCGCAGAATGCCAGACCTCTCTCAGAGGGGGCGCCTGGCCCTCCCCGGGGCTCTACGGGGCAGAGGGCGGGGAAGATGTGTCAGCTGCAGGCAGAAGGCACACACTCACACACGCATGCAGTCACACTACACAACTACACACATGCACACAGTCACAACACACATGTGCTGACATGCATGCAGTCTCACACACGCGCGTCCACACTGTCACTCTGCACTCACATGCACTAACACATGTAGTCACTTGCACACACACGCACACACACACTCCATGAGTGGGAAGAAGCCGCCCTGGGGGCCTCGCCCACAGCTGCCAGCAGGGGGCAGTGCCAGGAGCCGCGACTCGCACGCACACCCCTGCCCAGGTGTGTGCCGGGCCGGCCCTGCCCCAGGTGACCCACCGGGGACGAGATGTGGGTCTCTCCCCCCAGTCACTGTCTCGCTCGCTTCCCCTCACCTACCGTCCAGCCGCCTCTGCAGCGCCTCCTCCTCAAGGCTGATGATGTACATCTGCTCGTCCAGGTCTTCGAGAATCTGGAGGGGAGCAGGTGCTGAAACGCCCGACACCCGCCAGGCCACCGGGCTGAGCACGCGCGGCCGCTGCAGTGAGCTACCATCGAGGCGTGACAGCAGTCACCGCCGAAGGGCCGCACGGGCTCAGTGCCCCCCGGGTTCGTGGGCGCAGAGACTGAGCACTCGCAGCGCACACTGGGAGCAGTCGGCACAGCGGCACCCGCTGAAGGAAGACACGGCCGGGCCGGGTAGCCTGCACTGCCCGCGTGGGGCCCAGAGCAGGGCGCCTGCCGGCTGTGCGTCCCCGCGAGCCTGCTCGGCGTCCTCGACGCAGCCCGAGGACGCTCTGCTGTGGCCGGGCCACACGGTGACCGTGGGAAACGACCCGTCACTGTCACACCTGCCGACCGTACTGGCCCTCGCCTCACTGTCCTCACACGCAACAGCCTCGTGACACCCGGCTGCCTGACGGCTCGGGCACCCGCGGGAAGCCAGCTCAGCGTTCCGGGCTCATCCCAGCCTGCTCGGTCCTGGCCGTCAGGCCCCGGGCGCGGCTGGCCATGGAGACCCTCTCTGCGCCCCAGGAGGTGTTTTCGGAGAGAGGGTCCCGATCACCTCGGTCCTACCAGGACTCGTCCAAAACTCCCCCAGCACCCCAGTGACCCCCAGTCTCTGAAGCAATGTGGGTCACCCCCTGTCACCCAGTCTCTGAAGCAATGTGGGTCACCCCCTGTCACCCACCGCGGCTACAACAGAATGAGGCAGTGGGGGACAGACCCCGGCGTGTGGTCCCAGAGACCCCGGCTGCCCGGGGCGGGGGTGTATGCAGTCCTCAGGGCACTGGCTGTGGCACGCAGACCAAGGCCAGTCTCCGAGGCGGCCCGCCCCGCTGGCGAGGGCCGGCAGAGCAGCCTTCTCACCACAGTCTCTGGGCACCTGTGCTGCTGCCCCGGGAGGCAGATCCTTCCGGAACAGATCAAGTCCAATGCCACGAGCTAAGCTGAAGCAAACCGCCGCGGACTGGAGACGAAGAACTGGGCCCAGGACTGAGCTGACTCGGCCGGAAGGAAGGGGCCGGCGTGAAGGGTGGGCCCTGCTGCTGTCCAGGGCCCGGGGTAGCCAGAGCGCCAGGTACAGGCCGCACAGCACAGGCGCACAGTGGCGTGCGCCCAGGTCACAGTCCTACACAGCCCGGGGCAGCGCCCAGGGGTCACTCGTGGCCTGCACTCGGGGCCCTTTGGGGCCAGGAATCAAACCCAGGCAGGCACCGACCCACTGTGCCATCTCTCCAGCCCGAAAGTCATGTTCCGGTGAGCGCTGAAGAGAGCGTGTCTGATGTGAAAAGGAAGAGGGTGATTCAGCGAATCGTGACAACAGATACACACACTTCCTGACCGCTCCAGGAACAAGTGCTCGTGAATCAAAGCAAGCAGGTGATCACCCTAGAGAGCTAAGCGGCACTCGGTACCGCGTGGACAGACGCAGAACGCTGAGGTCACCGCGCGTGCACTTCTTGTCTGACTACTCGCTGCGGGCCCCTGCAGCCAGGACTGAGACACAGAGCACCCTGGCTGCCACCACGGGGGCCATGACACCCGCACTGGCATCTGTGCGGCCCCACAGACCCTCGCTCTCGGGCGCAGGGAAGGACTCGCCAGACGAAGCACAGCAACCTGTCCTGGCAGCAGAGGCCGGGCCGGGGACACTCACCGTGGGCTTCACCAGCAGCTGCCCCATCACTGTGAACATGCGCGACAGGCCGACGGGCGTGCACACTGAGGAGAGAGCAGAGGGCACACGTCAGGGCACTGAGGGGACACGTCAGGGCAGTGGGGGGAGAGCAGAGGGCACACGTCAGGGCAGTGGGGGGAGAGCAGAGGGCACACGTCAGGGCACTGAGGGGAGAGCAGAGGGGACACGTCAGGGCTCTGAGGGGAGAGTAGAGGGCATACGTCAGGGCACTGAGGGGAGAGCAGAGGGCACACGTCAGGGCACTGAGGGGAGAGCAGAGGGGACACGTCAGGGCTCTGAGGGGAGAGTAGAGGGCATACGTCAGGGCACTGAGGGGAGAGCAGAGGGCACACGTCAGGGCACTGAGGGGAGAGCAGAGGGGACACGTCAGGGCACTGAGGGGACACGTCAGGGCAGTGGGGGGAGAGCAGAGGGGACACGTCAGGGCACTGAGGGGAGAGCAGAGGGGACACGTCAGGGCACTGAGGGGAGAGCAGAGGGGACACGTCAGGGCTCTGAGGGGAGAGTAGAGGGCATACGTCAGGGCACTGAGGGCACACGTCAGGGCTCTGAGGGTACACGTCAGGGCTCTGAGGGCACACGTCAGGGCTCTGAGGGCACACGTCAGGGCACTGGGGGGAGAGCAGAGGGGACACGTCAGGGCTCTGAGGGGAGAGCAGAGGGCACACGTCAGGGCACTGGGGGGACACGTCAGGGCAGTGGGGGGACACGTCAGGGCTCTGAGGGGACACGTCAGGGCTCTGAGAGGACACGTCAGGGCACTGAGGGGACACGTCAGGGCAGTGGGGGGAGGGGACCGTGGCCACCGGCAGCAGCACTGCCCACCACAGGTATAGGCCGAGTCCAGGGAGTCTGGGGTGGCCCTTCACGAGGGAGGAGGCAGCGTGTCCTGTCATTCCTGACCCCGAGGGGCCTGAAGCTGCGCGTGAGCCGGGCCCCAGCCTGGGGAATCCTCACCCAGTGCTCCCGAGCAAGGGGAAACCAGCCAGAGAACCGAGGCCCTGGGGGGCCGCCAGGCGGCTGTGCACAGCCCCCTCGGGGCTCCCTCCCACACTGAGCGGTCTGGAGCAGACGCTCGTGTCCCCGGGGTGGCCCCAGGGCCACCCACTGTACAGGCCGAAGTCGCCTCCCCAGGGGCCAGTGCTCAGCCGCTACTCGTACACGTGTGTGCGTGCATGTATGTGTGGGCGGGTATGTGGTCAGGCGTGCACTGCTCCTGCACGTGTGTGCACGTGTGCTTGTGCACGTGTGAGGTGTGTGCGTTCCCCGGGCGGGAAACGTACTTACGGAGAAGCAGCAGGCAGCCCAGCAGGGAGATGCCGGAGTACAGGTAGGGCAGGTAGAACTCCCAGAGGTCTGCGGACAGGGGTGGGGGGGAGCCTGAGCCTGTGGCCGCGGTGGCCGCGCCCCCCCCCCCCAGCCACACCAGAGGACCCCGCGACCCCGGGCACCAGCCCCGCTCCCCACACGAGCCCCGAGCCCCGCTGGGACGCACCGTACAGGGACTCCATGCTGGCCGCGTCCTGGTCCAGCAGCGCCGAGGCCACCCACACGATGCCCAGCGTGAGCAGGGCCAGCAGCAGCAGCATGACGAGCGTCTCCAGGACGCGGGCGCGCAGCCCCTGCAACGGGGACACTCACTCGCCACCCCGAGGGCGCCAGGCCCACCGCCGGGGCCTCGGAGCACCAGCGCGACCTCGGCTCCCGGCTGGCCGCGGGCCGGCCTGCACCCCAGGGCAGCACCCCCAGGCCAGGCTCCGCCCCCACGGCCCCTCCCTGCCGGCCTCACTGCCGCCAGCCGCGCCCAGGAGAAGGACAGGGCTGCGGGGCAAAGCTTCTCCCGCCCACCCAACGTGGGCCACAGACCCCAGCCCTGCGAGACCCCGGCTTGACCACGTCCCCCTCCCGGCCACGGCCCCCGGCAGGAAACAGTCCCATCCTGATCACTCCTGGCCACCGTCCCTGTCCGTCCATGCCCAGCCTGTTCCCATCCTGGTCCGTCCCCACCCAGCCTTTCCTGTCTGGGTCTGTCCCCGCCCCACCCCTGTCTGGACAGAGTGGACAGGCCCCAGTGGCTCCTCCCTGGCCGGCTGTGCCATCTGCACGTGGGAGGCCAACAGGCTCGGGCACTGCTGTCCACCGGGCCTGAACGTGCCCTGCTGGGGTCAGGTGGGGTCAGACCTGGTCTCAGGGCCCTCTGCACGCCTGGGGTCAGGCGGGGGTCAGGTCAGGTCAGGCACTGGGGCTCAGGCAGGGCCCCGTGGTGCCCGTCGAGTGTCCACTGAGGGAGTCAGAACCGCGTGGGCGCTCCCTCTGAGACAGCCCAGCTGGAGTCACGTCTGGGCCGCCTGCCAGCTCCCAGCGGGCGAGAGTGCCACGCGCTCCTGGCCAGCAGTGAGCGCCGGGCACAGCTCGGCCACGCCGCAGAGCGCCTTCTGGAGACGCGGTCACGCCTTCCAAGGTGGCTTCTCTGGGGCAGACAGACGCGGGCCCCGGCATGCCTCTCTGGGAGATCAGACACCCAGACCACGGCCGCAAGGGCAGCCCACGGAGAGGCTGTCCACGGGCGCCTGGCACTCGAGGGCAGCAAGGAGAGGGGACAGAGACGGGATGGAGAGGACAAAGGTGGCAGAGAGGGCACGAGCCAGCGAGCCCGGGCGGGCTCACCGCCGGTGCCCACGTCCAGGCGGTACCAAAGCTGACCGTCCCCGGGGCCAGGGGGGCAGGCCCTGACCAGAGGGTGGGAGCGCTGTGGGAGGGCGGACAGGACTGCCCACTCACCAGCAGGACACAGGCCCCAAGCGGGCGGCACCAGGAGCCGGCAGGTGCGGACACGGCCTGCGGCCACCCCAGACCCTGCACCGCCAGCGGGCGCCCTCGGGACAAGGGCTCACAGCCCCGGGCCTGGGCCCTCCCCAGCACAGAGCGGGCGGAGAGCCCGTGGGCACGAGGACAGCGACAGCTGCGAGCCCCCCAGGGGCCCTGCCAGCATCACTCGGGGCGTCGTGAGCCCCACTCCGAGGTGGCGAGATGGGAACGGCTTCTCCCCAGACCCGACCGGCCCCCGAGACCCCGTGCTGTCACCGCACTCCCCGTCGCTCTGTGCCCAGGCGAATAGGGAGCTGCAGCTCGTGTGTTTCTGTGACGATGGGTCGGCCTGGACACGCTGACCCCTCGGACATGGGCCAACACTTTGTTCCAGACAGCCCCCCCCCCCGCCCGCCGAGAGCCTGGGAAACAGCGCCCAATCGTGGGACGTTTAAATAAATGTCAAGCCATTGTTCCTGTCAGACAAAAAGGGTCTCCTGGTCACGTCGGGGTAAGGTTTGCTCAGCGGCCACGTGACGGGGGTCGATAGACGCCGAGAAGGGACAGAAAGGAAACACAGGTATGGCTCTCCCTGCACCAGCGAGAAAGACTCAGGGGAGAAACACACACAGCGTAATCAACAGCTCTGCTACACGCTGTGCCAAGACGTCTCCTGTCAATATTTTATGTAAGCTGCTACGTAGGCTTAGTGTAGTAACGGGAAGTGAAAATATTAAGGTTTCCAGTCAAACTGTTAACGGCTGGCCAGAAGGAAGCGGCCTGGGGTCAGTTAGGGTAAAACCGCCCTGGAGCCGGAGCGACAGCACCGCGGGGAGGGCCGCTGCCCTGCAAGCTGCTGACCCGGGTTTGACCCCCAGCACCCCAGAGGGTCCCCCGAGCACCGCCAGAGCGTGCCCCCCACCCACGAGAGGTTAACCCTGTGGTTCACGAACTGACAGGTCCCTGGTGTATCCAACTTGCAGCAGAAGACGCACCTCGCGGCACGTGACGGGCAAACCCTCCTCTCACACGCTCGCGCGGCACGTGGCGTGGAGGCGGTGTCATTCTGCAGACCCCCGAGCACAAGCCCCGCGTGGCCCAGGCACAGCGGGTGTGGCCCAAAAACACACACCAAACAGAATTCCCCCGGGCAGGGGGCGAGCTGGGGCGTGAGGCACGCGGGGCCGGGGTGTAAGGACCCCCACACTGCACGGGCCAGGGCCGGTCAACAGCGTCACCGATCGGCACTGAAACAAACTCAATGTGCGAGTCCCGAGGAAGAGCCTGCTCCCTGCCCGCCACGTCCCGGCCACTCTCCCGGTCAGTGATCTCAGCAACCGTCTTCGCTCAAGACCTCACTGGGGGCCGGAGCGACAGCACAGCGGGGAGGGCGTTTGCCTTGCACGTGGCCCGCCCAGGCTCTATCCCCAGCATCCCGGTAGTCCCCCGAGCACCACCAGGAGTAACCCCAGATGTGACCAAAAGAGGCAAAAATTATAAAAATTAAATTTAAAAAAAAATGAGATCTGTGACTGGAGAGATAGCACAGCCGGTAGGGCACTTGCCTTGCACGTGGCTGACCCGGGTTCGATTCCCAGCATCCCATATGGTCCCCCGAGCACCACCAGGAATAATTTCTGAGTGCATGAGCCAAGAGTAACCCCTGAGCATCACCGAGTGTGACCCAAAAAAGAAAAAAAAAAATGACAACTAGTTTGAAAAGTTCCCACAGGCGGAAGTCAGCATGTATCCATTGATTTAGGTCTTTTCTTTCTTATTCTGTATCTTTCAGAGAGATCTTGTTTCCCTCTATGACTTCTAGAAAGATCTTAGGTGTCACTGGTTGGATGTGTTTCAACATACTTGGGTTGTCTCACTGCTATAAATGGTGTTTTTAATTAGATTTTGTTTGCTGTCATTTGATTTCTGTGTATTATCTCATCTCCAGTCTCCCTAAAGTCAGTTATCTTTAGATCCCTGGGACTTGCAGTGTACAATTCCGTCTCTTGATACCGGTGATGTGTTCTCACATCCGCCTGAGGGCCTGGGTATGACCTCCACGCCCTCGTCCGGGGGCCCAGACAGGCTCCCTGCCCCCTGCCCCTCCACGTGGGGACGGGTTCTCAAAGGACGTCCTCCCACACGGGCCCCCGGGGCCCACGGCTGACCACGGCCAGTCGCTTGGCCTCCTGCCGTCCTGGGGCAGTGTGAGGCCGAGGCTCCCGCCTCCAGCCGCCACGCCGGCTCGGCTGGGCGCACGCTCACGGAGCCCGGGGCCCATCGGCGAGACACCCAGCTCCCCGTCCAGCCACCGCTTGGCAGCGACCCTGGCACCGGAAATGAATTAATTACTGAATATGCAGGGCATCGGGTACAAGGCTGCGTGGGTCACAGTGACCCGGGACACACACGGGCCAGAATGGGGCTCTCGGACCCCTGCAGAACTGCTGAAGAGACAAGAGCAGGCCCACGGGAGAACCGCCACAGCCTGGGCGCCGAGAGACACGGGGCAGCGGCGGCCTGCGCCTCGACACACCCACGAGAGTCGTGTGGGCGCTCACCCCTGGGAGAGGGACCCGACACTCACCTGAGAGACCTCCAGAACGCCGAGGCCGAGTGTGGCCCGGGAGCCACAGCACCGAGGAGGGAAGGCCAGCAACCCCGCACCCGGGCCCACAGTGGGCGTCTGTGGGTGGACAGCGTGGATGTGTGTGTGTAACTGTGTGGACAGTGGGTGTGACTGTGTGGACAGCAGGTATGTGTGGACAGTGGGTCGGTATGTGGACAGTGGGTATGTGTGGCTCTGTGTGTGTGTGTGTGTGTGTGTGGACAGTGGGCATCTGTGGGTGGACAGTGAGTATGTATGTGTGTGTGTGTGTGTGGATAGTGTGTATCTGTGTGTGGACAGTGGGTCTGTGCGTGGACGGTGGGTGTGTGTGGCTGTGTATGTGTGGCTGTGTGTGAATGTGTGGACAGTGGGTGTCTGTGTGTGGATTGTGTATTTGTATCTGTGTGTGGACAGTGGGCGTGTGTGGCTATGTGTGTGTGGCTGTGATTGTGTGGACAGTGTGTGGCTGTGTGTGTCTGTGTGGACAGTGTCTGTGTGTGGACAGTGGTTCTGTGTGTGGACAGTGGGTGTGACTGTGTGGACAGTGGGCGTGTGTGGCTGTGTATGTGTGGCTGTGTGCACACAGGGGCACCGTGTGCAGCACGCACCGTATGCTGCCGTGTCCACCTTCTGACCCTGCTCCCAGTGGCCCTCAGTCCACTCCCGCCTGCGTCAGCGCTGCAGCTCTGCCCGTGGGCTGGCTCGTGAGAACGGTCCTGGGGCAGCGGCGGGGTCACCGGCCAGCTACCCGGCGGGGAGCAATGACGTGGAGATCGCCTTCTTCACACCGAGAAATACCAGCCGGTCCCAAACATCACATCATCAGACCCAGAAACCTCCCATGAAACTCGGGGCCGGGACCACAGCCCAGCGGGCCGGGGTCTGTCCTGTATGCGGCCGAGCCGCCAGGAGCCCCCCACGCGCACCAAGGCCTGCGGGAAGCAGCGGGTGCGGGTCCGGGAGCAGGACCACCCTCACCAGCCCACCCCGGGAGAGGCAGGGTCCTCCGTGTCCTGCCAGCTCGTCCACTCGACCCCTCTCCCCTGGGCGTCACCCTGTTTTCCAGTCTGGGGCTCCGAGTCTCTGGGGGACACGCCCCACGGTGCCCCGGGATCACTCCTGGCTCAGGGGGCGGGGGCCGTGACCCCCGGGCATCTCCCGGCCCCAGTCTCATGCTTGAATCACTAGACGGAGACGCATTTCCTTTTACCACCGCTGAGTTGCTCTGAAATTCCACGAGGCCAAGCCCACGCCCAGCTTGTCTCTCGCGAGTTGCTCGCCAGGCCGGACCTGTGTCCACTCTCCAGCGCCCTAGGACGGGGCAGCACGGGACAAGTGGGAGCCGTCGGCGGCCAGTGTCGGAGGCCCGGCCTACGCCAGCAGGCCTCTGGTCAGCGTTACCCTGACATCCAGCTGCACGCCAACCACCCGGCGGTGTGCCCGCAGAAAAGGCTCAGGAAGAGACTAATGACAATGCCCACGTCTCGAGAGCCGTTTGATGAATATGGGAAGTATGAGGGCAGGCTTAATTAACGTATAATTAAAATCTGAAGCCAGTCGTTTTAAATTTCCTCCCTACCAAAGCTTTTCCTCTTCTAACAGAGTGCGGGATTATGAGACATCACTTAATCATTTACCCATCATATAAAATAAGGTCTGAAGCTCAGTTACCCAGTAAACAGAATGCCTTTCCTCTTTTTACAGCCGAGATCCTTTAAACAAACTCTCCCTGGAAGGTAAATGAGAAAGCTGTGCGGCTGCCGCTGGCCTGGCTGACAGCTTGGACGGAGAGGAAAACTCTCCGCGGGCTCGGGCCAGCACCCTCGGGGCTGGACGGCCAGGCGTTCCCAGGTGCGGACACCGGGCACAGGAGAGGGCGAGCAGCCGGGCGAGCGCCCAACCTGCCCGGGGCCCCCACAGCCCGGCTCGGCGCGGCCAGGCGAGAGCAGGGGTCCTGGCCAGGGTCACGTCGTCACACGGCCACACCAGCCGAGAGCCCAGGGAGAAACACGCGCACACCAGGGGCCACTCAGCCACCCAGTGACCACGCGGCCCTCCTCAGGCCCCCTGGCCATGCCCCGAGCTGAAGGACACGGGGCCGAGCAGACCCACCCAGCCATCTGCCTCTTCCCAGCCCAGACAGGCCCCTCGGCGGAGGGGGACACCCCAGCGCCGTCCGGCTCCCCCCGCCAGAGCCGGACCCCCGAAAGCCACTCCATGCCAGCACTCTCGGGAGGGCAGGCACGTTAATAACTCGCCGAGCGGAGCTTTCCCTCGAAGGTGTGGGGAAAATCACACTGACACAGACCAACGCTCGGCGGGCGAGGCCGAGTCCCGGTAATCACCGAGATCAAACTCGGCCGCAGGTACAGTCCTGGAGGGCACCCAGCGGGGGCTTCCTCTGCGGCTGCAACTTCCGCTCACACGCGGGACCCGCCAAGCCCGCACAGGTGCCGCTGACACTGAGCAGCCTTCCTCCATCATGTCCAGCAATTTATGGATGCGCGGGCGCGAGTAATGAGAGCCGCCGTGGGCCGGCCGCCGGCCTGCGGGCCTCTGGGAGAGGCCTGATCCGAATTAGCCCCCGGGAGGAAAGTCATCTGCTCATAAAATACAGTACAGGGTCACTTTTATGTAAGTTTGCCAAGAGGGACATAAACCAGGACGGTTTCAAACTGTGACCCAGGACAGCAGCCCACGAGGCGACCTTTGTCCCCGCGCTGGGCGGTGGCGGGCACGGCTTTATGGGCCGGCACCGGCTCCCCTCGCCCCTCCACCTGGCCCGCCTGACTCATTAAGGAAGGAAGTCACCTCGCGCTCTGTCCTTTGTTTTATTGTCAGACTCCGCGTTTGAAGTCCTCGACTCCCCCTCTGATCCCGCGGGCCGGGCCCTGCTCTGGCCGGGGCTGCGGCCTGGGTAATTGGTCAGGGCGCGGCGTGGCACAGCGCACCGACGGGTGGCCTCCACCACCAGGACCCCGGCCACCTGCCCGCCGAGTGCCGGGCTGTCTCCTTGCGGCGGCCCACGGGGGCCGTCCACAGAGACCAGGACCAGGACTCCCCACGGCCAGCCTCGGGCCGCGGCTGCCATCAGCTCCGGACACGTGACTCCCCGCCACCTGCACCCCCAAACCGAACAGAACCAGCGGCGCGAGCAGCCGCCAGCGCAGGGCCTGCCCCCGCGGGGTCACCAGGGCCGGGGGGGCAGCACAGGTCCGACTGGGACACACCCAACCACGAACAGTTCGCGTTCGAGAGCCCCCGGAGGGTGCTGTGCCCACCTGCCCAGCAGGACTCCAGCCCCCAGCCGCCGGCCGGGCTGAGGGCGCAAAGACAGGGCTGTCTCGGGCCCCAGGGCCACCAGGGCCAGCAGGACCAGGCAGGGGCTGGCAGGCTGGGCCCCCGGGGCATCTGTCCTGCTGCGCGTGCCGAGGGCGGGAGGCACACAGTGCTCAGGGCTCGGGTGGGCGGCGGGGGTCACGAGCATCCCCTCGGGAGCCGGGGGAAGCCACTGCAGACCCCGGGCTGGGCCCAGACTGAGCCCCCCGCAGGGCTGGGCCACACCACCCTGCCCTAGGACCCAGGTTCCTATCCGTGGGGAAAACTTCCTGGAGCCGAGGGCAGCTGCCCGCGGCCCACGGGGTCCCCAGCCCCCAGGGCGACCCCTGAGCCCCAGCAGAGCCACCCCCGCTGCCAGCCCGCCCTGTCACACGCTGCTGAGCAGCCCCGGGGAGGCAGGCGGGCCTCTGGGGCCAAGCGGAAGCTCCTTCCCCGCAGCCCCCGGGGTCTCCCCGCGCCCCTGCAGCCTGGTTCCCGCTCTCCGCCCTGCGCCCCGCACCATGGCGAGTCTCACCCCAGCATTGGCTCACGGTCACCCGGCCGCAGGGACACTCCTGCAGGCCTGCTGCCCTGCCCGGCCCCGCCCCCAGCTCCGGCTTCTCAGGCTCATCCCTAGGGCCCCCCACCCTGACCCTCCCTCTGGCCCCCCCGACCCTCCCTCTGGGCCCCCCCACCCTGGCCCTCCCTCTGGCCCCCCCGCCCTGACCCTCCCCCTGGGCCCCCCCTGCCCTGACCCTCCCTCTGGGCCCCCCGCCCTGACCCTCCCTCTGGGCCCCCCGCCCTGACCCTCCCTCTGGGCCCCCCGCCCTGACCCTCCCTCTGGCCCCCCCGCCCTGACCCTCCCTCTGGCCCCCCCCGCCCTGACCCTCCCTCTGGCCCCCCCGACCCTCCCTCTGGGCCCCCCCACCCTGGCCCTCCCTCTGGCCCCCCCGCCCTGACCCTCCCCCTGGGCCCCCCCCTGCCCTGACCCTCCCTCTGGGCCCCCCGCCCTGACCCTCCCTCTGGCCCCCCCGACCTGACCCTCCCTCTGGGCCCCCCACCCTGACCCTCCCTCTGGCCCCCCCGCCCTGACCCTCCCCCTGGGCCCCCCCCTGCCCTGACCCTCCCTCTGGGCCCCCCGCCCTGACCCTCCCCCTGGGCCCCCCCCCGCCCTGACCCTCCCTCTGGGCCCCCCCACCCTGGCCCTCCCTCTGGCCCCCCCCCGCCCTGACCCTCCCCCTGGGCCCCCCCCGCCCTGACCCTCCCTCTGGGCCCCCCCACCCTGGCCCTCCCTCTGGGCCCCCCCGCCCTGACCCTCCCCCTGGGCCCCCACCCACCCTGACCCTCCCTCTGGGCCCCCACCCGCCCTGACCCTCCCTCTGGGTCCCCCCGCCCTGACCCTCCCTCTGGGCCCCCCCCCGCCCTGACCCTCCCTCTGGGCCCCCCCCCGACCCTCCCTCTGGGCACCCCCTGACCCTCCCTCTGGGCCCCCCCACCCTGACCCTCCCTCTGGGCCCCCACCCGCCCTGACCTTCCCTCTGGGCCCCCCCCCACGCCCTGATCCTCCCTCTGGGCCCCCACCCGCCCTGACCCTCCCTCTGGGCATGGCCTCCCAGGATACGACTCCCACCCTGGCGACCACCTTCCCGGACCCCTGCAGGAATGACGTGAGGAGCTTTAGGAGGCAGAAGGGGCTGAGGTGACTCGTCTGACAGCCGAGCAGCGAGACCTGCCGAGGGGGGTCTGAGGCCACTCGCCATCCCCCAGGGCCCCAGAGCCACTCCCTGTCCCCACGCCCTGTCTCTTCAGTGACCCCACTCAGGCCACTTCTCATTCCCCTTCCTTGACTCCACCCTCGAGTGCTCAGGGGCTGACTCCTGGTTCTGTGCTCAGGGATCCCTTCTGGGGGTGTTCATGGATCAAACCCAGGTAGGCCGGATGCAAAGCAAATGCCCCCCCTGCTGAGCCACCAGCCCGGTCCCATCCCCACCCCCGTCCCTCGGGGCCCCCAGAGGCCACTTCCTGCCCCACGCCCCGTCCCTCGGGCCCCACCGCGGAGGAGTGTGCAGGGCGGTGAGCAGAGCTCCATCTGCCACCTCAGACAAGCTGCCCTCAGCCCCTGCAGAGGCCGCGCAGCAGGGCTGTGCCCAGGTGCTCGCTGCCCAGTGCTCACCCCAAGCTAGGCTCCCCGCTCCGAGGAGCTGGCACCATGGGGTGTGGTGCTCGGCGGCACCTTGACTCCCAACACGCCTCACCCCTGCACCTCCCTCTTGTTGGCTCACGGAAGGTCGATTTCCAGCCACCCCAACGACCTTCTCTGATGAGGCGGCAGGCCCAGGGGCGCAGAGGCTGGGCCAGAGGCGGCCGAGCCCCGGACACCGGCACCAACGGCCGTTCACGGACTCTCTCCAGCACCCGACTGGCCCCACACGCCCCGTCTAACCACCGTGGCCCCAGACCCCGACACTCACCTTCTTCAGGCCGGCGAAGCCTTCGGACTCCAGGAAGAAGAAGGCGAAGGGCATCAGCACGAACAGGCAGAGGTTGGAGAGGAGAGACGCCAGGTTCCACAGGCCTGCGGAGAGAACGCGGGGCCGGTTGGCGGGGGCCGCACACTCGGCCCCCTGGGGCGGCGACTCCCCAGACCCTGGGGCCTCCTCGGCGTGGGGACAGGCCGAGGCCGACACCTGGAAGGAGGCACTGACCGGCCCCCGCAGTGAGGGGCCCTCACCGCCCGCAGACGGGACGCCCCAGTCTCACGGCGGAGGCGCCTGGCCGCGAGCAGAGCTGAGGCTGGGGAGCCGCTCGGTACGGGGTCTCCTGAGCGCCCCCGGGGTGATCAGCTGGTCCCCGCGCCCGGCCCGGCCCTGTCCCCGTGTCCCAGAAATCCCACACGGAGGCTCTTCCCCACCAGGCCCCGCAGCACGGCAGGACAGAGCCGCTCTCGAGCTTCCCGGCTGGCAGCCCGAGATACCGAGGGCCTCCCCGGGGAGGAGAGAGGGCAGGAGGGCCACCATCCCAGGGCACGCGGAGACCGACAGCGAGGAAAGGCGAGACTCGGCCCCGGGGCCACCTGGCAACCCCACACGTGCGCCAGCCGCGGCGGAGAGCTCGGCCCCCGCTTCCGGCACAAGGGGCCCGAGGAGCGGCCCGTGCCGCGCGAGGCCGTGCCGTCACCTGGGCCCTGCCCCTGCACCCGCCGCCTCTCACTCAGGACCAGACGGGGGGGAAGCTGACCGCGCAGCTGCCACAGGGGAACTGCTTTGGGCTGAAGGGAAACATGGTTCTCCGGCCACGGCTGTGACTGCTGAGGTGAGAGGAAAGGCGTCCCCCGACCCAGCCCGCTTCTGCACCTCTGGGATCCGCCTGCCAGCGGCCCTGCCTGGGGGCTACCGGCAGGTCCCCGAGGCTGGGCCGCCTCCAAGCCAGCAGGGGCAGACGCCCCGAGTGGACACCACCCAGGTGGGCCGGGGCCGGGTGACCGCCCGTGTGCCTGGGCCCACACCCCCAGCCCCCCCTGGAGCGCCGGCGCCTTCCTGAGTGCCCAGAGCCCACCCAGGCCGGCTGAGGGGCGCCGCCACCTGCTGCCGCAGACCCCAGGCCGCGTGCCCTCTGCGGACGTGTGGCAGAGGACAGGAAACCGCCCGCGATGAACCGTCTGTGTTTGAAAAAAAGGATAAAATCAGCAAACTTTATTCACACACGTGACTGGTCCCATGCAACACGTCAGGGAGCACCTGGAGGGAGACCCCTGCCGCCGCCTCTCGGACACACAGAGGGACACACGCGGCCAGGACAGGGGCGAGCACTGAGAAGCCCGTCCTGACGGGGCAGGGAAGGGAGCGTCTCCGTCTCCGCACCCGCGCTGGGCTGGCACCCCACGGAGCGGACGGGCAGCCAGCTGCGCCCTTAGCCACTCCGAGGAGCGACTGTCAGCCCTGCAGCAGCACAGGCTCAGGGCCCGCCTCCCCCCGCCTGGCGTCCCCCACGCACCGCGCCCGGGCACTCTCCCTGGGCAGACCCGGCCGCCGGCCACTGTGAGGAGCTGCCAGGGCGACACGTGGGTCCGAGGAGTCTCGAGGGGGGCTCCAGGGTCTGCCACGCGCGTGGCTGTCTCGGCCCCTCTGGGCACACACAGCCCAGTGCCCAGGGCCCTGTGGCAGCTCCCACCTGCCCTTCCCGGTGGGCAGCGACGCGACATCTCCCCTCATGCTCCAGCTCCCCGCTCTCACTCGCCCCCCGGGGTTCGGCTTTCCAGCCCTGAGCGGCGACTCCTCACTCTGCCAGGCTCCGACTGTGGGTCCTAGATAACCTACGTCTCGCCCCAGATCAGAGCGGCCCCGGTCCCTGACGCCTGCTGTGTCCACACTCCGCACGCCAGAACTTTCCTTCGGGCGGTGGGGCGGCAGCACCGCGGAGAGGGCACCTGCCTTCACGCCACTGACCAGAGTTCGATCCCGGCACCCCGTGTAGTCCCCCGAGCACTGCCAGGAGTGAGCCCTGAGCACAGCCAAGTGGGGCCCAAAAGCAAACAAACGAGGGGCTGAAGCGACAGCACAGCGGGGAGGGCGTTTGCCTTGCACGCCGCCGACCCGGGTTCGATCCCCAGCATCCCATATGGTCCCCTGAGCACGGCCAGGGGTAATTCCTGAGTGCAGAGCCAGGAGTCAGCCCTGAGCATCGCCGGGTGTGACCCAAAAAGGAAAAAGAAACAGCAGACAAACGAGCCAAAAAGGAACTTCCCTTGGGCCGCTGCCCTCCTGCCCCCTCTTGTGGACGTGCCCACCTGCCCCTGCACACCAGGGGCACCTCCTGTCCGTGCTGCACGGCTTTGGTTAGCACCTCATCCCACTTCTCCCTGATGCTAGGAACACGTGCCCAGCTGAGATCGCCACCTCGGGTCCAGCCCAGCGCCAGCAGACGGCCGGACGGCGGCCAGCACACGGGCCCGGCAAAGCCCACTCACTGGTTCAAAGTGGCTTTTCCGCAAAACACCGCCTGAGGCTCCCGTGGAAACAAGGCTCTGCCTGCGACCACCGGCCTGGCGTGTTCCCCGCCTGGATGGTCGGGGGGGAGCGTCCAGCCCTCCCTCGAGGTGAGATGCCGCCCGCCTGCGGGTTGCTGTATGGTTCTTTCAGACGGTCTGGCTCGGGCTCGCCCAGCAGTGCTCAGAGCTGGCTCCTGACGGGCACACGGGAAGCGGGTGGGCCGTGGGCCAGGCACGTGCCCAGCACCGGGCACCGTCTCTCGGGCCCCGTGGAAGGCCTTCCTCCGGCTTCGCGCCACGTGGAGACGTCAGGGACGGCCCGGCCACACGGGCCCCTCCTGGGCTCCCGAAGACTGCATCTCCCCCGACAGCCCGTGTGCTTCGCTGAAACCGCATGCACCGTGTCTGGGCGAGACGGCCAGGCAGGCCCCCAGGATGCCACCATTCCCCACCGACACTTTTTGGCTCGTTTGTCTGCTGTTTCTTTTTCCTTTTTGGGTCACACCCGGCGATGCTCAGGGCTGACTCCTGGCTCTGCACTCAGGAATTACCCCTGGCCGACAACCGAGGCCCGTGACCCGACCTGCTGGTGACATGCCCCTGGGGACCTCGGACGCGGTGCCTCCTGCGGCATCTCCCCGTTTCTCCGAGCTGGTGAGCGAGTGACCACGAGCGGCCAGCCCTGCCGGGCCCGTGGCCGGCCCCAGGGCTCTCCTCACCTGGGCATCAGGCGGCCGGCAGGCTGGCTCTGGGCAGGTGCGTTTGTTTTCTGTTCCCGTGACTCCGTCCCCGCCGACAGACGCGGCGGCCGTGCTGGGGCAGCGGGGGCCAGGGGACTCGCTCCCGCTCCTGCTCCCGGGACAGCCGAGACCTTCAAAGACCTCGGCCGCAGCGGCGGACACGTTTGGTAGTTAATGTTTCATTTCCCGCTTGGTGCAGGGGCTTCACTTTCCCTCCTGGCCTTCTGCCTTGACGGCTGCGCTACTAGAAAGCGTGTTACTTGGTCACCAAACACTCCGGGGACTCTGGGCTGTGACTGCCACTGGTTCCCACGTCACCTCACTGTCACCTGGAAACACGGAACTCGAGTCCTGGCGACACAGCCCTGCTGGAGGCCTCTGGGCGCGCCTTCCCGGGCGCCCGAGAGGAGGCAGACCAGGGCCCTCCGTCCCGCGTCACGCCTGCCCGGCCACCCTCCACCCGTCGCGGCAGGGGCTGCTGCTGATCTGGACGCAGCTCGGATCCCGACTCAGCCCTCCGTTCCTGCCGGGTTCCCTTCGTGCTCGTGACGG
The DNA here is from genome assembly GCF_027595985.1 of Sorex araneus. Lineage (NCBI taxonomy): Eukaryota > Metazoa > Chordata > Mammalia > Eulipotyphla > Soricidae > Sorex > Sorex araneus. The sequence goes on from NC_073302.1 coordinate 451,900,537, forward strand.
GCCCGCTGCGCTGTTTCAGGGGCACCTGGTTGCTGGCCACGCCCAGCAGTGCTCAGGGGTTACTCTTAGCTCTGACCCCAGGGTCCCCCGGGAGCAGAGCAAGCCCCCCCCACTGTGCCATCGCTCTGGTCTGCGTGTCGCTCTGTGTGTGTGTGAGTGTGTAACGGGTCATGCTCATCTTCATCAGGATAAACGATCTTCTCAGCCCTGCTGGCGCCCAGCTCTCCCTCCGGCCCCCGTCCGCACTGCCGGGTGGATCAGCTGCTGTGTCTGCTCTGCCTCGTCTGGGAGACACTGGACACAGCGTCCTAGCCTGCCCGGACACAGGCCGGGTGCGCTGGGCCCGTCCTCCCAGAGTCCCGAGCTTTTCTCACTTCCTGCCCGAGCATTTCTCCCCGGTTCCGGGGACACAGAGCCAAGAGCCGGTGCTGAGCAGCGGCCCTGGGCTATGGGCCATGGCACCGACCTCTGTCGTGTGCCCACGCATGGGCCCCTACGTGAGACCCCAGCCCGTCACCAAGCCCTGCTGCTCTGTGGACACAGGTCACTGCACGGGCCGCGCCGGGAACAAGGACATCTGCAAAGGCCGTTTCCAGGAGTCCTGCCCGAGGGCGCTGGGGCATTCTCGGCCCAGTGCTCACGGGAAGAACTCCGCAGTGGCATTGAGTCCTGGCCCTGACCGGGGCCAGTGTCCGCGTGGGCCCTGCACACACCAGCTCAGCAATCAAAAGCCAAGTCAAAGTGCGGAGAACTCTCTGGGAAGCAGCGGGGCATTTTCCCGAGCAGGCGCGGACGCCCGCTGAGCCCTTCCCCCGCCCCCCCACCGCAGGGACGCCACGGCCCCTGCTGCAGACACCTCCAGAGGCCTCCGACCTCACAACCCGCAGGCCAGCCCGCAGCCTGGACCCCGTCCCTCCCGCTGTCCTCCCCCGACCTGGGGGACGCGGCGCCCGCTGACCCTCTCCCACGCCCACTGCGGCTCCTGGAGGGGCTTTGGGGGTATGCTTTTGACTTTCTGGGGATTGTTTTTGGGTTTGCATTTTTCCTTTCTGAGTGGGGGCTTTGGGCCTGGGGCCGCCCCCGCGATGCTCCCGGCTGACCCCGGCCCTGCACTCAGGAATCAGTGCTGGCAGCGCTCGGGCACCTGCAGAGGTGCCGGGGGTCGACGCGGGTCACCTCGCGCCAGGCGAGCCCCCCGCAGTGCCGCCCGGGCCCCTGCCAGCTGGGGTCAGGCACGAGCATGCGCGGCGTCGGGACCAGGAATGCTCCTCGCTCCGTGCTCAGGGCCGCCCTGCGTGGTGTCTAGCTGGACCTGGGCTGGGCCTGGCGGGCTGTGTGCACGGCCACCGCCTGCCCCCTCAGGACCGCCGAGGGGCTCAGCGGAAAGAGGGTCCCGAGCCCCTCCAGAGGCGCCCCGCCCGCGGGCCCCCAGGCCCACGCATGGACATACGCCGAGCAGAGCGGCCGAAACCGGGCCCAAGGCACAGCCTCCACCTACCGCTGAGTCAAAGGGGCGTCTCTGTGCCCTACCTCGTCACGGCACAGCAGGGGCCAAGGCCCCGCCCGGCCCCGGCCCCCCCAGACAGCCGCCCACCCGACCGGCCAGCGTGAATCTCAGCCGCCACGGGGGTCTTGAGGAACTCCCGCTGGCGGTGAGGCGCAGGAGCGCTCAGACTCGGGCGGGCCCTCGGGACAAGCCCTGGGGAACGCCCACGTGAGCATGTGTCCCCGCGCCCCAGCCGCTGCCAAGAAGGGGCTCAGTCCGTCTCCCCCCAGACCCCTCTCTCAGGCCGCCACCTGGAGCCCCGGGGGCTGCCCACAGGGCGCAGGGGCGTCACAGCGCAGGGGCGTCAGGCGCAGGGGTGTCACGGCGCAGGGGCGTCAGGCGCAGGGGCGTCACGGCGCAGGGGCATCAGGCGCAGGGGCGTCAGGCGCAGGGGCGTCACGGCGCAGGGGCGTCAGGCGCAGGGGCGTCACGGCGCAGGGGCATCAGGCGCAGGGGCGTCAGGCGCAGGGGCGTCACGGCGCAGGGGCGTCAGGCGCAGGGGCGTCAGGCGCAGGGGCGTCACGGCGCAGGGGCGTCACGGCGCAGGGGCGTCAGGCGCAGGGGCGTCAGGCGCAGGGGCGTCACGGCGCAGGGGCGTCACGGCTCAGGGGCGTCAGGCGCAGGGGCGTCAGGCGCAGGGGCGTCAGGCGCAGGGGCGTCACGGCGCAGGGGCGTCACGGCGCAGGGGCGTCAGGCGCAGGGGCGTCACGGCGCAGGGGCGTCAGGCGCAGGGGCGTCACGGCGCAGGGGCGTCACGGCTCAGGGGCGTCAGGCGCAGGGGCGTCAGGCGCAGGGGCGTCAGGCGCAGGGGCGTCAGGCGCAGGGGCGTCAGGCGCAGGGGCGTCACGGCGCAGGGGCGTCAGGCGCAGGGGCGTCAGGCGCAGGGGCGTCACGGCGCAGGGGCGTCAGGCGCAGGGGCGTCACGGCGCAGGGGCGTCACGGCTCAGGGGCGTCAGGCGCAGGGGCGTCAGGCGCAGGGGCGTCACGGCGCAGGGGCGTCAGGCGCAGGGGCGTCACGGCGCAGGGGCGTCACGGCGCAGGGGCGTCAGGCGCAGGGGCGTCACGGCGCAGGGGCGTCACGGCTCAGGGGTGTCAGGCGCAGGGGCGTCAGGTGCAGGGGCGTCAGGCGCAGGGGCGTCAGGCGCAGGGGCGTCAGGCGCAGGGGCGTCAGGCGCAGGGGCACCTCGGCGTGGACACCCAGGAGTCCTTCCGGGTACTCAGAGTCTCACACGTGATGTGACTGAAGTGGCGGTGGGGGTCACTCTCGGGAGCAGACAGCAGTGCGGGGGCGGCCGTGCGGCCCTGGGGGTCAAACCCAGGACCCCGCGTGCTGGGCACGTGTACCCCAGCTCCCGGCCGTCTGACAGAAGTCACCGGGGCCCTCCCACCTGCGGGTCCGACAGCCCTGGGACGTGAGGCCAGGAGTGACCAGAGCCGCCGCTCTGCCCTGCCAACAGTCACCTGCGGGCCGGAGCCACGTACAGCAGGGGGCGCTCACCCACACGCGGCCCACCCAGGGTCCATCCCCGGCACCCCAGATGGCCCCCAAGCCCCACCAGGAGTGACCGGAGAGCAAAGCCAGGACTGACCCCTGAGCATGGCCACAGTCACGCCCGCCTAGCAGGTCAAACACCCATCAGAATCTAAACGGCCAGAGACCCGGTCCTCAGCAGGAGCCTGCCGGGAGGGCCCTGGGGACTCTGGTGGGTGCTGGAACCTCGAACCCTGAAGCTCAGCCATGGGTAACCCAGGTTGTAATTCATGGTGATTCACTGTTTTACATAAACTTTGAACATCATTTTTACATGTATATAATCTCCATCTCCCTCTCTCTCTCCCTCTCTCTCCCTCCCTCTCTCTCTCCCTCTCTTCCTCCCTCTCTCCCTCTCTCTCTCCCTCTCTTTCTCTCTCCCTCTCTTTCTCTCTCCCCCTCTCCCCCTCCCTCTCTCCCTCCCTCTCTCCCTCCCTCCCTCTCTCCCTCTCTCTCTCCCTCTCTTTCTCTCTCCCCCTCTCCCCCTCCCTCCCTCTCTTTCCGCTTCCTCTCTCCCTCCCTCTCCCTCTCCCTCTCTCTCCCTCTCTGTTTCTGAGCCACGCTCAGCAATGCTCGGGGCTGACTCCTCGGTCTGCACTCAGGAATCACCCCTGATGGGCTCGGGGAGCATGTGGGGTGCCCGGGTCAGCCACACACAGGCAAGCGCCTTACCTATTGCACGATCTCTCCAGCCCCTAAAAATATGTTTTTTAAGTTGAAGCTTGGGAGCCAGAGAGATAGTACAGCAGGCAGGGTATCAGCCTTGCACACGGCCCACCCGGGTTCGACCCCAGGCACCCCATGTGATCCCCAACTGCCAGGAGATCCCTGAGTGCGGAGCCAGGAGTAAGCCCTGAGAATAGCTGGGTGTGGCCCAAAACAAAAAAAAAATTTTAAGTCAGATATCATAAAAGTGAAAGTTTCAGGCTCAACTTACTAATGATCTAAGTTGCAATAAACACAAAAGTTCAAGTTACAGAAGAACATCAAACATGTAAGGAGAGAAAAGAAAAGAAAAAGCGAAAAAACAGAGGAAAAAAAACCAAGGAAGGAGACTGTTACCCTGGGGATGCCAGCCTTATAATCTCCGGGGGCTCTCCCTCTCACCGCCGCGTTCGGTGGGCTCCGGCCGCTCCCCCGCCCGGGTGTGGGCCCAGGCCGTGGGCGGACGGAGGAGGAAGCGAGGGCCAAGCCGGCAGGTTGATCAGTGGCCGTTTATTCCACTCCCCCCGCGCGCCTGTCCCAGTCTCTCTGAGCCCCCACTCCAGCCTCACACTCCCCCTCACCCCATCTCCCCCCGCCTCTCCCGCTCGTCTCCGCGCTCCGACTCACAGCAGAACCCTTCCTATCTCTCCCTCTCTCTCCCTCCCTCTCTCCCTCCCCCTCTCCACCTCGCTGCCCTGCTCTCTCGTCTCCCTCGACTCCCCAGCACTACTGGGGTAGACACTACACCCCGTCCAGTAGCAAAATCAACGTAAAAAAGCCCTTCCTGCCGGCCTCCAGGCTCAAGGGTGACACCCACCTAGGGGTGTTCCTCTTCTCCACAGTCCAGTAACTTAGCATCTTAACTAACATCTTACTTCTACTTCTCAGTATTAGTTATTTTGTATGGGCACAGTAAGAGATACATTGAGGCTTGCAGGGCAGCTCTCCTGGGAACATCTCGCCACAGACTCAGACCACAGCACTCAGGCCAGATTGGTCTTTCCTAACCCTAGCGGGGTCCGAATCTAGTTATCACTTTTTGGGTCATGACAGCACTTGTCCAAGACCAAGCTCTTAACTTATAGTTAAGCATGAGGCACTTTGGCCAGGCCCATCTCGATGCCAGGGTAGCACACAACTCACCACTTGCCCTGGGTCCGTCCCGTCCCTCGTCGGGACCCTGCTTTTGGGGGTGCTAGGAAGTAAGGGCAGCTGAGGCTTAGGTCGAGAGAACAGATGCCCAGGAGGAAAATATCACTGAGAGTCAATTAACTCCATGTCACAGAAGCACAGCACTGTCTTCCTGTGCCCATACACAAAGGTCATTGCTCTGAATTAACTATGCAAAGGACTCAAGGAGAAGAGAAAAACAATATTTACAAGTCAACAGAGCACAAAGAAAGAAGCTACAAATAAACACAGAGGAATGGGAGCACTGTGATGGGAGTAACCCAATAAACCTAAGCTCACTGAGGCAAGGCAGAAAGGACAAACCAATGTTATCCTACAGGAAACAACGAGGGCTTACGGGGCTTGTCTGGCACCCACCAGCACATTTCCACAGTCCCCCCCCCCCGCCCCTGGTCCCCAAGCACTTGGCCCTGAGACCGCTGGCTGTGGACCGGAATCAAAACTGGGACAAATAACCTATCAAACGTCCCTTCCTAAGTAGTGATCATACCGGCAACTTTGCGAAACAAAAGGTTGACTCTAGTGCCCAAATATTTTGGTTTTGCATTTAACATCGTCACGTGCACGCATCTAATTATCCGCTAGTATAACACTAAGTTCTGATTGAGGATGTTCTGAATTAGAAATCAGAACACTGCTAAATTTGAAGTATTCACCCATAGGAACATATTATGCATTTTTACACACTGACTTGCAAAACATTAGGTTTCTCTGTCTCAGAAAGCTGCAACAACCAGCTGGGGCAGAGCAGCAGCCCTAAGAACCCAGGAATTCCGGGGCCTCCGCAAGGCGCTGACCAGGGCGGCCTTCAGGAAGGGCCCTCGGGGGCCTGAGCGGACGCTGCTCGTGACCCCGGGAGTGGCTGCGGCAAGGGCTGGCGTCTGGCGCCCCCTGCTGGAGCGCAGCGCCGGTGCGTGACTCCGTCACAGACAAAAGAGCGCGGGGGGCACAGGCGGCCCCTCCTGGGGGCCCCGTCCCGAGCACGGGCCCCAGGGGACAGGAGGACAATCGGCAGAGGGAAAGGGAACAGCTCGGCCACAGTCAGCGGCTGCCAAGATGACAAAACTGACGCAGAACCCTCCGGCACCCAGTGCGGCAGGAGCTGCGGGTCTGACCGGGTCCGAGAGGGACTCAGCTCGCGCAGCGCCCGGGGGAGGGGCCCGGGGGCTCTGCAGCAGCGAGCACCGAGCCTACCCCGGGCGAGAGAAGCACACGACAGCGTGGCTGCAGGCTGTGAGGGCTGCTCTGTGGTGAGGCAACAGTCGCTGCAGACGGGCATGAGCGCGAGACGCCGACGCGGGGCGGGAGCCTCCTCCCAGCAGGGGCCCGGCCCGGCCCACTCTCCCGCCTCGGCAGAGCCCCGCCAGCGCCCCGCGGCCCGTACGCACAGCCCGGAATGAACGAACGACGGAACCCGGAGAGCGGGGACCCACGCGTGACGGGAGCCCAGGAGCGGCTCTCCCTGAAGGCGCGACACGGCACGGCCGAGGGGAACTGACCTCAGTGAGCACACGAGGGGCCACGGGGAAACAGCACGGGAATGCGGCACGCCCCGGGCTCCCCTGCAGCCCCGCAGCACGTCCCAGAGCACACACAGGAGAGCAATGCTCAGGCCAACACGCGCCCGGGAGCTCAGGGTTCGAACATTGCACATAATACCGACCTTACTTTTTTTTTTCTTTTTGGGTCACACCTGGCGATGCACAGGGGTTTCTCCCGGCTCTGCACTCAGGAATTACTCCTGGCAGTGCTCAGGGGACCATCTGGGATGCCGGGAATAGAACCCGGGTCGGCCGCGTGCAAGGCAAACGCCCTCCCCGCTGTGCTATCGCTCCAGCCCCACCAACCTTATTTCTCAACCCCCAGAACTTACCTGTCTCTGGCCATGCACCAGGGAGAAGAATAAACTAGCTCCCTACATCCCAGATGGGGGGGACGGTTAGGCGTAAGCAAAAGGGCCTTAAAGACGAGGAGACACAGAGCACCTGTGAGATGCAGCAGGCACACGCCTTGCACGCGGCCAGCCCCGGATCAATCCCTGACATCGAATCGACACCCCATACATCCCCCAACTCCGCCACCAGGGGCCCCGAGCACAGAGCCAGGAGTGATCCCTGGGCACCGCGGGTGTGGCCAAAATACAAACAAAAAAAGAAAAAGAAAAGAAAGAAAAAGGAACGTAGAACCTGGTCACAGAAGCAGTCGGTACAACCAGAGAGACACGTAACCACGTAACTACGGTCAAGTAAACGACCCGGCGCCACAGTCACAGAACAAACCAAATGAAACCGGACAGTCGAGGAAATAGAAAACATACTTAGGACTGTGAAAAACGGAAGTGCTGAGAGCATCGAGTGACCACACAGCTTAGCACAAAAGAAAAGGGTCCACACACAGCGAAAACCACCGAAAGGTGCGACTAGATCCGCTTACGTGTCTTGGCGGTTACCACTAAGCTGTCCCAGCTCACGACAGCTTCTAGACAGACAGAACCAAGGGGCTGGAGTGACAGCACAGCGGGGAGGGCGTCTGCCTTGCACGCGGCCAACCCGGGTTCGATTCCCAGCATCCCATAGGGTCCCCTGAGCACGGCCAGGGGTAATTCCTGAGTGCAGAGCCAGGAGTGACCCCTGTGCATCGCCGGGTGTGACCCAAAAACCAAAAAAAAAAAAAAACAGAACCAAGGTGAAATGCGGGTCCATGTGACGGCCAGACAACTCACGCGTGGCCTTTGGGGTCAGTACCTGCAAGACCACCGTAACTTGAACCTGAGCCACAGGACGTTCCCCCCGTGACACCGTGACCCCTGGAGAGGAGGAGAGCAGAGGGGGTTCCTACGTCACACAGAGAAGGAAAGACCTGGTGCTTCCAGATAAGCCAAGACTCTGCTGCTCAACATCTGACCGAGCTGATCTAGCCAAGTCCTGGCGAGGAAACCGCCCCCCTCGGTGGCAGGGAGGAGTCCCAGGCGAGCAGCCAAGCCAGGGGCGCGGCAGGCAGGGACCCCGGGGACGGGGCACTGACCGTGGATCAGGGAGCCGTTGAGCCACTGCATGTAGTAGTTCTGCGGGAAGGACAGCAGCACCTCGTTGCTGATGATGGAGAAAGGCAGCAGCAGGACGGCGCCCGCCGACACTGCCAGCGTGAAGGTGCAGAGGAACAGCCTGCGGAGAGAGGGCATCAGGCAGGGCAGGGAGGGCACGGGGCAGGAGCAGGGGCAGGGCAGGGAGGGCAGGGGCAGGGCGGGGAGGGCACGGGGTAGGGAGGAGAGAGGCAGGGCAGGGAGGGCACGGGGTAGGAAGGAGAGAGGCAGGGCAGGGAGGGCACGGGGTAGGGAGGAGAGAGGCAGGGCAGGGAGGGCACGGGGGGAGGGCAGGGGCAGGGCGGGGAGGGCACAGGGTGGGGAGGGCAGGGGCAGGGCGGGGAGGGCACAGGGGGAGGACAGGGGCAGGGCGGGGAGGGCACAGGGTGGGGAGGGCAAGGGCAGGGCAGGGAGGGCAGGGGCAGGGCGGGGAGGGCACGGGGTAGGGAGGAGAGAGGCAGGGCGGGGAGGGCACGGGGTAGGGAGGAGAGAGGCAGGGCGGGGAGGGCACGGGGTAGGGAGGAGAGAGGCAGGGCGGGGAGGGCACGGGGTAGGGAGGAGAGAGGCAGGGCGGGGAGGGCACGGGGTAGGGAGGAGAGAGGCAGGGCGGGGAGGGCACAGGGTGGGGAGGGCAAGGGCAGGGCAGGGAGGGCAGGGGCAGGGCGGGGCACGGGGGAGGGCAGGGGCAGGGAAGGGAGGGCAGGGGCAGGGAGGGCACAGGTTGGGGAGGGCACAGGGCAGGGCAGGGAGGGCAGGGATAGGGCGGGGAGGGCACAGGGCAGGGCAAGGAGGGCAGGGGGCAGGGGCCGGGCAGGCGGGCCAGGGGGGGCAGAGGAGAGAGGACAACCGGACAGGCCTGGCTGGGGGCGGCCCCCACCCACTCCCCTCCCAGCCCCCGGCGAGGGGGGGCAGCACCCTGGGAGCTGAGGCCCGGCTGGAGCTGGGGTGGCCTCAGGCCTGGCCGTGCCGTCCAGTGCCACAAGAGGCCGCTGTCTCCACAATGCCTGACACAGCGGATGCCCCATCAGGCCGGGGTGGGGACGCGGGTGGCCGTGGCCCAGCTCCAGGCGAGTTCCCTGAGGGTAAGGGGCACCCCGCGGGCACCCCAGGCCGGGAACCACGCGCCTTCCTGCACCGGGGGCCGGTGCCCTCTTGTGGCAGCCAGTGGAAGTGCGGCCTGGGCGCAAGCCCTCGCCCCAGCTCAGTGGGGACCCCGTTTCCAGGGCCCCTGTGGGGGGGCGCCCGGCCCGCAGCCCGGCCCGGCCCAGCGGCCACAGAGCAAAGTGCTCCAGAAGGGAAGGCCCAGAGACGCAGGCGTCAGACGGCCCTGTGTGGGGAACGGCCAGGCTGCTCCCAGCGCCCCCTCATGCCCGCCCGAGCTGCCCCTGCAGCCCAGTGACCACCAGACCCAGGGATGAGGCCGGGCAGCCCTGGGCCTGCACCCGCGAACACCTGAGGCCGAGGGCTGTGGCCAGGGTCCCCACAGTCAGCCCCACTGGGGAGTCCCCCGGGGACGAGCGGGGGTGGGGGGGAGCAGGCGGCCAGGGCCGGGCAGGGCTCCGGCCACCTCGAGGTGGGCTCACACGGACGCCCAGGAAGCGCCTGGCACACCGGCGGTCCTGCTCCAAACATTCCATCACCACAGCACGGTGGACTCTCAGGGCCCCCGGGACACCTGCACCCGTGGGGCCCGAGGCAGCACACAGGCTCCCAGGGTGACACGGCTCGTTCTCACCGTCACGGCAGAAGGAAAACACACAAGGAACAACTGGGCCGAGACACGTTCAGATGCAGGCCCAGAGCAGCAGCACGGCGGGAAGGGCGTGTGCCTTGCCCACGGCGCCCGTACGGCCCGAGCCCCCCCAGGAGGGACCCCTGGGTAAGCCCTGAGCAGCGCCCTGAGCCCCCAGACCAACACGGCAATAATACATACGAAACCCTGTTGACTACGGCGTCTTCATCTTCATGTTCATCTGCAAAAATGTTAAGATGTTAGTATTTTCATCACGTAACAGAATGCCGACACCTGAGAGTAAGAATTGAAGGGAACGACGCACAGGAAAGATATGAGAGTCTGTTTACTTCAGCACAAACCCAAACCTAAGTCAGACAGGACACAATAAACTGTCTGGTTAACAAATAACCCTGAGTCTTTTGTGAAAACTTCCACTGCAAAGTGAAATCTTCCAAAGAGCACTGGGGAAAGTGAGGCAGGGCTGAGGGCGCCGCCCAGCCGCCCAGCTCACGGGGACGCCCCCACAGGCCCCGTTCTCGCAGAGATGAGCGGGGCTTCCTGGGTCCTTCCGGGCCGCGGCTGCTGCAGCCCCTCGCGCAGTCGCGCCCACTGCGTGCCCGGGGATATGCGGGAAAGCAGCTCCCAGCCGGAGAGTCCGCAGGCAACTAAGGCCACGGTGGTCGTCAGCCCGAGGGAGCGCCGTACCTCCCAGCCCGTGTGCGGGCCAGAGCAGCCCCGCCCACCACTCCTGACTGCCCGCCCTCACCCCCGTTTCCCTGCGAGCCCGTGTGCGGCCTGTGGGACACCATCTGAAGACACGTGGCACCACCCGGTCTGCGGGAGGGACCAGCCGGGCGCCGCGTGGGGCGAGTCTGCGGATGTGGCCCCCTCAGCAGACCCGCCCGAGTCTGCAGCCCCCAGGTGAGAGCCTGGAGGGGGGGTCTGAGAGGAGACAGGGAGGGGGCGTCTCAGAGCCCCCCGCCCACCCCCGGGGGAGCCACTTGCCTGATTTCCGCTTGTACCGTGTGATGATGAAGTAGGAGATGACGTAGAGGACGGCGAAAAGGAGGAAGCAGATCTGCAAGAGAGAGCACAGCCTCGCACGTGCTCCTCCACACACGCACACGCACATATGCACACACATGCACACACGCACACACACGCACGCACACGCACACACGCACACGCATGCACACACGCACGCACACATATGCACACACATGCACACGCGCATACACACACGCACACACGCACGCACATACACACGCATGCACACATATGCACACACATGCGCACACACACGCACGCACGCACAGCCCACCCGTGGGCTCCCCGACCAGGCCGCTCTCACCCACACGGGCCCCAGCCCTCGGGACGGCCAGAGCCAGTGCTGGCTGCCGTGGCTCGGCCACCCGCACCGAGGGCAGACGCTGCAGCTCGGTGCCCCGCACACGCCTCTGCCCAGTGCCAGGCCACGGCCACGACGGCCCACTGTCCCTGCGGCCCAGGGCCCGGCCCTGCAGCCTCACGAACAACACGGGCCCAGCCCGGGGCGGGTACTGCCGCGATGGGAGCCCAGAGACCCCCCCCCACGCCAGGGCCACTGCGCCCCTCAGGCTCACCAGCAGCCCCGGCACAGGCCCGGCACCCCGCGTCCACGGGCCACAGCTCAGGTGGGCGGGCGCCTCACACAGGGCCACCGCCCCGAGGGCCCGATAAATAGTTTAAAAATAAAACGTGCAAATCCCTCTCCTGCCCGCCGCTAGCGGCCACCTCGGCGGCCAGCAGGGCAGCGGGCGACACTAGGAAGAGGACGGAAGGCGGAAGCCTGGACTCCCAGGGCTGACGGTCAGCGGGAGGGAGACGGGCCCCGGGAAGGGGGCGACTGCACAGCCACCGCACCAAGGCCCCCCGAGGCCCGGCCAGGACACGGCTGCCCCTGAGCTTCCCCCGGGGCGTGCGACCCTCCTCACCGGGCCCGGCACACCGGTCACTCTGCCTCTCCGCGTGCTGGGGACATCGTGACGGGACACTGGCCCAGCACGCGGGCCCGCGGTCACCACTGCCTGTCTGCTGCACTGCCCTCAGCAGGCCGTGACCGCCTTCGGGAGCCTCTCGGGCAGCGGGCCCCTGGGAGCCACAGCTGCTGGCCTCAGACACCTGCCCCCGGCCGCGGGCTTCAGCCCCTCCCCAGCCGGGCACGGCCGGGACGGCGGGCAGGCAGCAGCAGGGGGCCCGGTTCCGGGTCTGGCTGGGGTGCGGGTGCCCCCCTGAGTGAGGGCACCCCCAGCCAGGGTGCCGGGAGCTTCACACGGGCACCGCGTGGCCCCGGGCAGTCTGTCATCACAACACTGAGGACCCCCTGCCCGACATCAGAATGTCCCCTCCACTCTCCCAAGGAGGGCGAGGGAGCACTGTCCGGCCTTCCCACGGAGGAGGGGGAGGGAGCACTGTCCAGCCCTCCCACGGAGGGTGAGGGAGCTCTGTCCAGCCCTCCCACGGAGGAGGGGAGGGAGCACTGTCCGGCCCTCCCACGGAGGAGGGGAGGGAGCACTGTCTGGCCCTCCCACGGAGGGCGAGGGAGCACTGTCCAGCCCGCCCAGGGAGGAGGGCGAGGGAGCACTTTCCAGCCCGCCCAGGGAGGAGGGCGAGGGAGCACTGTGTCGGCTGTCCCGGGGCAGAGAGGAGCAGCAAGGCGGGCTGGGTGCGGGAGGATGGTATCAGAGGCCCTGGCGAGAGCAGGACATTCTCGACCACACACACTGGACAGTGCTCTGCGGTGACGACTAACAGTGCTCCCTGCCAGAGCCTCAGCTGACGGGAGTGGGGGAGAGGGGACCCGCGCCAGCCCCTCCCCCCACAGCACAGCCGCAGCCGCCAGTTCCCGGCCCACGCCTCCTCCCCTCCCCTCCCCGCACAACGCCCGTGGCCGGGCAGGCCGCTTCCCCCGGCTCGGCACCCTCAGGGAGCTTCTCCCGCGGGAGGCCCCGGCAGCAGAGTGGAGGGGCGGCCACTGGGCACGGCCGCCTGCAGAACCAGAGCAGGCGACTCCCGTCATGACAGTGCTCATTAGCAGCAGCCATCGAGAGCACTGGGCCGGGACCCCTCTCCACCACTGCCCGGGTATCAGGTCTCAGTCGCCGAGTCCCTCCACTGAGTTCTACTTGGCTCCTTCCACTCCAGCGCCACAGACAAACCCCCACGTTTCCGGCGGTTTCTAGAGCACTGACCCCGGAGACGGGACTCGGCAGCTCTGGAGGGGAAGGACGGGGTCTCCACCACCCCCAGAGCGAGTGCACGGGGAGGCCGACCCCTGCCCTCCTGCTGCTCCCCCGGGGGCCACGGCCACTGCGCCCCGGCAGAACTAGGAGGGGGCCGGGGAGGCTGCCCGTGGGGGGCCCGTGCGCCCACCTCCCTCCCCGGCACAGCCCGCTGCGTCTGCCTCCCGCGGGGCGCTGAGTGGGGCTCCGGCGGGCAGTGGCCCCGGCCCGGCCACACTCTGCCCCCCAGCACAGACCCCGCCCTGGGGCAGGCCGGCCCACAGGCACCCACACAGCCTGCGGCCGCCCTGCACCAGCACTGGGAACAGCCGGGCCGGCACACTCAGACGGACGGACCCCAGGGCGCCTGCTGGCCCTGGGGGCTCTGGGGGCGCCTGCTGGCCCTGGGGGCTCTGGGGGCGCCTGCTGGCCCTGGGGGCTCTGGGGGCGCCTGCTGGCCCTGGGGGCTCTGGGGGCGCCTGCTGGCCCTGAGGGCTCTGGGGGCGCCTGCTGGCCCTGAGGGCTCTGGGGGCGCCTGCTGGCCCTGGGGGCTCTGGGGGCGCCTGCTGGCCCTGGGGGCTCTGGGGGCGCCTGCTGGCCCTGGGGGCTCTGGGGGCGCCTGCTGGCCCTGGGGGCTCTGGGGGCGCCTGCTGGCCCTGGGGGCTCTGGGGGCGCCTGCTGGCCCTGAGGGCTCTGGGGGCGCCTGCTGGCCCTGAGGGCTCTGGGGGCGCCTGCTGGCCCTGGGGGCTCTGGGGGCTCTGGGGCGCCTGCTGGCCCTGGGGGCTCTGGGGCGCACACTTACCTTCTCCTCTACGGCAACAACAGACGCACCAGGGGGCCCCCAGACTTGTGTGGCCGACGGTCCCTTCGGGAAAGTGACGGGCACCCCTGGGACTCCACCTTCTCTGCGCACACAGAGAAAGTGCCCCAGCACCCCCCCCCCCCCCGCTGCATCAGCGGCCCCAGGTGCGAGAGCCCCCGGATTGGCCCAGCCCCTGGTCTGCCCAGCCCCCCGGGCTCTCCCGCCCACTGGACTCTCCAGCCCCGTGGAGCAGCCCCCTGGGAGCCCGCGCACACACTGGCCGTGGTGACGAACACTCCGCCAAGCTCCCAGGTCGTCTCTGGCCTCCCCGACAGCAGCGGGCACGGCTGTGGGAGTGGACGGCGGGCTACGGGGGCTTCCCACCCCACACGCTACTGACTGGTGCTAAGCGCTAGGTCACAGAGCGTCAAGGCTCTTGCGTCCCGACGTGGGCACAGGGGACAGGACGCAGTCCCGGGCCGAGCGAGCAGGAGCTCCTCGCCACGCCTGACAGAAGCTGCTGACGCCAGAGCAGACACTCGCAGCACCGCAGAGCCCTTCCCCCCGGTGCCCCCAGCAGCCTCTGCTCACGGCCTGGTTCTATCTGCGACGGGCAGAGTCCGTGCGGCCTTGCTCCCGCCTCACCCCCAGCACCACAGACGGCGGCATCCCCCCGGGAGCCCCTTCAGCTCCGCTCTGCTTGCGCCGCCCGTGAGGAGCTGGGGCGCGGGACCCGCTCAGCACCACCCACGGACAACAGACGCCTCAGGCGTGACCCGCGGACGGGCCAGGGGCCTGGACGGAACCAAGGGAAGGACCGGGACCGTCAAAGGGCATTTCTGGAGGACGAGACCCGTGCAGCCCTTCCACACGCTCCGCAGAGAACCTGAACCCACTGCGCGCGGGGCGGGGCCATGGTCAGGGGGCCTGAGGTGAGGCGGGGGTGCGGGGGACACGGGCCCCTGCAGCCCTCTGAGCACCAGCGGGGAGCCAAAGGGCCCCTCGAGCTTCCAACACACGCTCTGAGCCTCTAGGGGGAGCAGTTCCGGTTCAAACACCTTCAAAGAGCAGCGACCTAACGGCCGAGGACCAAACTCTGACAGCTACGAGACGCTGGGGCAGGAGCGAGAGCACAGCGGGGAGGGCGTTTGCCTGGCACGCAGCCAGCCCAGGTTCAATCCCCGCATCCCGTAGGGTCCCCCGAGCACCGCCAGGAGTGATTCCTGAGTGCAGGGCCAGGAGGGACCCTGAGCATCGCCGGGTGGGACCCAAAACAGAAGAGAAACAAAAAAAGGCTGCAAGATGCTGTTGAGGGAAACTGCGGCCGGCGTGTGGAAGGTGTCGCGTCCGTGTGCCCAGTACTGAGCGCCATGCAGCAAGCGCACGTCCGTGGGCCAGAGAGGGCACAGCCATCAGAACGTGCCCGAGGCCCCGGATCTGGTCCTGAAACATGCATGACACGTGCATATCGTGTCACGGAAAGGAAAAGGCGAAGCCGAAATCAGAGCATCCGACAGCTGAGCCACGCGGCCTGAGCGACTCAGCGAGCAGCAGCCCCCGAGGGAGAGCCGGCACTCACGGCCAGGCCCTGGGGCCACGGGCACGGCCCAGGGAGTGGCGGGGAGCTCAGGGGCTCGGACTCAAGAACCCGGGTAAGTCCGGAGGGTCCGACGGGCACGAGCAGAGCCATGAGTCTGCCAGCAGGGCCCACCCCCAGGGACGGCGTCCCCCCAACCTGTGACAAAGGTCGCGCGCGGTGCTTTGGAGGCAGGGGGTCTGCGGGTGACACCGTGCAGGTGACGCCCAGAGGGCAGGAGAGGCCCCACAGGCCCTCAGAGGAAGTCACACAGGGGGCGGGCTGCAGCTGGGGGGAGCCCAGGCCTCGCGTGTGAGGGTTCAGTCAGGCACCACACACGGTCCACTCACACACTTCCCAGTCCAGCGGGAGCACCCAGCAGTGCTCAGAGCTGCTCTGCTCCGGAGGAAGGCAACGCCACCTTCTGCGTGGGTGCACCAGGGCCAGGGGTGCCCCCCCCAACGCTGTCGCAAGGCCGTCCCGCTGCTCCTCGATTTGCTCGAGCGGGCACCAGGAACGTCTCCATTGTGAGACTTGTTGTTACTGTTTTTGGCATCTCGAATTCGCCACAGGGCACTTGCCAGGCTCTCCGAGAGGGGCGGAGGAATCAAACGGGGTCGGCCGCGTGCAAAGCAAACGCCCTCCCCGCCGTGCTGTGCTCCAGCCCACCCCACCCCAAACAGAAGCAAAAATCCTTAGCAACAAACGCTAAGAACCAGTACCATGGCTCAAGGCAGAGTCGCGAGTGCTGGAAAGATGCGGAGCAAGCACCGCTCAGAGGGCACTGGCAGGTGACCTGCGTCTGGGCAGCACCTCCTCGCCCGGTCACCCCGCCCTGCCCCACGGGGACGCACTCACCAGCCCGCCTGAGGGACAGTCAGAGGCGAGCAAGATACTGAGAAGGTCAGCCCGCACAGCCTCACCTACAGAGTCACCCGTACAGCGTCACCCAGAGTGCCACCCCACAAGGCGTCACCAGCAGAGCCTCACCCGCACAGCCTCACCTACGGTGTGTCACCCGCACAGCCTCACCCGCACAGCCTCACCCGCACTATGTCACCCACACAGCCTCACCCGCACAGCCTCACCCGCACTGTGTCACCTGCACAGCCTCACCCACGCCTCACCTACACTGTGTCACCCGCACAGCCTCACCCGCACAGCCTCACCCGCACTGTGTCACCCGCACAGCCTCACCCGCACTGTGTCACCCGCACAGCCTCACCCGCACTGTGTCACCCGCACAGCCTCACCCGCACTGTGTCACCCGCACAGCCTCACCCGCACAGCCTCACCCGCACTGTGTCACCTGCACAGCCTCACCCACGCCTCACCTACACTGTGTCACCCGCACAGCCTCACCTACACTGTGTCACCCGCACAGCCTCACCTACACTGTGTCACCCGCACAGCCTCACCTACACTGTGTCACCCGCAAAGCCTCACCTGCACTGTGTCACCCGCACAGCCTCTCCTACACTGTGTCACCCGCACAGCCTCACCTGCACTGTGTCACCCGCACAGCCTCACCTACACTGTGTCACCCGCACAGCCTCACCTACACTGTGTCACCCGCACAGCCTCACCTGCACTGTGTCACCCGCACAGCCTCACCTACACTGTGTCACCCGCAAAGCCTCACCTGCACTGTGTCACCCGCACAGCCTCACCTGCACTGTGTCACCCGCACAGCCTCACCTGCACTGTGTCACCCGCACAGCCTCTCCGGCACAGTCACCTGCAGCGTCACCCGTACTATGCACTCAGGGCCGCCTGCAGCAGGGACAAGCGCAGACGGGCTCCTGTGGTCCCAGGACCCCCACCTCCAGCAGCGTGAATCGAAAAGCGAGTGTGGAGCCAGGCCAGTGTCCCCTGCACGTCCTCTGGGTGCTGGTCACCCCCTTTCCCGGTATGACCCGGAACGTCTCCAGGTGGGTGCGGGGGACGCCCTCACTCGGCCTCTGCAGCTTCACGTGAGGCACAACAAAGCTGGACTGGCCAGGGGCGGGTGGCTCGAACCCCTGCTCCCCGAACCTCAGTGGCCACCAGGCTCCCTGTCCCTCGGTGATGTCCAGCCCCGCCCCTCGATGACGCCAGAGCACAGGGGGTTGAGGTGCAAAGCAGGCGAGAAGGGTGCAAACCAGGGTGGGGCCCTGGGGAGCCCCTTCCCCCCGCAGTGACCCCGGCAAGGAGGGACCCTGATGGCCCAGGATGGCTTCCCCGCGCCCAAGCACCCAGTTCGGGGGGGTCTGGGCTACAGGACCCCAAGGGCCACAGGGCGGCCAGCACAGACGCTGCCACCCGCAAGGCCACAGGGGCCAGCCCCAGGAGTGCCCAGAGCTAAAGGGGCAGTGTGGGGTGAAGGGTGCAGAGAAGGGGCAGGTGCAGGGCGGAGGGAGGCACAGGACAGAGGCAGGGGAGGAGGGAGCAGGGCAGAGGGCTCGGGGCAGGTTGGGGAGCACGAGGACCAGTGACCGTGAGACAGGAAGGCACCAGAAGAGGGGACACGGGGGCTAAGACAGGCGACAGGACACGGGGCCCCGTACCGGGACAGAGGGCGGGAGGCTGCGGGGGCAGGGACGGGGGCAGGGGCGGGCACAGGGCAGGGACGGGGGCAGGGGCAGGGACAGGGACGGGCGCAGGGGCAGGGACGGGGGCAGGCACAGGGACGGGGAGGGACGGGGGGCAGGGACGGGGGCAGGCACAGGGACGGGGAGGGACGGGGGCAGGGACGGGGCAGGGACGGGGCAGGGACGGGGCAGGGGCAGGCACAGGGGCAGGGCAGGGGCAGGGACGGGGCAGGGACGGGGCAGGGGCAGGGACGGGGCAGGGACGGGGCAGGGGCAGGGACGGGGCAGGGACGGGGCAGGGGCTTGGACGGGGCAGGGACGGGGGGCAGGCACAGGGCAGGGACGGGGCAGGGGCAGGGACGGGGGCGGGCACAGGGGCAGGGACGGGGACAGGCACAGGGCAGGGACGGGCAGGGACAGGGCAGGGACGGGGCAGGGACGGGCAGGGACGGGGCAGGGGCAGGCACAGGGGCGGGCACAGGGGCAGGGACGGGGACAGGCACAGGGCAGGGACGGGGAGGGACGGGGCAGGGGCAGGCACAGGGCAGGGACGGGCAGGGACGGGGCAGGGACGGGGCGGGGGCGGGCGCGGCGCGGGCAGGGGCGCGGCGGGGCTCACCGTGGACTCGCGGACCTGGCTGTGGAAAAGCTGCTCGCGCGCCGACACCTCGTCGGGCGCGTCCATCCTCCCGCGGCCGCCGGGCCCGCGCCTCAGGCCGCCTCCGGAAGCCGCGCGCGGGGGGCGGGCCGGGGCGGGGCGCGCGTCAGCAGAGAGCGCCGGCGCGCAAGAGTGGCGTCACGGCCCTCCGGGTCGGCCGGCCCGGCGCGCGGGAGGGGCGGGACTGGGGCGGGGCTGGGGCGGGACTGGGCGGAGCCGGGGCGGGGCTGGGCGGAGCTGGGGCGGGGCTCCTGAGGGGTGGGGCTATGGGCGGGACTAGGCGGTAACAAGGCGGAGCTGGGGCGGGGCGAAGTTTGCGAGGGGTGGAGCTAAAACGGGGGGGGGGGGGTAAGACTAGGACGGGGCGGGGCTAGAATGGGGCGGGGCTGGTGGGCGGGGCTAGAGCGGGCGCAGCTTGAGATGGGCGAGAAACAGCTCCTGAGGGGCGGGGCTAGGACGGGGCGGGACTAGGACGGGGCGGGGCTGGAGGGCGGGGCAAGGGCGGGCGCCGCTCGGGAGGGGCGGGGCTAGGGTGGGCGGAGCTGTGGAGGGCGGGGCTAGTGGGCGGGGCGGAGTCAGGTAGGCATCCAGGGTGCGCCTGGATGGTCTCTGCGGTGCGGTCAGCGGGCACTGTGGCGCTCTCGTCCCAGGCGGCAGGGATGCCCTTACGGCAGCCCCAGTTGGTGCCCACCTCCCGGTGTCGGCTGTCCACACCCGGTGCTCTGCTGGACACCCGCCGGGACAAGGTCAATCAGAGCTGTCCACTGAAAGGCTCGTTCTGGGACCAGTCATAGGTCAGCGGGTAAGGAACTGACCCGGATTCGATCTCCAGCATCCCTTAAGGTCCTCCGAGCATGGCCAGTGGTGATCCCTGAGTGCAGGGCGGGAAGTGACCATGAGCATTGCAGAGTATGGCCAAAATAATAATTAAAAGAAATGAAAAATAAAGGGCAGAAAGAGGAAGGAAGGAAAGGAGGAAGGAAGAAGGAAGGAAGGAAGGAAGGAAGGAAGGAAGGAAGGAAGGAAAGGAGGAAGGAAGAAGGAAGGAAGGAAGGAAGGAAGGAAGGAAGGAAGGAAGGAAGGAAGGAAGGAAGGAAGGAGCCCAATTGGCCCAAGTAGATACAGGTCCGCCAGGTTCTTGCGGGGTGCACACTGGGTACCCCCGAGACTTGGCTTCTCTGGGTCTGATTCGAAGAGGGGCTGCCCCCTGGAAAGCAGAGATAGCCCGGAGCAAGGCATATTGGCTGATTCTGGGCGGCATGAAGACCCTCCAAAGGCCCTTGCGGGCGGGCATGCGGCAGCCAGCCAGAGCCTGGGTCCTTCCTCCACAGGCCAGCCAGGGACTCGGTCCCTTTCCGCATTGAGTTTATTTACTGCTGCTGCTACGGGACGGAGCCTGAGAGGCTGAGAGATGCTCAGGAGGCCGCCCAGTCTGCCCTCTAGGACCACATGGCTGGGAGTGACCCCCAAGCACAGAGCCGGGAGTAGCCCCTAAACACTGCTGGGGGGGGGGGGTCCACAAAGCAGGAAAAACAAAATTCACAAATTTTGTTGTTTTATTTTTGGATGTATTTGGCTATAAGAAAGTCATTTCAATCCCCATCTGCTGTGCTTTTTGGCATCCCTAGCTGAGAATTCCTTGAAAGCAAGAAAATCTACACATTGCTTTCAAGTGATTTTTATGATATATATTAATTTAGGTTCCACGGTATCTCTGCAACGTTGAGTTGCTTTCTTTCCACGACTCAGGCGCTGCTGGTGTGCCTGAAAGCCTCTGGGTCGCCTGCGGGGCGTGCTAGCCTCACACCCAAGGCAGGGGCAGCTCAGAGCCGGGAGGCTCCGGCCGCGTCCCTGGCCCCACTGGGGTCAGTCCTGAGCAGAGTCCGGAGTCGCCCCTGAGCACTGCGGGGTGTGGCCTCAGAAACTAAAGACCCTGAGGAGCCAGGAGGGGCCGGCCAGCCTGCAGGGACGCCCGTGTCCTGACACGCTGCTGGCCTGGCTCCCGGCCACTCCCCGAGGACGAGTCGGTCAGCGGTTGCTCTCACCTCCTCTCCGTGCACGGCTCGAGGACTCGTGTGGTCCTGGCGCCTGAAGGACAGGAGTGCTCGGGCACAGCCCCAGGGGGCTGGGGGGACACTGGGGCCACCGCCTGTAGGGGCACCTCGTCCCCCAGCACTGCCCCAGGAGACCCAGGCAGATCGCACTGAAGAGCAGGAGCCTCTGCTCTCGCTCGCTCACTCTGCTTCCCCCTCCCCTCCCCCCTCCCCTCTCCCCTTCCTCCTCCCCCTCTCTCCCCCTCCCCCTCCCCCTCCCCTCTCCCCTTCCTCCTCCCCCTCTCTCCTCCCCCTCTCCTCCTCCCCCTCTCTCCTCCTCCCCCTCTCTCTCCCCCTCTCTCCTCCTCCCCCTCTCTCTCCCCCTCTCCCCCCTCCCCCTCTTTCTCCTCCTCCCCTCTCCCTCTCTAGTCCTCCCTCTTACTCTCTCTCCCTCTTCCCCTCTCTCCCCGTCTCTCCCCTTCTCTCTTCCCTCTTTCTCCTCCCTCTCTCCTCCTCCCTGCTCTCTCTCACCTCCCTCACTCCCACTCCTGCCCACAGTCTGCCCTGGCAGAGCTGCCGCTCCTTGGCTGCCAGCCGTGGGCAGTCCCTGCCCGAGTCTGCGTGAGGCTCTGTGCAGCCCCTGCCGCCTCGGCCTCTCCTCGGTCCAGACCCTGTCCCTGCATCCTAAGGAGCCCACGTGCTCCTGGCAAGGCCTCCGGTGCCCACGCGTGCTCGCGTCCTCCCGGGCACAGTCAGACGCCTGGACGGCTCCTCGGAGCTGCCAGGTCACCTCATTCCCACCTGGGCCCCCTCCGGCGGCCCTCCCTGTCGCCGCCACGCTCCTCTGCACCACGGCACCCTGTGCGTCACCACCGTCACCGACACTCTCGCCGTGCCAATCCCTAACAGCGCCCTCACCTCTGCCGCTGGCGAGCGCGCCCTCGCCACCCCGTTCCTCTTCTTCACCGCCACGTCCCCGCCACCTCGCTGCCGCCGTGCCGCCCCGACTGGGCCCCGCTGTGGGTCCGCCTGCCTTACCCTTCGGGTCTGTCTTGGAAGAGCTCGCACATGTCGAAGAAATTCGCAGCCAACTTGCAACTTTCACAGAGAATTTAAACTAAAACGATCTTTACGCGGAAGGGGGGCTTGAGTTTGCTGAGAAGCCGTGTGGGGAGCACCCTTCAGCGCGGAGCCTCTCCAGAGGCTGCAACAAACCTGGACCCGCCAGCAGAATCACGGAAAGTTCTGGAAACAGACCCACAGCTCACATAATATCCCCTTCCCACTTCTACCCTGAGGGGTGGGCGTGACCAGGATTCTGCTTACCCACTGTGCCTTTGGCTTGGCGTGACACGGGTGACCGTGTGCATGCTTATGTGTGGTGTGTGCATGTTTGTGTGTCTACTGCATGTGCACATGTGTATCTGTGTGTTGGTGCCCTGTGTGTTTCTGTGGGTGGTGATTGTGTTGTGCTTGTGTTACGAGTGTGAACCATGTTGTATATGCATGTATGAGTATGCGTGTGTGCGTGTGCGTGTGTGTGCATGTGCATGCATCCTGTGTGGGTCTGGCCTGGTCCTTCCCAGTGCTCTAGGCTGTGCCCTGGGGACCAGGTCCCACACAGACATATGTGTATGCATGTGTATCCATGCATGCATGTGCACGTGTGTGCTTGCGTGCAGATGTGTGTGGAGAGTCAAGCTTGTGTGCGAGTGTGCAGCCCCAGGCCCTTGGTCCTGAGGTCGTGCTGGCCCCTCCCTGCCCCTAGTCCCCAGCACTTACGCAGCGCGATGATGCCACAGAGACGGAGACGGGAGCAGGCCAGGGATGCTGAGAGCCGCCCGGCGCGGGCACGCAGAGGGCTGGGCCAGGCCACCCTGACATGTTTACTGTGTCAGGCCACACCGCAGGAGGGCCCGCCCGTGACGGCAGGCGCTTGGAAATGGAGGAATTATTCTAATTCTGCCATAATTTACTATTCGACCCAATTAACTAATAAGATAAATACAGGCTGCTGGTGCCCAGCTGCCCCGAGTGCCCCGAGCAGAAATAAACCACAGCAGGGCTGGAGATGCCCCAGAGCCCGCGGGCGGCTGCGGTGGCATCGACGCGGTGATTTACTGGATTCTTAGCTCAGAATCGCCGTGAAAGGCTTTTTGCAACAACAGAGAAGTGAAGATGCTCCTGCCTGAGCCGCCAGGACGAGGTGGCGCTATCCCTGACGCTCCTGGCAGAGTGACACCCTCACCAACCTCGCGCGCAGTTATCACACGCAGGGCTGCTCCCTCTGCCTTCACCGGTTAACCCCCAGAGACTGTGCAGCCTGGTGCCAGGCAGAGCCCAGGGAAACGCGAGCCAGCAGCGACCCCTGCACTGGTCACCCGAACAGGCCCGCTGGCCAGGAGGGAAGGTGTAGGGGCCTCTCGGGGGCCCCTGGCCAGGAGGGAGGGTGTGGGGTCCTCTCGGGGGGGTCCTGGCCAGGAGGGAAGGTGTGGGGGCCTCTCGGAGGCCCCTGGCCGGGAGGAAGGGTGTGGGGGCCTCTCGGGGGCCCCTGGCCAGGAGGGAGGGTGTGGGGGCCTCTCAGGGGCCCCTGGCCAGGAGGGAGGGTGTGGGGGCCTCTCGGGGGCCGCTCTCTGGCTTTACAACGGGGCACTGGACACGAAGTGCACCCGCTGCTGTCTGGGCTGCCCCCCTCGGGAGGACGCTCAGTGCTGGGGAGGCCCACAGGATGGAGAGTTGTTCTGCCTACACAGCCCGCGCCACTGCTGGTGTGTCCTGGCCAAGGGCGGAAGGAAGGAAGAATTGGAAGGAAGGAAGGTTTTCAGGGAGTGAGAGAGAGAGAGAGAGAGAGAGAGAGAGGAGGGAAGAAAGGAAGGAAGTAAGTTAGGAAGGAAGGAAGGAAGGAAGGAAGGAAGGAAGGAAGGAAGGAAGGAAGGAAGGAAGGAAGAAGGGAGAGATGGAGGAAAGAAAGAGAGAGAGAGAAAGAAAGAAAGAAAGAAAGAAAGAAAGAAAGAAAGAAAGAAAGAAAGAAGAAGAAGGAAGGAAGGAAGGAAGGAAGGAAGGAAGGAAGGAAGGAAGGAAGGAAGGAAGGAAAGAAGGGAGGGAGGGAGGGAGAAGGGAAGAAAGAAGGGAGGAGGGACGGAGGGAGGAAGGAAGGGGAACGAATGGTTTAGGGTAGGTCTGTGCAGAGGAGACCAGAGCTGAGTCTGAGAAGGCGGAAGTGCGGCTGTGGCTGCTAGTGGCTTCCTGAGGCCCCGGTGGCTCCAGCCTGATCGCCCCCAAGCCCAACCCACCAGGTTTCTGCACACCACGGCAGCCCTGGGGCCCCGTGGGGGAGAAGCTTGTCAGACTCAGACACTGCTGAGCTCTGTCGTCCGAGAAGCCCTCTCTGGGGTGACAGGCAGCTGAGACCCAGCACGGTCAGAGAAGACAGCTACCCCACAGTCGGAGACAGCCACCCCCACAGTCAGAGATACAGTCACACAGAGAGACAGTCGCCCCCACAGTCAGAGACACAGTCGCCCCCACAGTCAGAGACACAGTCACACAGAGAGACAGTCGCCCCCACAGTCAGAGACACAGTCTCTGAGACACAGAGACACAGTCGCCCCCACAGTCAGAGACACAGTCTCTGAGACACAGAGACACAGTCGCCCCCACAGTCAGAGACACAGTCTCTGAGACACAGAGACACAGTCGCCCCCACAGTCAGAGACACAGTCGCTCCCACAGTCAGAGACACAGTCACACAGTCAGAGACACAGCCGGCCGCACAGTCACACTAAGTCAGGCACAGAGGGGTCTCTCCCGCACCAGATATAAGGAAACAATGAAAACAAATGCCCGAGGGGGGCACAGTGACAGAAACCCTGTCATGCCTAGTGTACCTAACCACCATACCAGAGAATCATCATTAAAATTCGAAATTACATTTTTAAACTTTTTAATTTGGGGGTTACACGTGCTGGCTCTGCCCCCCGAATTAGCCCTGGAGTGCTCAGGGGACCATGTGACGTCAGCACGGAAGCAGCCTGTCCTGCACGTGGATTCTTGAGAGTTGTATGAAAGATCTGCATACAAACTCAGAGAGGGAAATTGTCTGCCACAGAGGCGGGGGTGGGGTGGGGGTACCGGGGACGTGGGTGGTGGGGAGTGTGCACTGGTGGAGGGACGGGTGTTCCATCAGTGTATGACTGAAACTCAAACACGGGAGCTTTGAGACTCTCAGGATGATTCAATTAATATATACACACACCAAACTCAGAAGACCGAGAGTCAGGGGTCTTCTTATTGTTGGGCGGGAGCAGCTGGGTCCTCCCACACGCCCAGGCCTCTGAGTGCCCACCGGGTCCTGTCCCCGCCCCGCCCCGCCTCCCTGTACGAGGGCCAGGTGCCGCCCCAAGTCTCTCTCTGTCCCGTGGACACTCCCTCGGTCTTCAGTCACTGCCACACGTGGGGACCCCCGTGCTCTGCACCCATCCCTGTCCCTGCTCCCGTCCCGGATTCCCTGACCCGGCCGGCTCTGAGCACTCCTGGGCAGCGAGTCCTGCTCGTGCTGAGGCCAGCCGCCCTCAGCCCCCCTCCGGGCACGCAGCCCTGCCTGGCCCTGCCATGGGCGGAGAGAGAGGGTCCGAGGGGGGGGCCTGCCTTGTGCGTGGCTGGACTGGGGGCCGCTGTCCTGAGCATCACAGAGTGCCCCCCCCCAAACAGGAAAGAGAGAGAAGACGGTCTCGGGTCTTCTTTAACCTGCGCCATATCCTGCCCCCGGGACCCATCACCGGCCGCCCCTCCGTGGGCGAGGTTTCAGGTGACTGACTAGATTCCCCTTACCTCCCGCTCTCGCTGTGTGGCGGATGCCGGGATCAAACCCGGGCCAGCCAGCTGCAAGGCAGGTGTCCTGCCCACAGTACAATCGCTAAATTAAAACATTTTTCAATATAAAGTGAAAGGCCAGAGTGACAGTGCAGCGGGGAGGGCGCCTGCCGTGCATGCAGTCAACCCGGGTCCCGCCCCTGGCACCCCAGATGGTCCCCACAGCCCCGACGCAGAGGCTGAGTAAGCCCCGAGCACCGCCAGGGATGGCACCCAAACAGAAATCAAACTGTCAGGTGGAAGCACGGGGCAGCAGGTCTGTGACCCTGTCACTGGAGTGGCCCCTGGGCCCCCGGGCTCCTGGACTGGCCGGAGAACTCGAAGCCCCGAGCACTGGGGAAGGCCCGGCCCCACGTGGTCAGCCGCCAGCACCACGTGGTCTCCTGAGCACCCATGGGTGTGGCCCACAGGAAGCAAACACAGGGGCCAGGCAGGGGTAATAAAGCCCTGAGACTCCCCTGGGCACAGGTGGGGGACCGGGGGTCCTGGAAACCGGCCCGGGAGCCCAGGGCGGAGCCACCCCGAGCTGGTGGGCTAAGAATCCCAGGGCTGCCCCTCGCCCCCCCTCCCCGCAGAAACCTGAAGCGTGAGAGCAGAACCTGAGGGAGGAGGCCGCGCCCGCCTCTGGGCACCCCCGGGGCCAGGAAAGGCCACGCCACGTGGCTCCAGGCCCCACACCGTCAGCTGCACAGGACTGGCCGGGGGCTCTGGAGGGAAGGAGATGGGGCCGTGACTTGCCCGGCCGAATCCCGGGTTCGAGGCTCCGAGGCGTCTTTCCCTTCCCGGCTGAGCAGGGGGAGACACTCTCGGCTCCAGCTGTCCTCTCCGCGTCCGTCCATCTGTCCGCTGCCGTTAGGGCCGCAGGCGAGAGCGGCCGGAGCCCGTGATCCTGGCCGCAGAGGGCCGCAGGGGCCACGCCTGTCACGGGGGGCTGCCGTGCCGGTGACGCGAGCCGTGATTTAAGCGGCCTCCTGATTCACGGCCGGGGGTGTAGACCGTCTATTTCTAGCAACTCGCTTAGCGGCTGGGGTTCAGACATGGTGTGGCCGCGAGATTTACTCTGCTGAGAACGTTGTGCCAGACACACCGCCCCGGGCCCCGACCCCGGCACGGCCCCCAATAAAGCTGCTGTCAGCCGGCGCCTCAGTCATCTGGGCGGTCACGAGTCCCGTGTGGTCTGCGCGGACAGGGGCTGTGGGGGCTGTGGGGCCGGGGGGGCGGCCCTGGCTGGGCCCCAGGAGCAGGCAGGGCCTTGGCACGAGCCTGGGCGCAGCCTCTCCGCGAGGACCCACAGACGTGCTGTGGACGGGACCCCAAGCCCAGACACCCTGGCTGCCGCCCCCAGACGCCCCCGCCAGCCCCACGGGGCGTCTCCCCGTCCTGGAGAAAGGGTGAAGGCCCACTGAGTCCCAAGGCGCCACACAGACCGCCCGGACCCGGGGTGGCCCGGCTCCCCCTGCTGTCCACGGCCCACAGGCCCCTCGGGAACCGCAAGGGGCCCCCAGACCTGGGAGGCGGCCCTGGGGATGGAAAGGGCGCTGGGGGCCGTGAGGAGAGAGCAGGGGTGAGGAGGGGTGGCCGGCGGCCGAGGCAGGGGTGGGCCGGGGGAGCTGGGAAGTGGGGAGAGTCCCAGCAGGCTTGGGGAGGGCACTCGCCTTGCCCCCGAGCACACCAGGCGTGACCCCTGAGCACAGAGCCAGGAGTCCGCCCTGAGCACCGCCAGCTGTGGCCCAAAAACCAACGCCAGTAAGTCAAACTTCTCCCGGCTGCGGTGAGAGAGAGCCCCCGGGCACCGTCTGTCTGTCCGTCCAGAGGCGCGGCCAGCGACAAACAGCCCAGGATCTCTCCGAGACTCCAGCGACCGCATCGTGATAGAACAACTTCCCAAAATTTCCTTTACAACAAAAATGGTCGTTTCACTTTCCATTTGGATGTGACGAGCGACAAAAAATAAGTTTTGTGCCGGCTCAGGAGACAGGTGGGGGCCGGGGGCTGTGGACGGTGGTAGCGGGAAGGTCACCGGATGGTGGGCCTGGTGTGGGAACATCGGGTGTTGGAACAACGAAACAACTGAATCATGAACAACTCTGTAAGCCAGGTTTTTAAAACAAAGTTAGGAAACAGAATAAAGAAATAAATAAAAATGCTGGGTCACGTGACTATGCTGTGTGTGTGTCTGAGTAAGGTTCAGGGTACATGTGGGGTACATGTGTGGGCTGTGCATGTATACTGCGTGTCTTTGTGTCTCTGTGTTATGTGTCTGCTATGTCTGAGGTATGTGTGGGGTGCATACGTGGGTCATGTACATGTGCATGGATGGTACGTGTGTGTGTGTGTGTGTCTCAGAAGGAACTCTGGGCGAGAGGAGGGAGCCGTGTTTGAGCTTGGGAGGGTCCCACAGACCCCCCAGGTTGTCCCCCGTGCCTCCCTCTTGTCTGTCTGTTTCCGGGCCAGCCCGGTGCTCAGGGCCTGCTCCTGGCTCTGTGCCGGGACAGAACCCGGTGCCGGGGCAGCGCTCGCGGGCTGCCCCGACTCTCCGAGTCGTCTCCCCTCCCCACACCACCCGGCTGTGTTTGCTGGTTCTCGGCGTCTGGCCCGCCCCACTCTGTGCTGGGCCCCTCGGGACGAGCTCCTGCCCCGCCACTCTTATCTGCCCGCCCAGCAGCCCCCGCCCTAACGCCCGAGCTGATCGGGGGTTCCAGAGCCAGCCTGTGGGGTGGGCCTGAGGGCAGGAGGCCCAGGCTGGGGCCAGCAGTGTGTGGACGCACGGACCCGCGAGACCCCAGCCCACGCCACACAGAAGCCGGGCCAGGAGCACGTGTGGAGGAGCCTGTGTCACATGTAGAGTGATCTGTGTCCTGTGTGGAGTGCCTGGACTCATAAATGGAACAGCCTGAGTCATATATGGGACAGCCTGTGTCATGTGTGGAGTGCCCTGAGTCCTGTGTGTAATGGCCCGTGTCCGTGTGGCGTGCCGTATATCCCGTGTGGTGCGCCTTGTATCCCGTGTGGTGTTCCCTGTGTCCGTGTAGCATGCCCGGTATCCCATGTGGCATGTCCTGTATCCGGTGTGGCATGCCCGTGTGCGTGTAGCGTGCCCGTGTCCATGTGGTGTGCCTGCGTCCGTGTGGAGTGGCGTGTCCGTGTGGCGTGCCCGTGTCCGTGTGGAGTGGCGTGTCCGTGTGGCGTGCCCGTGTCTGTGTGGTGTGCCTGTGTTCGTGTGGTGTGCCTGCGTCCGTGTGGAGTGGCATGTCCGTGTGGCGTGCCCGTGTCCGTGTGGCGTGCCCGTGTCTGTGTGGCGTGCCTGTCATGGTCCGAGGCCATCAGCACGAGCTGCCCTGGACATGAGTAACACGAGGGGCGCGACTCGCTCCCGCCTCAGACCATTGCCTCAGCGCCCAGCTTGGCCACAGGGCTGTGCGCCGCTAATTTATGTGTCAGCTCCGTGTCGGGAGCTCGCCCGCACACAGGAACTCTCTGCCCAGGCTCCTCTCCCTCCCCGTTGGCCCACGCCGCGTGCCCAGCTCGGCCCAGACGCCAGCGCGGCTGTGGGGGGGGTCTGCACTGTTCTCTCCCCACCAAGGCAGACACCTGCCCGAGGGAGAGGCCGCAGTGACGACCCTGGGAAGCACTTGAGCAGTCCCACATACACGTTTGCCCGCACATATATGCAGATGTGTACAAGTGTGACACACGCCTACCCACATGTGCATGCACATGTGCTTAGCACATATGCCCTCGTGTACATGCGCACGTGTGTGCATGCAGACGTGTGTCCACACGGATATGCACACATATCTGTTTTGCTCATGTGTGTGATGTGATGCAGCGTACAAATGTGCATGTTCCCGTGTGTACCCCAGGGCATTTGCTGAATCCAGTGGGCAGATTTGGGGGTTTCACATAGACCCAAACTTTGCCCGTTAGACAGAGGGAAGCCCCCAGCAGGGCTGTGGGAAGGCAGCTTCCTCCCTGGGACCCACACACACGTCTGCCGGAACCCAGCTCTGACCTGGACAGGGCCGGACCAGTCCAGCGGGGGAGAGCGGAGGGGGCCAGGCTGCCCGGCCAGTAGGGCCCCGTGGCCTCTGCCTTTCACAGGCCCCTGTGGAAACCTCCCCGTGTTATGGCGGGCCGGCATTGGTCTCCGACCGAGAAAGCTGTTTGAAATTAGTAAGGCACCGATGCACGGGAGGAAAGGGTCTGTGTGCGGGGGGCGGGAGGGACAGCCCTGGGACATCACACCGCCTTGCGAGTCCCGGCCCCCCGAGGGGGCCCTGAGCACAGAGCTGGGAGTAAGCCCTGAGCACGGCAGGCGCGGCCTAAGACATGACACCGGGGCCCGGCGAGGGGAGGTGCCCGCGAGCCGGGGACAGCCCGCACGCCTTCAGGACTGCGGGATGGGGCGAGCACTGGGCACCGAGGCCCTGAGCCCCGTGGACGCCAGGGCTGCTGCCCGTCCAACAGAAGACGCAGCGGGCTGGCCAGGCGGGGCTTCCCTCCCGCAGCCGCGACCAGCAGCCCCAGGCCCACACACACCGGTTCGGCCCGGTCCCGGTCCTGTCCAGCACCCCAGGACACCTGCAGAGACGGCCTCCAGGCAGCCCCGGGCGCCCGGCCCGGCCGCCTGCGCCGCCGCCCTCCCGCCGGCCGGGGGCGCCCGCGCCGCCGCCCTCCCGCCGGCAGGGGGCGCCCCCGGCCGCGCCGCCGGGCCGCGCCGGAAGTCCCGCCCCCGCCCGGAAGCGCCGCACGCAGACATGGCGGCGCCCAGGGGCGCGCGGGGCCGGGGCGGCGGGGCGCGGCGGCGGGGCGCGGGGCCGCCGGGGCGGCTGCGGCTGGCGGTGCGGGGGCTCGTGCAGGCCGCCCCGCAAGGCAGCGGCCCCGGCGGCGGCGCGGGCGCCCGGAGGGAGGCGCGGGGGCGGCCGCGCGGGAGGAGCCGCCGGGAGCTGCGGAAGGAGAAGCGGCGCCTGCGCAGGGCGCGGAGGCTGCAGCGGGCCGGGGGCGCGGGGGGCGGCGCCGGGGACAGCACGGGGAGCCCCGGGAGCCCCGAGACCCCCGGGAGCACCGCGACCCCCGCGGCCGCCCGGAGCAGCAGGACCCCCGAGACCAGCAGGACCCCCGGGAGCAGCGCGACCACCGGGAGCAGCAGGACCCCCGGGAGCCCCGAGACCCCCGGGAGCAGCAGGACCCCCGGGAGCAGCAGGAGCACCGCGACCGCCAGGGGCAGCAGGAGCCCCGGGAGCAGCAGGACCCCCGGGAGCACCGCGACCGCCCGGAGCAGCAGGACCCCCGGGAGCACCGCGACCCCCGCGGCCGCCGCCGCCCGCAAGCGGGCCCTGCTGGCGGCCAACGAGGAGGAGGAGCGGGAGATCCGGAAGCTGGAGCGCTGCCTCGGGCTCAGCAAGCGCAGGAAGAAGGGCGCCGGCGACTCGGTGCCGCCCAGCTTCGCCCGCGACGGGCTGGACTACATCCTGGGGGCCCTGGGGTCGGGCTGTGGCCTGTACGGCAGCGAGGACGAGGAGGAGGAGGATGGCCCCCGCCGCGCGCTCCTGGAGAGCGATCCCGAAGACGGAGGGGAGGACAGTGAGGACGGAGCGCAGGGGAGTGGGCAGGAGGACACTGTGGAGGACAGTGAGGACGGAGCGCAGGGGAGTGGGCAGGAGGACACTGGGGAGGACAGTGAGGACGGAGCGGAGGGGAGTGGGCTGGAGGACACTGGGGAGGACAGTGAGGACGGAGCGCAGGGGAGTGGGCAGGAGGACAGCGGGGAGGAGAGTGACCCCAAGGACAGCGAGCTGGGCAGTGGCCGAGGGTCCCGGGCCCAGAGTGAGGAGCCGGAGAAGGAACCCCAGGGAAGCCCCGGGGAGGCCGCACGGCCCCGGCCGGCCCGGAGAGTTCGTTTTGCAGATGAAGGCCACGGGAACAGCACGGAGGACGGGGCCCCCAAAGACCAGGTACCCAGGGGGGACCCGGCAGCTGATGTGGGGTGACTGCTGGCCATCGGGTGCAGGAGGGGGAACTCGGGAGCAGCCCTGGGGAGAAGTGCCTGGTACCAGTGCCACCTGCGGCTCCGGCCCGCTACCCTGCGCTCCTGCTGCCTGTGCCCCCCCAACCTCCCCCCCCACGCTGCTCCCTCACCCCCCACTGGAGGGTCATTTGATGTCGATGTGGACCCAGGTCAGACACAGCCCTTTGCCCATGCAAACGGTCTCACCTTGGGCCTCAAGTGCCCAGCCCGCGGCAGTGCCCAGGGGCCTCTCCTGGTGGGCTCGTGGGACACTGCAGGGGACAAGGTGATCACCGGGCCCTGTGCCCCCCCATCCCCTAATCTGAGCTCCTAGCAACAAGGTTTTGCCCTTTATGGCTCACCCTGCCCTGCCGGCGGCCCTGCTGGTCTGTGACAGGCCACCCCCCAAGCTGCGCCCCCAGCCTTGACCTGGACTTTCCCACAGGGACCCAGTTCCTAGTGACACACCAGCCTGGGCTGCTCTGGGGCTCGCCCTCGCCCAGAAGCAGGGTGATGCGGGCGGGCGCTTGAACCCGGGCATGGCGTGGGGCTCTGAGAGGTGCCGAGGGCGGTGGCAGCAGGGCTGCCCATGCCTGGCGCTGACAGGGGGGCGGGGCTGCCCATGCCTGGCGCTGACGGGGGCGGGGCTGCCCCCCCCCCCCCCCCCCCCCCCCCCCCGGGCTGGTCCTGCCTCCTTGGCCGAACTGACGGCCGGGGTCCCTTCCGCAGGCTCCGTGTGGGAATGGCGGGAGGTACCTCCCGCCCGCCGTGAGGCAGGCGGCGGAGACGGCGGACGCCCAGAAGCAGGAGGAGCTGGGGAGGCTGAGGAAGCAGGTCACAGGCCTCATTAACAGGTGAGCGGCGGGGCGGGAGGGGGCAGGCCACGGAAGCTCGGAGCATCGCCAGATGTGACCCCAGACAAAACCAGACGCGGGTGGTGGGCACCTGCGTGTGTCCCCGGGGACGGGTGCTCTGCACACACGCGGTGACACCCGCAGGGCTCGAGGGCCTCCCCTCGCGGGTCTCGGGCCCCTCCCGCTGTGCCTTCAGCCCGGCCAGCCTGGACTGACCTCCCGCTCGCCAGAGCGACGTTCCGAGGAGGCCCCGTGCAGTGCAGACGCCCTTTCCCGGGTGGGGTGGCAGCAGACGAGCGGAGGGCAGCCCCCGCGGCTGTGGGCTGACGTGGCCGCGTGTGTCCTGCCGGCCCCCAGGCTCAGCGAGCCCAACCTGGCGTCCATCAGCGCGCAGCTGGAGGAGCTGTACATGGCCCACAGCCGGAGGGACGTGAGCACCACGCTGACCGAGGCCCTGCTGCGCGTGTGCGCCCCCGCCACCGCGGCGCCCAGCCGCCTGCTCATGGAGCACGTGCTCCTGGTCAGCGTCCTGCACTGCACCGTGGGCATCGAGGTGCGTGCCCCCGCCCCTCCCTGCGCGCCGCCGCGGCCCGTCCCCGCCCTGCCCTCAGCCCGCCGGACCCCGCTGTCCCCCGGCAGGTGGGCGCGCACTTCCTGGAGGCCGTGGTGCGGCGGTTCGAGGCGGCGTACGGCGCGGGCGCGCCCGGGAAGGAGTGCGCCAACCTGCTGAGCCTCGTGGCGCACCTCTACAACTTCCGCGTGGTGCACGCGCGCCTGGTCTTCGACGTGCTGCGCCGGCTCGTGGGCGCCTTCGCCGAGCGGGACGTGGAGCTGGTCCTGCTGGTGCTGCGGGCCGCGGGCTTCTCGCTGCGCAGGGACGACGCCCTGGCGCTGAAGGAGCTCATCGCCGAGACGCAGCGCAGGGCGGGCGGCGCGGACGCGCGGCTGCAGGAGCAGAGCAGGGTGAGGGGGCGGGGCGGGGCGGGGCGGGGCGGGGCAGGGCAGGGGCTGACACTGACGCAGACGCCTCCCCAGGTGCGGTTCATGCTGGAGGCCATGCTGGCCCTGAAGAACAACGACGTGCGCAAGGTCCCGGGCTACGACCCCGAGCCCGTGGAGCGGCTGCGGAAGCTGCAGCGCACCTTGGTGAGTCCGCGGGGCCTGGCGGGGCCGGAGATGGGCCCAGCGGCGGGGATCCCCGCCTCACCTCACCCCCGCACCCCCGTAGGTGCGCAGCAGCGGCTCCGACACCGAGCTCCGTGTCTCCTGGGACAACGTCCTCAACGCCGAGCAGACGGGGCGCTGGTGGATCGTGGGCTCTGCGTGGAGCGGGGCCCCCATGATCGAGGACAGCACTCGAGGGAGCCCCCAGAAGCCAGCGGCAGGAAAGGTAGGACCCTGACACGCCCACTCACACGCCCCTCACACACGCGCGCACGCGTGTTTCTGCGGAAACCCATGAGGTGGCCAGCTCAGTGTTGGGGGGGGCTGTTTCTCAGTGGTGTTGGGGCACACGCCGTGCCCGGGCTGACCCAGGCGGCCCAGCCCACAGTGCTCCTCTCCGCCCTAGAAGGGCTCTTCTTTGGGAGGGTGGTTTTTTTTTTCCTTTTTTCTTTTTGGGTCACACCCAGCGATGCTCGGGGGTTACTCCTAGCTGCTCTGCACTCAGGAATTACCCCTGGCAGTGCTTGGGGGACCATATGGGATGCTGGGAATCGAACCTGGGTCGGCCGCGTGCAAGGCAAACGCCCTCCCCGCTGTGCTGTTGCTCCAGCCCCCTTCTTTGGGAGTTTTGACTTGGGGCCCACACCCAGCGGTGCTCAAGGGTCACTTCCGGTGGGTTCCGGGGACCACATGGGGTGCTGGGGACCCAACAGGGTTGGTTGCACGCGAGGCAAATGCCCTTGCTGCTGTAGCATCGCTCTAGCACCCCTGGAAGGAGTCCTGGAGCGTCTGGACGTGGGGCGTGCGCTCCGGAGTGAGGGGCGGGCAAGGTGGGCCTTGCGGGGCAGCTCAGCACCCGCGACTTGCCCGGGGCTGCGTTTAGGGGAGAGGTGGCCAGTGCACACTGAGTTCCTGTCGTGGGGCCGTCAGTCACTGCTGGGGAGGGGAGGGTAGGGGGGTCCATCCTGTCCCGCCCCGAGTTCTCCCAGGAGCCCCCTGGCCCGGGTGCTGAGCGCTGGGGCCACGTGCCCGCTGCCCGCCCGCCCATCGCAGGTCAGCGCCGCCATGCTAGAGCTGGCCCGGAAGCAGAGGATGAACACGGACGTCCGCAGAAGCATCTTCTGCACCCTGATGGCCAGCGAGGACTTCCTGGACGCCTTCGAGAAGCTGCTCAGGTGAGTGGCACTGGGCCAGCGCCCCTGGCCCCCGGCACCTGTCCCAGCCGGCTGGCAGTGGCCAGTGACTGCAGCCGACAGCCGCTGTGTTAGCGCCCGACTGCAGGGCACAGCCGGCTGAGGCTTAGGGCCGCGTGCTCTGCCCAGCCCAGCGTCCCTGCTGACCCTCTCCGCGGCGTTGCTCTGCCCTCGCTGGGTTCTCCGAGCCCTGGGCAGCACAGCCAGGCGCGGGAGCCTGCAGGAGGCCTGGGGCCACCCTGAGCTGGGGGACTGGGGGACTGGAAGGGAACTTGGGCGTTCCCTGTGCCTGGGTCTGGGCTGAGGCAGGAACACCCCCGCCAGCCCACCCCTGCTTGGCCGCTGCCTCCCCGCCCTGCTGGGGGCCCGTCAGCGCAGCCTGTGCCAGGGGCTCCTGGCCTGGGCACCGCTTGTTGCCAGGACAGAGACCCCCCTCCTGCCCCGCCGCACAGCTCCCCCCGCCCCCGGTCTTGGTGTGATGGTTGGGGGCCCTGCTGGGCAGCGCTGCCACTGGACACCCCCACATGCCACAGGATGAGGCTCAGCCGTGCCTCGCCTCGCCTCGCCTCACCCACCCTGTGGGGTTCCGAGAGGCGCCAGCATGCAGGCGTGGAGGGGCTGGCTGGGCTCCATACGCGCGTGCACACGTACTTGCATGAACACACACGTATACACGCACACACACGCATGCTCAGGCACGCACCCCCTCCCCTGCCCCTTCACGCACACCTGCACACGCACAGACACGCATGTGCACTCGCGCACACGCCCGCGTGTCCCGCAGGCTGGGCCTGAAGGAGCAGCAGCAGCGGGAGATAGCGCACGTGCTGGTGGGCTGCTGTCTGCAGGAGTGCGCCTACAACCCCTTCTACGCCTTCCTGGCCGCCAAGCTCTGCGCCCACGAGAGGCGCCTGCAGGTGGGTGTGGCCTGGGCGCCGCGGGGTGGGCGGGTGCGAGCTCCCCACCCACCGGCCGCCGCGTCACTCCCCCCTCCGCTCCCCCAGATCTCTTTCCAGTTTAGCCTGTGGGACAAGTTCCGGGACCTGGAAAACTTGCCGGCCACCAGCGTGTCTAACCTGGTCCAGCTGGTGGCCCACCTGCTGAAGACGAAGGCGCTCCCGCTCTCCATCCTGAAGGTGGGCCTGGAGCACGGCCGGGACCCCAGCTGCGCCCTTGGGTGCTGCCCGTGGGCACAGTCCTTGCCCGGGTGGGGCGGGCACCTGCCTCCGCACGCCCTGTCCAGCGGCGTCTCTGTGTGCCTGCGTGCCCACTTCAGTTCCCTGTGGGTCGAGCTGCGAAGTCACGGCCGTACAGCCCGGAGACTTTGGTCTCGTCCTAGGGTGCTCCCGGGGGCCGCAGCGAGGCAGGGGAGGGCCGGGGCCAGGGGCACCCCCAGCTCAGTGGGCACGGTCCTGGGGACAAAACTGAAATGGTTTGTGGAGCGTAGGGCAGGGGCCACGAGCGAGAGTCGGGCGACACTTGGAAATTGCTGGGAAGGTTCCGCCAGCTTCTCTCGCCGCTGCACAGGTGGTGGAGTTCAGTGAGCTGGACAAGCCCAGAGTCCACTTCCTGCGGAAGCTGCTGTCCACGCTGCTGGTGGACACAGAGCCCGAGGACCTGGCCACCATCTTCACCAGGTGAGTCTGCGGCGGGGGCGGCGGGGACGTGGACACGGCCGCCCGCCTGCCCCTGCGCCTGACCCGGGTGCTGCCTCCTCCAGGCTGTCCGACAACCCGAAGCTCGGCGTCCTGCGCGAGGGCCTGCAGCTCTTCATCAGCCACTTCCTGCTGCGGCCCGGGCGGGCACAGCCGCCCCAGGAGGCCGCCCTGCTGCGGGAGAGGGCCGAGCTCAGCACGCGGGCGCTGCAGGGCCGGGCGGTGCTGAGGATGTAGCGGGGGTGAGGACGGGTGCCACGCCCCCCGGACGCTGCAAGTGCTGGCCCCCCCGGCCTCGGGGCCGGCAGCTGGAGCTGCCTCGGTGTGGGCGCGCCCAGGGCCCAGCAATAAAGCCCCGTGCTCCTCCGTCTGGTCCTCCTCTGAGCCGCGAGGGGCGGGGCCGCTCCTGGAGGTCATCGGGAACCCTCGTGCTGGCGCAGGGCTCTGGCTCTCGCGGTGGAGGCGGCGGGCAGGGGTGAGGCACGGAACACCCACGACGGTAGGGCCAGAGCAGTTGGGGTTTGCCTGGCGCGTGGTGACGTGGGCTCAGTGCTGTGTGTCCGAGTGCAGCGCTGGCGTGAGCCCCGCGCGTTCCCACCCGTGGCCAGCACACCCCCGCGCACCCCGGCCCCACGGAGTGACCCCTGGGCACAGCTGGGTGTGACCTGAAGAACCAGAAGCTGTCCAGAGGCCGGTGTTCCCGGTGACGCGGCCCCTCAGAAGGCAGCGCGGTCTCGAGGGAAACGAGGACCACACACCCAGGCAGCCTGCAGAGGGCCCGGGGCTCCCACCCAAGCTCCCACGGCCGCTGTCACAGCGGACTCAGGATGGCCGGGGTCCCTGGGTGACTCAAGCCCCCAGCGAGGACGTCCAGGGGAGGCACGAAGGGGCACAGGGCTGGGGGGAGGGCAAGGCCACGGCCGGCCTGCCGGCTCAGAAAGTGTTTCAAGGGACCCCACCACTCATCGACAGTCCCGCTGCCGGGATGCCCCAGCCACTGCCCACTGCCCACTGCCCTCCACGCCCACAGCGGCTTCGTCCTGGGAGCCCAGGGCTGAGGGAGGCTGGGAAGGTGCTGTGGAGTCTGTTAAGAAGGTTCTAGAACGACCGGCTGAGACGGCCTCGGGGCGAGAAGGGCCTTCAGAATGTGGAGGCTCCCCACGGGCCCCTCCTGTGACCGGCCCTGGGGCGGGTTCCCAGGGCTGACCTTGGCCCTGTGAAAAATGCTGTTTGCCCAGGGCTGATGAAAGGGCGGGCGCCTGACAGGACTGGCCTTGGGCCCCTGTGCGGCCCCCCTGACCCTGCCACAGCCTTCCGGCCCCTCCAGTGGGGGAGGCCGTCACACAAGCACAGGACGCCCGAGTGCTGGCCCTCGAGTGTGAGGTGTCCCCAGTGGCCACCGCTGCCCTGACCGGACACCCCCGTGGGCTTGGGTCATCTCCAGCTGTCGGCGCCCCAGGGCCTCAGGCCACACCCAGTCCTTATGGGGTGGGGGACCACCAGGAAGCTCAGGAGGGGCTACTCCGCCCCCCACCCGCTCGCCATCAACGCATTCAGGGTCTCCTCTTCCCCGGCGTGTGGGCGACTCTGCACAGCCCACGGCACATGGGGCTCTGGTGCAGAATGACACCTCCTGCCCCCCTGTGGGGGTTCCGTCCCAGCAGCTCCCTGTGGGGGTTCCCTCCACCCCTTTATGGGGGAGTGAGCCGCAGAGCCCTTCAGCCTCTTCTGGGGTCGTCTTTGTGGCCAGATTCCTGATTCTGTGGGGTCCTGTGAAGCTTTCATGGGTGTGGGGGACCCCTGCCAGGACCCCAGGACCATGGGATCCAGCCAGGATGATGGAATCCACCTAGGACCCCAAACTCAGATCCACCGGGGACTTGGGGGTCCGCCCAGGGCCTCAAGTCTGTGGGGGCCTTTTAGGACGACAGGGTCCACCCAGCACTCAGGGACCGGCCCGGGGCCGGGGACTATGACCCCCGAGTCCCCTGCTGTGTTTGGGCTCTGCTCTGGGCAAGCCCCCCCACCCCCCACAGCCCCTCCTAGGGCCCCAGCTGCTCCCCAGACTCCTAAGCTTTGGGGGCCTCCATGCCTGGGGCCGGCCCCCCCACTCGGTGGAATAATGAAGCGCTTTGTTGGCTGATAAAGGCAGAACTGCCGCATCACCTGCGATTAGGGGGCAGCTGGGCGCTGGCGACACTTATGGGTAAATAGAGGTTGTTTCTGTTCTCCGATTAGGAGGGTCAGGCGGTTTAACCCGCGGGGCCGCTCAGAGGCCTGAGGGCTGGGAAGGGAAACACCGGCACCATTAAAAGCGAATTACTGTTTCCTGAAGATGCCGGGGCCCGCCCAGGTCGGGAGCCCGGGCACCTAGGGGCTGCCGCCTGCTGCCCGGCTCCCGTGCCCCGCACAGCGAAGAAACGGGCCTGGGCAGTGTGAACGAGAGTTGGTGTAGGTGTGAGCAGGACGGGAGGACAGGGCTGTGGGCCAGGGAACAGTGGACATCGGGCAGGGGAGTAGCAGGGGAGTGTGTGTGTGCGCGTGCCCCGGACAGTGGGTGAGTGTGCCCCTGGGGAGTGGGTGTGTGTGTGTGCACTTCAGAGTATGTGTCACCCAGTGCGTGCGTGCGTGTGTGTGTGTGTGTGTGTGTGTGTGTGCACGTGCCCTGGACAGTGGGTGAGTGTGCCCCTGGGGAGTGCGTGTGTCACCCAGTGCGTGTGTGTGTGTGTGTGTGTGTGTGTGCACTGCAGAGTGTCACCCAGCGCGTGTGTGTGTGCGTGTGCGCGCGAGCTGCAGAGTGCGTGTGTCGCCCTGAGGGGGCGTCTGGCCTGCAGGAGGCCCGGCCTGAGCTGTGTCTCAGAGCGTGGTGACGAGCTCGCGAGTGTCCTTGCGCCCTCGGAACCCAGGGCTGCAGCCCTGCTCTGCGCCCACTGCACTGGGCCTGGCCACAGCGTTGGTCCTGCCCCACGCCACAGCCGAGGCTGTGCTGCACACGGCAGAGGGCCGAGCCCCGGCCCCCCGCCCGCAGATGGAGGGCCCCAGGGTGCTGGGACCCTGTGCCGAGTGGTGGGGCGGACCCCAGCAGGGACGTGTGATTCCAGGACAGAGCCCTGCGCTGTCCCCGGCGCTGGCGAGGGAGCCCCCCACTCCTCCCGAGACGAGCCGCCATGGTGCCAGCGACACTCCTCGGGGGGCACCTGGCTGCAGGACGACCCCAGCCCCAGTAGGCGGGGCAGGGCACCCCGCCCTCCTGCCACCCGCCCTCAGACACTCCCTGCGCTGTGGGGGGAGGGCAGGGAGGTGGGCGCCCAGGCAGGGTCACTGGTCCCCGGGGCACCCACAGGCAGCCCCGCACTGGGCCTCCCCTGGCGGCCAGTGCCGGGGTCCCAGGCTGGGGGGGAGGGGACACCCGGGGGCCCTGCCTGACAGGTGGCCCGTCGTGCGTCTCTGCCAGCCGGGACTGTTCCCTGGCGGTGTCGTGTGGACCGTCCGGCCAAGGGCTGGGTGTGGAGCCTGTGCCAGGCTCCCTGCTGCTCCTCCCCTCGCACCCTGCCACCCTCCTCTC
Source organism: Sorex araneus (assembly GCF_027595985.1). NCBI lineage: Eukaryota > Metazoa > Chordata > Mammalia > Eulipotyphla > Soricidae > Sorex > Sorex araneus. The sequence goes on from NC_073302.1 coordinate 451,940,536, forward strand.
CGGCGGGGTGTCCTCTCGCTGCCTCTGGGGTCTGCCCGAGGGAGGCTGCCAGGCCACAGCGGGGACAGACTCGCGGGGACCTGGGACCTGCCGCTCTTGGCAGGAGGCAGCTAAGCCTGCGCGGGCATCCGGCCAGCGGCCAGCCGGCTCCTCTCGGGGTGTCCGCGAGCAGCGCCCACCAACGCCGCCCCCCGCCCTGCTCCCGCCCTCCCCCAGAGGGTCCCTCAGGCACTGCAGCCTTGGGGGTGGGGGCTGGGGGGCCTGGGGAGCTGACGGGTCACCGCATCCCCGCGGGGGTCCCACCTTAGGGGCTGCCCTGGCCTGCGCCCCCCACCTGACCCCACAGGAGATAAGGCGGCACTTTGTTCCTCCCCAGCTGGGTAAACGGGCCCTTTGTGCGGGCCCGGGACAATGGCCGCGGCAGAGTACACACCAGGTGCGCGGCGGAATGCAGGGTCCACGGCGGCCGCCCACCCACCCACCCACCCACCCCACCCTCCGGGGCCTGGAGGGCCACGGGGAGGGGGCGAGGATGCCGCCTGAGACCCTGGCCCGGGGCAGGGCTGGCACCCAGGGCGGCCTGGCGGGGTGGTGGGGGAGCGGGCACCTCAGGCACCTCGTGGCGACCAGTTGGGACCACACCTGGCACATCATAAAGTGATTTGAGAAGTGAAAGTGTGAGGGAGACCGAGGCTGCGAGTTTTATTAGGTGCCCTGTTGGGGAAATAGACCTAAGGCCAACGAGAAATAGGGCTGCAGCCAGGCCCGCTGGGGTCACACCTCCGGAGATTAGGGCTGTGTCGCCACGCCCAGGGGAGCCGCCCAGGAGGCCTCTCGTTTCTATGGATCTGCTTCTTGTGGGGCAACAGAGCAGGGGTGAGGCCAGCTGTTGGCCCAGTTAACACAGCCCTGGGGAAAGGAAAGAGGAGAGGGAGAGAGGAAGAGTGAGGAGGGAAGGGAGGGAAGGTGGGGGAAGGGAAGGAAGGAGGGAGGAAGGAAGAATGAGGGAGGGAGAGGGAGGAAGGAAGAAAGGAAAGAAGGGAGGAAGGGAGGAAGGAAGGAAGGAAGGAAGGAAGGAAGGAAGGAAGGAAGGAAGGAAGGAAGGGAGGAAGGAAGGGAGGAAGGAAAAAAGGAAAGGAGGGAGGAAGAGAAAGGAAAGAAAGAAAAAGAAAGAAAGAAAGAAAGAAAGAAAGAAAGAAAGAAAGAAAGAAAGAAAGAAAGAAAGAAAGAAAGGGGCTGGAGAGATAGCACAGCGGGTAGGGTGTTTGCCTTGCACGCGGCCGACCCGGGTTCAAATCCCAGCATCCCATATGGTCCCCTGAGCATGGCCAGGGGTAATTCCTGAGTGCAGAGCCAGGAGTAACCCCTGTGCATTGCCAGGTGTGACCCAAAAAAAGCAAAAAAAAAAAAAAAGAAAGAAAGAAAGAAAAAGAAAGAGAGAGAATAAGAGAGGGAGGGAGGAAGAAAAAGAAGGGAGGAAGGAAAAAGGAAAGGAGGGAGGGAAGGAAGAAAGGAAAGAAGGGAGGAAGAGAAAGAAAGAAAAAGAGAAAGAAAGAAAGAAAAAGAGAGAATGAGAGAGGGAGGAAGGAAGAAAAGGGAGGGAGGGAGGGAGGAAGCGGCCGGCGGGCCTGGAGGACTCACTTTCCGCTCCCCCTGGTGTGTCCCTTCAGCAGTCCTCACCGTCGCCCTGGGTCAGAGTCCCCGCACTCAGGGCTCAGCAGGGGGCTCCGGAGCACTGGGGCTCCTCTCCCGGGGGGTGGCCGACGGGTGGCCCTGGGGTGTTGGGTGCAGAGGCCCCGCCTGGCTTGCGGCCACTGTCCAGGGGCCTCATGCAGCCTCTGCCCATCTGCTGGGCAGGGCTCGGGGACTCCGCCCGCCTCGCAGCCCCCTGGCCTTGCCGGCCGTGAGCACTGCGGTGTGGGGGGGGGTCCTGCGGATCTGCCTTTCCCTTTCAGCCCGGCCTTCCCAGGGACCTCTCGGGCCTGGGGGCCAGGGAAGTCCGGGCTGCTCTAGGGCCCTGTCCGCGGTGCCTGCAGGGTCACCCCCAGCCCTGGCTCTCGGGGCTGCTGCAGGGGCCCGGTGGGGGGCCCCTGAGGGAGGCAGCGAGGGCGCTGGCGGCCAGCCGGCCACTCCTCTCGTGGAGCGAATCGTTCGCAGCGCCCGCCCGCCCGGGCGGTGGCACGAGCGGTGATTATATTTAAATTTGCTATAATTGATTTGGGGAAGCGCTCCAGCGACAAGAACAAATTGATCATTAAATTTATTAGTGAGATAAATTCCGCCGCGATTAAGCATCTGGCTGGATCCCTGCTCGCCTCGGTGCCAGTGCCAAGCCCGGCGTGCCGGGGGCCTGGGCCCGGGGCGCCAGCCGCCCCCAGCCTCTCCGCTCCCGGGGTCGTGCCTGTGCCGGGGTGCAGGGCTCGGGGTCAGATCTCCCCGGAGGACCCACGACCCGGCTCCCTCCCCCCCAGGAAGCACGCACCCTCACGCCGCCGGGATCCCGGGGAGGTCTGACCCCCCCCCTTCCCGTCCCACCCTCAAGCTCTCCGGGCACCGAGGGCTTCTTTCTCGCCAGCTGCAAACCCACCCCGAGCCCAGAGGCACCTTTGAACCCGGCCAGGCCTGCGCCCAGAAGCCGCGCCCCCCTGGCCTTGGCGCGGCTGGTTTATGAGGGAGCAGGTGATAATGAGCTGCCAACGAGGGGATTAATCTCACCCGGTAATCACCCTCGGGAACTCGCCTCGCCTCCGAACTCAGTTCTCGGCAGCACTAGGGAGGGAGCCGGGCGCGGGTGCGAGAAGGGCCAGGGCACCCTCGCCTCTGGCCTCCGGGCAGGGAGGAGACGACTCGGGACCTCAGCTGGGCGATGCCCTTGAGGCTGCCCGAAGGGGCAGGGGTCGCCGAGGAGGCTGCGGGCTTGGGCTCCACCAGCTCAGGTGGGACCCGCAAAAACCGAATCAAAACGCATGTGGGTACTCGGCAGGCCGAGGAGCTGGGCTCGAGGTCAGCGGAGGGGCCGGCCACCGTTTAGCCCCTCTTCTCCGGCCACCTTCATCGTGGGGACGTTCACAGCTCGCAGGCCCAGCGTTCGGTCACCAGTGGAAAAAAAAACAAACGATTTATTTCACATTCCACCGCGGGCGATGGGAGAAGCTAAATAACTTAGCATGCATGGCAGCGGTCTTTATATATATATATATAAATACAGTGTACAAAAATAAAAGCAGGTTCTGGGGCGCCGGGCGGCCCGCGCGCTTCCCGAGGCGGCGCGCGTCCCGGGTCCCGCGTCGGCCGGGCCGCCGGGCGGGTAACACTGTCGGGTCGCGGGCGCGGGGGACGCCCGGGTCGCGGTCTGCTCGCCGGCCCCGGTGACACCGAGACGGAGGCCCGGCCCGGCCCGGCCCGGCCCCTACTGGGCCGGCGGCGGCGGCGAGTCGGCGCCCGAGGAGCTGTCGGAGGCGGCGCGCGCGCCCGCGCCGTGCGCGTAGGGGAAAGCGTCCTCGTCGTCGTCCTCGTCGTCCTCGTCGGGGTCACTGTCCCTGAGGTCCCGCGGGCGGCGGCCGCTGCCCTTGTCCCCGGGCGCCGGCGGCCCCAGCAGCTCGGCGTCGCCCCTGTCCTCGGCGCCCGCCTTGACCGCGCCCGCCTTCTGCTTCTCGGCGTCCTGCGCCGCCTGCTCCTTGGCCTTCTTGCTGCGCTTCCACTTCATGCGCCGGTTCTGGAACCAGATCTTCACCTGCGGCACGAGCAGCGCCTGAGACGCGCCCCCCTCCTGGCGGGAGCTCACCCCGAGCCCACCCCAAGCCCACCCCGGGCCCGCGCCCGCCTCCGCCTCCCGCCCGGCCGCGCCAGGCCGGTCCGGGCTCTGGCTCGGGCTTGTTTGGCGTTTTTTCGTTTGTTTCCTTTATGGGCCCACACCCGAGATGCTCAGGGTTTGAGTCCTGGCTCTGCGCTCGGGAAGGCGGGCTCTGGAGGTGCCGGGATGGAGCCCAGGTGGGCTGCGGGCAAGACCAGAGCCCTCCCTGCCGGGCCAGGGCTCAGGCCCCCTGCTCTGTGTCTGCTTGAGCCCGGACCCCCCTGTCCCAGCTCTCCTTGGGAACATTCTGGATTGCGGGAGGGCCCCACCAGCCCTGGGTGCAGACTCCCAGGCCCACCACCCCACTGGATGGGGCCTCTGGGCGCACACCCCAAGGCCAGGAGGGGCGGGGGCGGCACCTGCGTCTCCGTGAGCATCAGCGACGTGGCCACCTCGAAGCGCTTGGGCCGGGACAGGTATTTGTTGAGCTTGAACTGGTGCTCGAGCTCCAGCAGCTGCTGGCTGGTGAAGGCCGTGCGCGGCCGGCGGCACTTCCCCAGCAGGTTGGACTGCGCCTGGGCTGTGGACAGACACAGGGCCGGCGGCTGAGCCCAGCCTGCCACGCACAGGCTCCCCTGCTGGGCACAGCACCACTCCCAGGGGACCAGGCCCCCAGAGCCCTAGCCGAGGTGGACAGCATCTAAGGACACAGAGAGAGGATGGGGGAGAGGAAGAGAGAGGGAGAAAGGAGAGAGAGAGAGAGAAGAGAGATGGGGAGAAAGGAGAGAGAGAGATGGGGAGAAAGGAGAGAGAGATGGAGAGAAAGGAGAGAGATGGGGAGAGAGAAAGGAGAGATGGGGAGAAAGGAGAGAGAGAAAGAGATGGGGAGAAAGGAGAGAGAGATGGGGAGAGAGAAAGGAGAGATGGGGAGAAAGGAGAGAAAGAAAGAGATGGGGAGAAAGGAGAGAGAGATGGGGAGAGAGAAAGGAGAGAGAGATGGGGAGAAAGGAGAGAGACAGAGAGAGAAAGGAGAGAGAGACAGAGAGAAAGGAGACAGAGACAGAGAGAGAAAGGAGAGAGAGATGGGGAGAGAGAGATGGGGAGAGAGAAACAGATAGAGAAAGGAGAGAGAGATGGGGAGAGAGAGAAAAAGAGAAAGGAGAGAAAGATGGGGAGAAAGGAGAGAGAGACAGAGAAAGGAGACAGAGATGGGGGAGAGAGAGAAAGAGAGATGGGGAGAGAGAGAGAAAGGAGAGAGAGATGGGGAGAGAGAGACAGAGAAAGGAGAGAGACAGAGAAAGGAGAGAGAGAGAGAAAGGAGAGAGACAGAGAGAAAGGAGAGAGAGACGGAGAGAGAGACAGAGAGAGAGAGGGAGAGACAGAGAGAGAGAGAGACAGAGAGGGAGAGGTAGAGCGCAGCCTGCCCCAGCCACGCCCCCCGACGGGCAGGAAGGAGCCGGCCGGAAAGGGAGAAGGCTGACTTCAGGGCGAAGCCCAGCACCCACCCAGGCCCCCTAGCAGAGCCCCAAATCCAAACAGCACCAGGGCCGCGGCACGGGGCGGACGGGCGCTGGGTCTCGAGGGTACAGGAGGGAGGACGGGCGGAAGAAGGGAAGAGAAAGGGAGGGAAGAAGGGGGAAAGGAGAAGGGCGGCAGGATGGGGGGAGAAGGACAGGGAGGGCGGGCGGTGTAGACGGCTTTCTTGGAGACCCACGTTAAACCGCCGCCGACAGGCCGCAGAGGCTGAGCCCGGCGCCTGGGCCCCTTTCCGCCGGGTTCCCACTCCGCAAATTAAAGGCCCGGCCAGGGGTGGGTGGTCCCTGTGTCCAGGGAGGCCTCCTGCTCTTTGCACGCCACCTCCGGGCTCACATCAGAGAATTTTATGGCCTCCAGAGGAGACTTGCCTTGATTTCCCAGGGGCCTGACAAGTGTCAGACAATAAGGGAAGAAAGGCGCGGGCGAGGCCCCCCCTGGGACCGGCAATTCGCTTTACGGGAAGATCCACGCCCCCCCGCTTTAGTTAAACAAGGCCCGGATTCCCACCTCGGCGATCCATTAGAGCTCTAATTAAAATGCCGACCCCCGCGCGGGGCCCTGGGCCGGCGGGCAGAGGGGCCCGGGGTGCCCTGGCGGGCGGTCCCGGCGGGGAGCCGGGGGCTCCGGGCCAACGCGGGGCTCGCGGGGCGGCCGAGCGCGCTGGCACAGGCTGGGCCCCGGCCGGCGCGGGCTGCGGGTCCGAACGAACCCCGGGGACGGGACGGGAGGTCCGGCGGCCACGACGGGCCCCGGGTTCGGCCCGCGCCTGGGGGAGGCCGCACACTCGGGCCGTTTCTCAGTCCGCTGCGACTTCTCGGGTCCCCCCCGCCGCCCCCCGCCCCTGCCGGCACCCCGCGGCCCCAACAGCCGGGCTGGGACGGGCCCGGGCGGGGGCTTTGTCCGGGCGCGGGGCCGGGCCGCTTCGTCCCAGCCGGGGCACTCACAGTTGAAGTCGGGCATCTTGGGCAGGATCATGCCCGCCGTGGACGCGCGCAGCCACTGGTCCAGCTGGAAGGTGCCGGCGCCCAGCTTGAGGGGGTCGGCGGGGTGCGCGCCCGGCACCTGCGGGTAGGGGTAGGCCAGCGCCGGGTGCTGGCCGGCCAGCGCGGCGGCGGCGGCCGAGTAGCCGTAGACCGGGTGTCCGTAGAGCGCGGGCTGCGCGCCCCCCGGGTGCAGCCCGAGCGCCAGGCCCCCCGCGGGCCCCCCGCCGCCCGCGAAGCCGGCCTTGGGCAGCAGCGCGCAGGGCGCGGGCAGCAGGCGCGGCGGGGACGGGCTCTGCGCGCGCGGGGGGCGCTCGGCGGGCGGCGCGGGGGGCGGCTCGGGGGCCGCGGGGCTGCCGGCCGGCCCGGACGTGACCAGGGCCAGCGGCGCGCTCTGCGCCGAGGCCGCTCGCGGGGGGTCCACGGCCAGCAGCGCGTCGATGCGGAAATTCTTGGATTTTTCCATGGGCGCGTCGGGGCGACTGCGGCGGCCGCCCCGCTCCCGGGACCGGCCTGGAGCTGCGGCCGCCGGGCCCTGCGCGCACTTGAAGCGCAGCGCGGCCGCCCATTGGCGCGCGGCCGGGAGGGGCGCGCTGGCCATTGGCCGCGCCCGTGACAGGTGCGCCGCCCCCCTGCGCCGCGGGGTCCTAACGGCCGCGGGGGGGGGGGCCGGGCCGGACGGGGCGGCCCAGGTGGGCGCCGACGCGGCCCGCGCGCCCCGCGCTCGCCCCTGCGCCCTCGCTCCGGCCGGCCCGGCGCTGGGGGGTCCAGGGCCAGGGGCTCCCACCGCGGGCCGAGCTGGGAGCGCGCAGGCGGCGGACCCCACCCGCGCACGCACGCCTGGACACGGGCAGGGCCGGCACGGGCCGGGTGGGCCGCGGTGGCCCCGCTCGACAGCTGACTCCCAACAGGCGACGGGCCGCGGCGGCCGCGCGAGGTGGCTCCCGAGACCCGGTCGCCTTCCTGCTCGACGTCGGCGCTCCCCGCCTCCCCCCCCCCCCCGGGGGCTACAGCGCGACCGCCCAGGGCCACAGCGCGACGGGGACCCCTATCCCCTGAGGCCCCCAGCCAGTCCGCCCAACAAGAAGGGCAAATAGGGACCCTCCTGCACAGCGCTGGTCGGGGAAGGGTCCCACCACGCGCTGCTCAGGAGAGGGCCCCACCGCGCTGGTCATGGTCAGGGGAGGGCCCCACCGCTCTGGCCAGAGGAGGGTCCCACCATGCTGGTCGGGGGAGGGTCCCAACGCGCTGGTTAAGGGGAGGGTTCCCCCATGCTGGCCAAGATGACGAGGGCTAGGGAAATGAGGACCCCTCACTGTCTGCAGAGTCAGAGGTCACAGTACTGGACAGTCCTGGACAGTGCTAGTGATGGAGCCAGCGTCCTGGCTGACCATGGAGGGCTCGCAGGACGCAGTCCTGGTTAGTTGGGGGGGGGGCACCGTCCCAGCGGAGCAGAAGGGACCAGCTCACAGAGTCCAGTCCTGCCCTGGTGGCCTGGAGCGGGAAGGGGAGCTGCCGGCTGGTCTCACTCGCCCTTTGGGGAGCTGGTGCAGCGAGGGAGGGAGCTCTGCGGAGAGAGCTTTCTGGAATCCTCTTCCTGCCCTGGGTCTCCTGGCTCTTGAGAGCACGGTTAGATAGATGAGGGTCAGACCCACCAAGACAGGCCTTGTTTCTGGGAGTGGGTGCGCCAGCCGGAGCGGGGCTCCTCCCCGACAGCCCGGGGGCCCTTTCCTGCTCCAGCTTTAGGAGGCGGGCACAGGGGGCCCTGAGGCCTCAGTTCCCCAGGTTTCCCCCCTCGCCCGTGGAAACTGCCTGTTCACCTGGGTCTGGCAGGGGTGCAGACTCGCACAGTGGCCCCTGTCCCGGGGCTGGTCCCTCTGTCTGGAGGAGGGGCAGCAGAGGGCCGGGAGCCTGCTGGGTCTGAGCGAGCTCTGGCTGGACTCCGAGCCCGGTGCTCCACATTCAGTTCCCCGCAGAGCTGTGCGGGACGGGGCGCCTGTCCCCGGGGTCTGTGTGGCTCAGCCACATGCCCGCCCCTGTTCCCAGGTGGCTTTGGAGGTCTGGAGGAGCAGAGCGGGGCTTGGTTGGGCGCTGGCAGGAGTGCCGGCCGGTGGCACCGGGGCAGCCTCCCGTGCGGGCTCTCCCTGGGCCGCTCCCCGCTCCCCGCTCTCTGCTCGCCTCCCACCTGGAACTGGCACAGGCTGTCCGACTGTTGGTCTGTCGGTCTGTCCCCTCGCACCCGGGGCTCCCCTGGCTCCCGACTGTGCTGTCAGGGTGCAGCCGGCTGCCCCTCTGCCCGCAGCGCTTCCCGGAGCCTTGGTGGCCCCCGTGCCCCCCCACCCCAGCTCCGGTGTCCAGAGCGGGGCCACTGGGTGGCATAGGTGAGACCCCAAGCTGCCTGTCTGGTGGGGGGGTGGGGCTTCGGTTCCTGGGGGTCTTGGAACTTGGAACATGCTGGGGGAGGGGCAGCTCCCACCCCCACACGGGACCCTGCACTGCCCTTTGATCTCTGACCTGCTGACCCGAATCCAGGGGAGGGAAGCCCCGGGTGCTACTCTGGGGCTCCTGACTGCTAAGGAAGCGAAGGTCCCCCCAGGGAACGCAGGAGCAGGGGGGCACCAGCAGAGCCCTTAGTGGGTCCCCCTAGGGGGGTAGCCCTGTCTGTGGTCTGCGGAGGTTCCTGCGGAGTCAGCTGGGCAGGAGTGACCCTCTCCACACGCAGAGGCTCCTTCCTGCAGAGACCCAGAGACAGCCCCCCTCCCCGGGGGTCCCTGCTGTGTGAGCCCGCCCGTGGGGCCAGCTGACTGAGGGGCCTCTCTGAGCCGCAATGGCAGGAGGCAGCTCTGGCTGGGCTGCTGAGCTCAGAGGGGGCTGATGGCACCGGAGAGAGGAGGGGACAGGCGAGGGGACCCCGCGGGGCATGAAGGAATGAGGGGTGCAAGAGGGGACAGGGACCCCTCAAGCCCCTAGAGGGGGTCTGTGTGCAAGCGCCCTCCCTGGGGCCCTGGGGCTGCCGGGAGTCAGGCTGGAAGGACCCCACCCCTGCAGCCCAGAGGGGTGACACAGGGGCGGCCTGGACTTACAGGGGTCTCTGGCAACCCAAACCCTTAGTGCCCGGGGCCTCCGGTTCCAGTCAGTCTCGTCCCGTGTTGCCCCCCCCCCCAGGCTCTGGGAAGGAGGCCTCTGCCGCTCTCCACACCCCTGCCCTCCCCGTGTCTCTGCAGACCCCAGCCCTCGGAGATAATTTGGCTAATGAACTCATTAAAGGGCCTGACTGCCTCCCCTCCCGTAGCCATCTGGGAAATCCCAGGAAAGGCCCAGCCCAGGCATCTGTCGGCTCTGGGGGACGGCCCCCTCGGCCCCTCGCATTACAGTGATTGCCCCCAACAGGTGGCCCTCTGTACAGCCGCAAGTGCGCTGGGAGGGCACTGGGGGGGGGGTGGCCTGGGGGGAGGGAGCTGGGCGCCCCACAGTAGCCGGCGGGCTCCCTGCCTGCCCCCAGCCCGGGCCCTCCGCACCCCACTGGGGGCCCGGCCTGAGACCAGCGCAGCCTCCCTCCGGGGCGCCCGGCCAAGCCTATTGCCAAAAGCGCAGATTACACTGCGACATTCTGTAAATGAGATAATGATACATAAAGCCCGTGATGGATGGGCCGGGCCTGCGATGCCTTCTCTAAATTAGCCGCCCGCATCGACTGCTAATAATGGTGACTTTATGAAGGCAATTTCAGTGCAGGACGCGAGAGGGGCCCTTCCCCTAATCAGTCCGCCGGTTAATGGATGAGAGGGTCAGGCTGAGAATTATTGACACGCCTGTGCCCTTAACCTGTTTCCCAATAAAGCTGATTAGTTTTTGTCAATTCATCAGCGACCCACTCTTGCTGGAACTGCATCAAAGCCTTATTTGCTCAGGGGAAATCAACAAGTCACACATCAGCCATGGGCCAGGAGGGTCTGGGGCCCGGGGGCACGAGGGCCTTACCCCCCCAGAGGGCTCTAGACGCTGACAGGGAGAAATTCCCAGTGGACGGGTGAGCGGGGTGTGGTGGGTCTGAACTCTGAGGCCTTTTGCAGGCTGAGTCTGGGGGGTCCGTGAGGGTCTGCTGGTGCCTTGGACCCCGAGGGGCATCTCTGGGTGTGCAGAGGGTGTCCCCAAGGTGCTGGTCCAAGACCACCAGCCCCCTGAGACGCCCCCTCAGGAGGGAAGGCAGTCGGGGCAGCCAGCATGCGGGTGCTGGTACCTACAGGTGGGGTGCTCAGTCCCTCTGCCCTGTGGGTCTTGGCTCGCCCCAGGGTCCATGGGGGGGGCAGCCCCAGGGTGGGGGATGACGCTGCCATCGGGGGCCACCTAGCTCTGTCCCTTTAAGGTCTGGCCACTGGGCTATGGGCCCATCCCCCCTCAATTTAATTTCATTAAAACAGAGCATGAATATTTCTATTAAACCTAAAATGAAATATGAAGCCATTTAGACTCTGCCTGCACCAATCACCCAGATTTATGACTTTTATTCATCACATCAAGAGCTTGGAAAAATGAATTTTCTTCACCCAGGAAGGAAATAAAACCTCAAGCTTGGTCATTTCCAGAAAGCTGTTAATTTGACCGTGTGGTAATTACTTTCACAATTAACTAAAATACAAATCAACTTGACAAATTGGGCTAGTTTATATATTAATTAGTCCGCTTAAATTTATTCATTATGAAAAGACGATTTAAGGGGACCCACGGTGTCTGTTTTATTGCAATAAATTATTGTTAAGAAGTGGGGCTAATAAAATATCTGAATATTTAGGAATATCGGATTCGCAGGGGGGCCCCTCGTCCACAATCTCACTTTCCGATTAGCAATCTGTTGGGATGTATCCTCGGGCCCGGGGCTCCGAAGGCGCAGGGTTCCTGACCCGGAGGGAGAGGCGGGTTTGGGGGCCTGAGCCGCCCAGCCGGGCTGGGCTGATTTAATAGAATGTCGATAGAGCCATCGGGCGCCTTTTAGCTTGTGATCTTTATAAATGTCCCTCTATTAAATTAGAAAATGATTCTCTTCTCGTTTAATTGTATTCTTTCGTTTCTTATTTCCAATTAATTAGTCCTATCGACGTTGCAATATTTTAAGTGACTGGAGTCCGTTTCCAGTTAGAATATATGGGTCAGCACCGAGCTTCCAGCCGCACAGCAGGACGGTGGCTTTTAATGCACGCGCCTCATCCGTCTCGGCGGGGGGCCCCTGCACCCGGGTCCTCCTGGGGGCGGTCCGAGCCGCTTCTACCCCCGCAGCTGGTGGTCCTCAGGCCCTTCCACCCACCCGTTTCCCAACCCCAGGGGCAGTGGCCCTGCACCCATTCCCCCCCACCCCTCCTTGCCCTCCTCCTTGAAGGGGTCGGCTTTGGGAGGAGTGGGAGTCAGACTGCAGGGAGGGAGCCGGTGGACAGGCCTCCCCGGGGACAGCAGCTGGTGAGGCCCACGGGGTGGGCCTTGGGTGGGGGGCCCTGGGTGGGACAGTGCAGGCCCGGGGGCACCACACACCCGCGACCCCCTCCCCAGCCCCCAGCCATGCCCCCACTTCCTCCTGAAAGTCTGTGCCCTAAAGGGAAGTGAAGACCTGGGGGCCTCACTCCATGGGGGCGCCCAGGTGGGGCTTCCGACAGGAGAGAGGGAGGAGGAGGCTGGGGACCCCAGCAGCCCCCACTCTCAGCACTCACTGCACCCCTGGGTGACGCCCAAGCATGCTGCCTCCTCACTCTGGGGGCACCCGGTGACCACCAGGAACAGCAGCCTACAGAGCACCTGGGCCGCGGACCCCCAAGGGGGTGAGGAGCTGAGAGCTGTGGTCCCAGAGACCCCTCCTCTAATTCCTCCCCGCTCAATCTACCCCTCCCACAGACACCCCTGCCTAGTTCCTCCCCCTCACACCCCTGCCTCATCCCTCCCACACACACCCCTGCCTGATCCCTCCCACAGACACCCCTGCCTCATCCCTCCCCCACACACCCCTGTCTCATTCCTCCCCCACACCCCTGCCTCATCCTTCCCACAGACACCCTTGCCTCATCCCTCCCACAGACACCCCTGCCTCATCTCTCCTCACACACCCCTGCCTCATCCTTCCCACAGACACCCCTGCCTCATCCCTCCTCCTGCACCCCTGCCTCATCCCTCCCCACACACTCCTGCCTCATCCCTCCCACAGACACCCCTGCCTCATCCCTCCTCCTACACTCCTGCCTCATCCCTCCCCACACACCCCTGCCTCATCCCTCTCACACACACCCCTGCCTGATCCCTCCCACAGACACCCCTGCCTCATCCCTCCCCCACACACCCCTGTCTCATTCCTCCCCCACACCCCTGCCTCATCCTTCCCACAGACACCCTTGCCTCATCCCTCCCACAGACACCCCTGCCTCATCTCTCCTCACACACCCCTGCCTCATCCTTCCCACAGACACCCCTGCCTCATCCCTCCTCCTGCACCCCTGCCTCATCCCTCCCCACACACTCCTGCCTCATCCCTCCCACAGACACCCCTGCCTCATCCCTCCTCCTACACTCCTGCCTCATCCCTCCCCACACACCCCTGCCTCATCCTTCCCACACACACCCCTGCCTCATCCCTCCTCCTATACCCCTGCCTCATCCCTCCCCCCACACCCCTGCCTCATCCTTCCCACAGACACCCCTGCCTCATCCCTCCTCCTACATCCCTGCCTCATCCCTCCCCCACACACCCCTGCCTCATTCCTCTTCTCACTCACTGTGTACTCTCCCATCTGGCCTGCCCAGGACCACCTCTGATATGGTCCCCTGCTGCAGGCTGGGGTTCTGGGTGTTCAGAACTGGGCCCCCCTGGAAGAGAACCCCCCTCTTAAACTGGCCACAAAGCTGGCCGCGCACCTGCCAGGGGCACTCCACAGGGAGGAAGGGCGAAGTCACAGGGGCTCATGGGCCTCAGTGTCCCCACACGCGCTGGGCCCTGGACTCAGCCTCGGCAGCCCACAGAGGACCCTCCCACCCACCGCCTGTGCGCACACCCCTTGGCTGCTTGCTCTATTTCCTAGGGACTCAATTCCATCCTCCGTGAAAGATGTATTCTTGCCATTCTCACAGTTATTAGGAGGCTCGTAAAATAGCCCAACGTAAGGGAGTCTTAGAATGGAGGCATAATTGACACGTAACATGATGTTAGTGTCTGGTGTCCCACGTAATGGTTTGGTATTTGTATATAATACGAAATTATCACCTCAATAACTCTAGTTAATATCTGCCACCAGCAGTTATCATTTTTTCTTGTGAACACTTTTAAGACCTACTCTCTAAAACTTTCAGAAGCACGTGCCAAGGGCTGAGGAGCTGGTACGGGCACCGCAGGAGGGACGGTCCAACGGCTTCAGGCACTTACTTGCACTTGGCCAGCTGCAGGCGGCTCCTCGGGCCCCACCTGGCCCACAGGGCCCTCCTGGAGTGATTCCTGAGTCTGCCAGCGTGTCCCCAGCACCACGGCTGTGGGCCCCAAACCAAGACCAGACAGAAATCCATAGAACTAAATGAAAGAATTGTGTGGGATTCAGCCGTATTGGCTTATTTTGGTCTTTGTCTGCTGCTTATTCGTTTGGGGACCACACCCAGGGATGCTCAGGGCTTAGTCCTGGCTCTGTGCTCAGGGGTCACTTCTGGCTTGGGGGACCACACGGGCGTGCTGGAAACTGTACCTGCATCGGTCTCGTGCAAGGCAGGCACATGACCACTCTCCAGTCCCCAGCCTGACCCCTCGTGGGCTGCCAGGGCAGGGAGAGAGCAGGCGGGCGTGAGGAGACCGCTGAGGGTGACCCCTCAGAGTCGAAATCAAAAGGACACAGCCATGCCCAGGGAAGGCCAGTGAGCCAGGGACAGGGATGGAGGATCCCGCTCGCCCCGACTGGGCCTGGGCAGGGGCTGGAGGGGGTGCTGGGTAGCTGGGCAGGGGGAGGGAGGGTCCCGCTTTCTCTCCGTGGAATGCTGCCAGCGCAGACAGGCTCGGTGTTTGCTGGTGTGCATTAAAGTACCGTGAATCATTGACAAGAAACCAAACAGTGCTGGGTCTATAGGATAATTTGAACCCATATTGCTCCAAGTAAAATCAAATTAGAAGGTTTCCCCCAATTAGATAGTGCAAACGCTCACACGAGCCCAGCCAGCCATGTGGGGGGTGTGTGGAGAGGGCCCCGCCTGACACCTCGCCCGCAAGGAGCCGCTCGGCACGCAGCTCAGCACCCGGGTGGCGTCAACATTCCCTCCAGATAATAAATATGAGCGCAGCACACACACTGCTTTTAATTGCATCGATAAACTGGGATTAACCCCCAAGCCAGCCTTCACTATTGCAATTAAATGTCCTCAAATAAATTGTTTCCTCAATAAACAAATGGAAGGGGCTGTGTTTGCCCTGAATAATAACAGGTGTAATATTTTACCGGCTAAAGTTAAGCATTAAGTGGAATCACTTGCTGGCTCTGATTTATTCCCTGAGATCGGAAAGTCATTTTTCATCCGTCAGGTGCCGCTTTGGTACTGTATAAACAGCTAATAATGCACTAAATCAACCTCGAACGACCTTGCATTTCACCTAAAGCCACTGGAGCCCAGACGCCCAACTTGGGGGTTCTGGGGTGTGCCTGGGAGCTGCCTTTGCTTCTGGATACAAAACTTAGAAGCTGTGAATGCCCAGGAGCCACCGAACAACCGGGGGGAGCCTGGAGACTTTGGGAGGGGCAGGCCCTGCCTCTGGCTATGGGCACCCGCTGGCCTCTCCTCTCCCAGGAGGAGCCCTGACCCTGCTACTGCACCACGGCTGCACAGTCCCCAGCCCTGTCACGGGCTCCCTGGGGGACTCGTGTGTGTGGAGCTAGTCGCTCATTCACTGACCGGGTGGAGTTGGCACAGGCACAGGCACACACATACATGCAGGCACATGTGCATGCACACGGCACGTACATGCACTCATGCTCACAAATGTACACAGCACACTCACATGCAGGCACAAATATATATGCTTACATGCACATGTTTACACATACACAGAGTCACATGCATGCGTGAACAGACACACATACACCTGTGCACACACCACCCTCATGCACATATACACACGAAACTTGTGTGCAAATACATGCATTCATATCACATGCATGCATACCACACTCATTGCACATGTATGAACACGCCAGGCTTACATGAACACCACACTGGCATGTATACACATATACACCACACTCCCATGCACACATACACAGATATGAACACACCACACTGGCTCGCACACACACTCACGCACACACACTGGCCCGTCCAGTGTCTCTGGCCTCACCCTCACGAGGACGCAGTATTTACCGTTGTCTTCACTCGGGCCACACCCGGTGGTGCCGGGGTTAGTCCTGAGGGTGCTCAGGGAGGAGTCCTGGCAGTCCTGCGGGGCCCAATCAGGCTCGGCCGTGTGTGAGTGTCGCCTTAGCCCTGCTCTCTCTCTGGCCCACACACCAGCACGCAAAGCGAGGTGCTGCTGCTGGGAAACGGGCCGCCACCGAGGGCTGCACCCCACGGCCGGACTGAGGTGGTCCCCCTCAGGTCCCGGGCGGCTGCAGGGCTAGGGGACTCCCCAGAGCACCGCAGCCCCGCACCCGTCTCCCAGGCCCCAAGCCCAGAGAAGTGATGTGGTGTGCGGAGTGGCCAGCAGCGCCCCGTGCGCCCCGGCGTGGCTCTGAAGGCGGGGAGCTGCCAGGGTGGGGCCCGGCCTCGCACACGTGGGACCACAGGCCTGGCTCCGAGAGGCCGGGCGAGAGGCACGGTCAGGCCTGCGGATCTGCCTGGATAATGAAATGAGCAGCAATGATTTAGTTTGATCACAGGCCCCTGGTGATCTACAGCGCTGATACCATCTGTTTTGCCAGCTGACAGGGTCTGAGAAGACCCCGGGCCCAGCCACTCCTCCGCCCTCACTCACCCCTGCATCTCAGATTTATGCTTGATCTCTACGGCATTAAAGAAGGAGAAGAAAGATGCAAACAGCCTCATTTACTGATGTGCATGAAAACCTTACGCAATTTTCCCCAAAGCATGAATTTTCCGTGATGAGACGCACAGCAAGGCAGAGGTGGGCCAGCAGCGTGTCTCGGCCTTGCATGGGGCATACAGGCGGCACCGGGGCCGACACCGACCCCGGGCACAGCACGGCCAGGTCTGCACACTGAATGAGTCTGCTTGTGCTCTCAGCCAGGGTCCTTATCTTATCTGGGAGAGGGGCCAGGACACCTGTCCCCTGAAGAATGTGGGAACTCGGATAAAAGTCATATCCGAGAATGTGCAGGAGAACATGCTGCTGTGTAGTGTTGGGGGGTCAGTACACACACACGGACACACCGGGTGTGTGGGCCTAGGACACACACACACATACACACACATGGACATACTGGGTGTGCAGGTCTAGGACACACACACGGACACACACACATGGATACATGGGTGTGCGGGTCTAGGACACACACACACAAACACACGGGGTGTGTGGGCCTAGGACACACACACAGACACACACATGGACACACACACATGGATACACGGGTGTGCAGGTCTAGGACACACACACACGAACACACAGGGTGTGTGGGCCTAAGACACACACACAGACACACCGGGTGTGCGGGTCTAGGACACACACACAGACACACACATATGGATACACAGGGTGTGTGGGTCTAGGACACACACACGCACGCGCAGGGTATGAGGGTCTAAGACACACACACGGACACACAGGGTGTGCGGGTCTACGACACACACACATGCACGCGCAGGGGGTGTGGGTCTAGGACACACACACACACGGACACACAGGGGGTGTGGGTCTAGGACACACACACACATGCGCTGGGTATGTGAGTCTAGGACACACACACGGACACAGGGGGTGTGGGTCTAGGACACACACGCGCACGCGCAGGGGGTGTGCTGAGTCCTGCGTTTCTGGCCCAGGAGCCTCGGGGCTCCAGGGAGGTGGTGATGCTGCCCAGACACCAGAGGCGCCCGCAGGGGCTGACCTGTGGCCTCCGAGGCTGACCGGGCTGTGTGTGGGGACACTGAGGCAGGGAGATCCCGGGTGAAGGGGGATCCCGAGGGGCCGCTCTCCGGACACGGGCGCGCGCGGGGAGAGGCCGAGCCGAGTCCTGGCCCTGAGCGCACCCTCGAGCCCGCCCACCGGCCGCCCTCGGCCAATCGGGCCTCAGCCAGCCCTCAGCACATGCCCAGAACCGCGCCGCCGCAGGGACCGTGGGCTGGTGCCCCAGCCCCTGGCCCCCTGCCCCTGGCCCTCCCGCTCCCTCGGCCGCCTGCCGGGAGGAAGGGCCGGGCTGGGGCGGGATCGAGCCTCCCTAGGGAGTTTCTCCTCGCTAACTGCGACTGACTCAAGTGTTTGTGGGAACTTGATTCCCAGAGAGCCCTCCGTCTACCCCAGCTGCTTTTCCATGACTCTCGTTTTTCACATAACAGTTTATGAAAACAAAGCAAAAGCCCCTCCGAGTTTTCTCCAGGAGGCTGTCTCGGTGGGAACGCAGCGCGGGGAGCCCTGCAATCCTTACACCTGGATTTATATATTACCTTCTGTTGACACTACTTTTTGATTAATATTGTGTATAACATTCCTTAATGCATCAGCAGAATTAATTATGCAGGAACATTCAGGCGCATGAACATTATATTGATGAAATGACGTTTTATTGACAAAATGACAGTTTAATACTGAGCTTTCCTGAAGCTGTATATCTAACCCATGGCCTCCGTGCTGGGCACGGGGGCCCTGGGCGGGGCCCGGCGTGTGTGGGGGCTAATCCACACAGGTCTGGAGCCATGAGGCCCTGGCAGGACCGTGGTCTGGGCAGTGGCTGACCATCCTGCTGTCCTTACTCCACACCTCTGGCCACACAGCCGGTCCCGGCCTGAGTCTCTCTTCCCCACACGCTGTTCTGGACAGATGGGACCCCGCCCCAGGATGGGGGGTGGAGACGGAGAACGGGCCAGAGAGAGGGCTGGGCCGACCAGGTGACCACCGTGTCCTGGAGCACTGGGGGTGGGTGTGGACACAGAGGGAGGGCCGAGTGTCCACAAGGTTGGCTGGGGCAGCGCGTGTGTCTCTGCACCCCAAAGCCCAGCGCCCCGGAGTGGAGAGCCGGTGAGTGGACTGAAGGAGGAGGGGTCTGAGCCTCTCAGGAAAGCCCCTCAAGGTGGATGCTGGTACTCGAGGCGTGTGCCTGGCAGCATGCATGTGTGAGTGTGTATGCCAGTGTGGATGTGAGTGTGAGAACACGTGGGTGTGGTGTGGGTCTGCGTGAATATGGGCGTGCATGTGTGTGGGTCTGTCTGAGAGTGCAGGTGTGAATGAGTGTGTTAGTGTGAGAACGTGTGGGTGTGGGTACGGGAGTCTGTGAATATGTGTGTGAATGACTGTGTAAGGGTGTGATGGTGAGTGACTGAATCTGTGTGGATGTGAATGAGTGTCAGTGTGTGAATGATGCTGTGTGACTGTGACTGTGTGTCTGTGTAGTGCGTGACTGTGGCCGAGTGTGACCGTGTCCGTGTGTGGCTGTGTTGGGGTGTGTGACTTTGCGGTGTTGGTGTCAGTGTGACTGCAGGATGGCTGTGAGTGAGTGTGTGAGCCGGGGCCTGTCCCGCGTGTCCCTCCCTGAGGAGCCCCTTTTGGCCCCCGGCTCCCTCGAGCGCTGCCCAGAGACACGAGGGCCGAGAGGCTGCTCTGGGCGAAGGGGCTCAGCCGGCCATGATGGGGCTCAGCGAGGTCACACGGGCCCCAAGAAAAGGCAGGAGCTGGGGGACACCCAGGTCCCTCCGGCTGCGCAGGACGAGGTTCCCTCTCCCGTGCGCCTGCCCCGTCTGCCAGGGAACCACAGCCTGGACCCCCGTGTCAGGGCTCGTTTCAGAGCCATGTCGAGTGTGCGAGGCTGGTGAGCCCTTCCCACTGTCACTGGACGGAGTGACCAGACCTGCCCCACGGGCACCTTCCCCAGGCTCGGGGAGACTCGGCCCCCGCCAGGTCCCCGAGAGGCATTGGGAAGCACCCCGCACCGTGCCAGAACCCAGAACGCGTCCTGCTCCCAGAGGGGGCGGCCTGGGCGGGGAGCTGCCTGCCAGCCTCCAAGGTCAGCCGCTGCAGGACGGGCACTTGGAAGGGGAGGCGCTGACGCGCTGGCCTGCTCCGGCTCCATTTGCAAATGAGCAGAGTGATTTCTCCACTCACCCTTGGCGGGCGGCTGTCAACACGAGAGCCACCCAGGCCTCTCCATCAAGCCGACGTGAGAAACGGCCGCGGAGGCTCCTGGGCGCTCCGGGCGCGGGCTGGGGCAGGTGGGGGCCCTGGGCTGGGCACCCTCGCCCCCCCTCCGCCCCCCTCCACCCAGACACTCGGGGAGACGCTGTGGAGCCCCTAAGCTGACACACCAGAGGACGCTGGCCTCGACAGGCCCCGAGGGTCCTGGGCCCCGAACTTCAGCCTGCCTCAGCCGGGACCCCCGGAACCCCCCGAGTTCTAGGACAAACACGTGGCCCAAGGACCAGGGTTGGAGATGAGACGTCTCAGCCCTGGCAGACGGCAGGTCCGGAAGTGTCCGACAGAAAGCCAGGCCCTGTTCCCGGCCCCCTTCCTCCCACTCTCGCCCAGTCCCGGCCGGCCTCCGTCAGCCCAGGGCACCGGGACTGCCCCTCGCTGAGCACGGCCCGGCAGACCAGGGCCTCCACCTCCCTCGCCTCCTCTCCAGGAACCCCACGGTCACAGTTCGACTGTGGGTTCACCCCCCAAAACGGCTTCCTTTTTTCCTCTGCTCATTGTCTTTTATACACTATTTCCTAGGAAATTTCTTCATTTTCAAGTTTATTGTTTTTACTTTTTCCTTTCATTTCAGTATCTAAGAGCACTTTTTTTGGGGGGGGGAGCAGGGTACACCCTGCAGTGGTCAGGACTGACTCCTGGCTCTGCACTCAGGGATCACTCCTGGGGGGCTCGGGAGACCATATGGGGTGCCTGGAATCGAACCCAGGGAGATAAATGTCCTCCCTGATGTACTACATACTATCACTTCGGCTTCTAACAGTACTTTCTTATCTGTAAGTTGGTCCTTGCTTTTTTTTTTTTTTTTTTGCTTTTTGGGTCACACTGAGCAACGCACAGGGGTTACTCCTGGTTCATGCACTCAGGAATTACCCCTGGCAGTGCTCAGGGGACCATATGGGATGCTGGGAATCGAACCTGGGTCGGCCGCGTGCAAGGCAAACACCCTCCCCGCTGTGCTATCACTCCAGCCCCGGTCCTTGCTTTTAAAGTAAGAATCTGTGAGGTAGAGACAGTCCAGCAGAAAAAACGTTTGCATGAGCCAAGCAAGTTCAAGGCCGAGTCCTGCATAGACTCTCCCTGAGCACCAAGCCAGGAGTACGCTCTGAGCACCACTGGGCGTGGCTCCTCCACCCCCAAAAACTCCTCATTATGCTGTCTGAGGAAAGCAGAATTCTTTTCTTACCAGCTGCTGAAGACGTTGATGATGCGGGGTTCTCTTCTGCTTTTCCTCCTGTGACATCCTGGTTCCTGCACGTAGATTTGGCCTGTGCTGAGCGGCGGGATCTTTCCTCAGGTCCGTGCCCTCTCCGCCACATTGGAGAACGGGGGCTGGGTGGGGGCTGCAGCCTGGGGGGGGGAGGGGGATGAAGTGGGTGGAGGGAGGATGAAATAAAGTAGAACAAGCGGAGTGATGGTGGAGCAGTGAAGTGAGGGTGGAGCAAAAGTGGAAAGTAAGGACGGAGTGTGAATGGCGGGAAGGCGGAGCAAGGGTGGGATAGCACAAAGCAAAGGTGAGCTGAAGGCGGAGCAGGCGGCTGTAAGATGGAGCAAGAGTGCACTGAGATGGAGTAAGGACGGAATACGGAGAAGGGTCGGCTATTAGTGGCATAAAGGTGGGTTAAGGAACAGTAAGGGTGAATAAGGACAGTAAAAAAACCCAGCAAGGATGAAGTAAACATTAGTACAAATGAAGTAACGATGGAGCCACAATGGGGTCAGGGGCATAGAGGTGGAGAACGGGTGGAGTATGGATGCAATAAAGGTAGAGTAAGGACTGGAGCGACAGCACAGAGGGGAGGGCGTTTGCCTTGCACGTGGCCAACCTCTCGGAGAGCCCTGCAAGCTACCAAGAATATCCCGCCCCATGGCAGAGCCTGGCAAGCTCCCCGCGGGCGTGTTCGATATGCCAAAAACAGTAACAACAAGTCTCACAATGGAGCCGTTACTGGCGCCCGCTCGAGCAAATCGATAAGCAACGGGATGACAGTGCTCCAGTGCTAAGGATGAAGTAGTGATGAAATACTGGAGTAAAGGTGGGGTAGGGTGGAGTCGAGGAGGAGAGAGGCGTAAAGGGGGGATACAGTGAAAGTGGCCTCACGGCGGGGCAATGAAGTATGAAGGAATGCACAGGAGTAAGGGCAGAGTAAGTGGAGGAAGGGTGGAGTAGGATGGAGCCAGGGCGGAGTAAGGTGCCGGCGGTGCGAGCAGCATCACTCCGGCTCTTCCCGTGCTGGACAAAAGGGGTTGAGTCGCCCACCGGGGCGGGCCCAGGAGAAGTCAGTGCCGGGACGGGTTAATGGGGAACGCAGGGACACCAGTGGGAATGTCTCCACAGAGCCTGGAGGGAGTGTCAGCGGCGGCCTCAGCCCTGCCCTCGGGCGAGCCCTCCGCAGCTGTCTGCAGGGCTGCCCGTCCTGACTGTCCAAGCTGAGGGCAATGCCAGGGCACGGCAGCTGCAGGGACGGGGAGAACGGGGCAGCGCGAGGGGCCTTTTCCAGGTCCGCGAGAAAGGAAGCTGCCGGCATCCTGGCACTCTGCTGAGGGCACTGGACTTCAGGGAGAGGGGCACGGGCTAGGTTGGGGCCTGGCGCGGGGAAGCCCGACCCCAGCTCCCCATGCTTCCCCCCTTCCCCTCCCAGCCTTACCATCCTCTCAGGTATTCCTGACCCCCACCCCCACCCCGGCAGCCACGGGCCAACAGGAGGAAGTGGGCTCCAAGGGTACCAGTGCAGCCTCTGGGCCCGGTGGCGGTGGCAGGGGCGCCTCCACACCATCACGCCCCCCCACCCCAGCCTGAAGGCAGGCGCCGCCCCCCACGCGCCCTGGAAACCGCCCCTGCGCTTCCGGGGAGGTAAGTGAACCTTGGTTCAACCTTGCGCGCAGCTCCTAAGTGGCCGTTTCATTTCAGACATTGGACTAAAAGCTCTTTCCACAGAGCCAACTCCTGCAGGCAGGCTGCCAGCAATTAATGAAAGATGATCAAATAATAAAAGGAGTAATACATTAACTACGCCACCCGGGCGCACTCGGGCCTCTTTCTGGGCAGCGCCGGGAGGAGCCGCCCCGGCCCGCTTGCGCGTCCCCGTCCCCGTGTGAAGCCCCCCTCGGCCCAGACCGGTCCCTGCCGGGTGGGGGCTGGGCAGGAGCTCGGGGCAGCCGCCACCCTCTGCCCGTTCAGAGGGTGCTGGAAGGGAGCAGCCCCCCCCTTCCCCGCCAGGCCACAAGGCCAGCCTCGCTCTGACGTCTCCGGGCTGCCACGGGACAGGCACACCCAGGCCGGGTCTCCTCCTCGGGAGCAGCGGGTGCTGGCCACACTGTGGCCACCTAGCAGTCCCAACCAACGGCAAGTGACAGAGGTTCGGAAATAAATGACCTGAAAAAGCCTGTGTGCCGCGTGACACAGCACTGGCCAATGGGATGAGAGTAGAAGGATGGAGGGACTGGGGGGGGGATATGTGTGTGTGTGTGTGTGTGTGTGTGTGTGTGTGTGTGTGTGTGTGTGATGTGACACAGTCCTGACAAATGGGATGTGAGCTGGAATATGGTAGAGATTCCTGGGAAAGTTTCCGTGCCATGTGACACAGTTCTGACCAATGGGATGTGAGCTGGAATATGGTAGCGATTCCTGGGAAAGTTTCCGTGCCATGTGACACAGTCCTGACCAATGGGATGTGAGCTGGAATATGGTGGAGACTCCTGGGAAAGTTTCCGTGCCATGTGACATAGTCCTGACCAATGGGATGTGAGCTGGAATATGGTGGAGACTCCTGGGAACGTTTCCGTGCCATGTGACACAGTCCTGACCAATGGGATGTGAGCTGGAATATGGTAGCGATTCCTGGGAAAGTTTCCGTGCCATGTGACACAGTCCTGACCAATGGGATGTGAACAGTAAGATGGTGGACCCTCCTGGGAAAGTTTCTGTGCCATGTGACACAGTCCTGACCAATGGATGTGAATAAAAGTATGAGAACTTGTGGGAAAGTTTCTGTGCCATGTGACACAGTCCTGACCAATGGGATGTGAACAGTAAGATGGTGGTGCCTCCTGGGAAAGTTTCTGTGCCATGTGACACAGTCCTGACCAATGGATGTGAATAAAAGTATGAGAACTTGTGGGAAAGTTTCTGTGCCATGTGACACAGTCCTGACCAATGGGATGTGAACAGTAAGATGGTGGTGCCTCCTGGGAAAGTTTCTGTGCCATGTGACACAGTCCTGACCAATGGATGTGAATAAAAGTATGAGAACTTGTGGGAAAGTTTCTGTGCCATGTGACACAGTCCTGACCAATGGATGTGAATAAAAGTATGAGAACTTGTGGGAAAGTTTCTGTGCCATGTGACACAGTCCTGACCAATGGATGTGAATAAAAGTATGAGAACTTGTGGGAAAGTTTCCGTGCCATGTGACATAGTCCTGACCAATGGGATGTGAGCTGGAATATGGTGGCGACTCCTGGGAAAGTTTCCGTGCCATGTGACACAGTCCTGACCAATGGGATGTGAACAGTAAGATGGTGGTGACTCCTGGGAAAGTTTCTGTGCCATGTGACACAGTCCTGACCAATGGGATGTGAATAAAAGTATGAAAACTTGTGGGAAAGTTTCTGTGCCATGTGACACAGTCCTGACCAATGGGATGTGAGCTGGAATAAGGTGGTATCTCCTGGGAAAGTTTCCGTGCCATGTGACACAGTCCTGACCAATGGATGTGAATAAAAGTATGAAAACTTGTGGGAAAGTTTCTGTGCCATGTGACACAGTCCTGACCAATGGGATGTGAGCTGGAATAAGGTGGTATCTCCTGGGAAAGTTTCCGTGCCATGTGACACAGTCCTGACCAATGGATGTGAATAAAAGTATGAAAACTTGTGGGAAAGTTTCTGTGCCATGTGACACAGTCCTGACCAATGGGATGTGAGCTGGAATAAGGTGGTATCTCCTGGGAAAGTTTCCGTGCCATGTGACACAGTCCTGACCAATGGATGTGAATAAAAGTATGAAAACTTGTGGGAAAGTTTCTGTGCCATGTGACACAGTCCTGACCAATGGGATGTGAGCTGGAATAAGGTGGTATCTCCTGGGAAAGTTTCCGTGCCATGTGACACAGTCCTGACCAATGGGATGTAAGGAGGACAGATAGTGACTCCTGGGAGTTTCTGTGCCATGTAACAGTCTTGACAAGTGGGGCATTTCTGTGCCATGAGACAGCCCTGACCAACAGGACGTGAGTGAAAGGTATCGGCGCTATACCAGGTGGCTCAGTCCCGCTCAGTGGGAGGTGAATGGTAGTAGGGGCCCTTGTCCAGGTCTCATATGAAAACTGTGATCCGTTAGGTACTAAAGGAAGTCTGGAGCTGATCTCCGTCTGAGTAATAGCGGCGGCAGCGATGTGGCAGCTCTGGAAAAGTCCAGCCACCCGAGACAGGACGCAGCCCGCCCTCGCTCCCTTTCCCAGCCAAGGGAGCCGGACTCTGGCTGGCAGCTGGGCTCTGGAAGGGCGGTGCTCAGCGTGAGTCCGGAAGGTTCCGTGGTAGGGGGAGTTGGGCAGAGTCTCTGGAGGCATTCTTTAGGTTTGGTTTTGTGTGGGGGCCACATCCCGCTGT
This sequence comes from Sorex araneus, assembly GCF_027595985.1. NCBI lineage: Eukaryota > Metazoa > Chordata > Mammalia > Eulipotyphla > Soricidae > Sorex > Sorex araneus. The sequence goes on from NC_073302.1 coordinate 451,965,815, forward strand.
GCTCAGGGATGGCTCCTGGGGGTGCCCGGGCTTGAACCTGGGCTGCCTGTGGCTGCGTGTGTGGCAATCGCCCTGCCGGTGGACTCTGGCCCTGGAGCCATTTGAGGTGTTGCAGTGGGGTTGGAGCTGGGGCTCACTTCTCTGGGGATTGGCATTGGCAGGGCAGGGCGGGTCCTCTGTCTCTGTCTGGGGACGCCACAGGCCCAGGGCAGAGCTGCGGTTTAAGGGATAGCGGGAGGAAGGAAGAGGACTCGAGCGCTGGGTGCATCCTGTTCAAGCCTTGGCCACCCCAGGGAACAGGTTCAGCCACCCTGTATCTTCCCGGTTTCTTCTCAGGTATCCTTCTCAGTCATGATTGTTTTGTGCCTTTGCCACGTTGCCCTGGTGCTGCTCTCAGGCCTTCTTGCCTCTTGTCTGGGCTTAAGGAGCAGCTCACAGCTTGGAAACTGGCCTCACATGCTGGGGGAAAAGGCAGCAGAGATAGAGAAGGGAACACCTAGTAGAGGATGTAGGGAGGACCCATTCGGGTTGGAAGATGCGAGATGAAAGTAGACTATAGCCCAAACATGAAGCCACTCAACACCTCTACTGCAAACTACAACACCCAAAAGGAGAGAGGACCAAAGGGAATGCCCTGCCGCAGAGGCAGGGTGGGGTGTTGGGGGGTAGGGGCGGTGGTGAGAGGGATACTGGGATCATTGGTGGAGGTGAATGGGCACTGGTGGAGGGATTCACTGTATGAGTGAAATGCAAACACAGAAGTTCATGAGTTTGTAACTGTACCTCACAGTGATTCTCTAATAAGAAATTAAAAAAAAAAAGAGCAGCTCCCCTTCAGCTAGTGCTTTTTTATTGCAGCTTCCCTTCTGCCCTGGGGACCTTGTGTCTGGTCAGGAGCAAAAGCAGGTCTGGGTCTTGGAGAGGTGGAGGCTGGTAGAAAGGAGAGGCTCCCCACAGGTCAAGGTCAGGAGCCAGAAGGTCAGAGTCCCTGTGAGCAGGCCTGGGAACAAGAGCAGCCACTGATAGAAGGCTCCAGAAGGACCTGGCAAAAAAGCAAAGACTTGGGCTGCAGCGGTAGCACAGTGGGGAGGCCGTTTGCCTTGCACGCGGCCAACCCAGGTTCGATTCCCAGCATGTCATATGGTCCCCTGAGCACCACCAGGAGTAATTCCTGAGTGCAGAGCCAGGAGTAACCCCTGTGCACTGCTGGGTGTGACCCAAAAAGAAAAAAAAAGCAAAGATCTTTGCAAATTCCAGAGGCCCTATTATTAATCCTCTTCCTCCTCCTCCTCTTCCTCCAGGAGCCTCTGGACAGTGCTCTGCCTATCCGCTGAGACCGGGCTGGTCGCTAGCTCTGTGTCCTGGCCCCCCTGTTGGCTCAGAACCCACACTGTGACCCCACTGAGTCCCTGGGGGCTGCAGAGGTAGTGAAACGGGCTGGGGGTGGGCTATGTGCATCCACGGCCTTCCCTGACTCCAGGGCAGACGAGGTAGAGGAGAGAGCCAGGGTCTAAGTGGGGAAGTTCCGAGGCAGCCCCTGGCCTGCACCCGGTCCAGGCCGCAGGGGGCTTCTGTAACTTCACCAGCATCTGTGAGGGAATGGCTTTGCCTAAAGGCTCAGCTGTGGGGCAGAGCAAGAGCACAGCCAGGTACGGCATTTGCCTTATAGTGACCGACTCTGGTTCAATCTCTGGCACCATATATAGTCCCCCAAGCCCACCATAAATGATCTCTGAGCATAGAGCCAGGGATAAACCCTGAGCACCACCGGGTGTGGCCCCCAAACAAACCAAAACAAGAATCAGCAGGCCTGGGGCCTGGGGGTAGCTCAGTGGTGAGCGTTAATCTTGCAAACGTGAGGCAGCAAGTTCTGTCCCTAGCACCACCCCAAAGAGCTGGGTGCGAGCCCAGAGGTGCTGCAGCATAGCTTGGTCACTGCACTCAGGGTGGGGGTCTGTGTCCTGGCGTCCTCATGGCAAATAAGCGGAGTGGGACGAGACAGCACCGACGCATCCCCCTAAGGAACTGTCTTCCCTTCTGTGGCGCCTCGCTGCCCGAATGTGCATGCTGGTCCAAAGCTCTAGGCTTCCGCCTGAGACTTTTGCAAGTAGTTATTCTTACGTATCCTTTTCATTCTCTCTCATTTTGATCTTGGCGGAAACCCGCATAACCTTGTAATTTAAAGATTTCCTATTACTATGGAAATCAAGGAGCTTTGCCAGATTGGAACAGGAATGTCAATTAATTGTCAATTCATCACATTGGGTAATTGATTAATTGGCACAATGTTAATCTCTAAATCAGTGGTAATAAATTACTTGGTTTTTAATCCTGACCTTCAGAGTGCTGGGACTCTCCAAATTGCCGCTGCTCCTGCGGAAAATGACTAATGAGGCTACTTTCCTCTCATAATTTTTGTGGCTCCTAAAATTTTCACCTAATTGAGAATCCCAGGGTGCCTGGGGGGCAGCTTCCGAGTGCCCTATGGCCCCTGAGACGTGCTGGGCACGGCACTGACTGCCTGGCACAGGAGCCTGTTTCAGCTGGTCATTTATTATTTTTTTTTTTGCAAACCTAATCACTTTACTATCACATAGGATTGATTTCATAGGTGTCCTGTTCATCATGAGATTTATGGCTGAGCTGGAAAGTGTGTTTTCTTGCTCTGTCCCCAGATGGCAGGAGGCAGAGGGCGTGACTGTTCTTTTGGCTGTTCTAGTTTCCTGGGGTTTGGCTCCCCAGGTCCTGTCTTCTCCAGAGCGAGGTCACCTGGTACGTGGGTGCTCATGGCCTGCGTGGCACAGGGACTCCCGATTCTGCACCCCCTTCTGCTCGTCTGTCTGTCCCCGCGGGCCCACAGTGAGTCCCCCTGGCCCAGTACTGACTGAGAGACACGAGGCTTCCGGGACATGGGTGTCGGGACTGGGACCCGTGAACTGCTCACTCAGCACACACGGGCCACCAGCTTCTGCGGCATCTGTTGGCGCTTCCACCCGAGTCCTGCTCTCAATCGTGTTGACAAGTTGCTCCAGAATTTTTCTGCCTCTTTGATTGCCAGAGGGACCTAAAACACACACACAAAAAAAGGTGTTTTGCACATCAAGCTCTTTCTAAACTTCTAGAAACATTGGAAAGTTCTGGAATCGGTCTGGAGACTACGGCTATCAGAATAAAGGTTCTGTGTTGGCCCGAGGCGGCACTTGCCCATGTGCTCCAGCCTCACACAACGTGAGTGTCCCGGCCCGGTCAGCAGTTCTGGTTCCGGTTCTGGTCCCGGAGGGAGGAGAGTGAAGGGGAAGGGGCTTCTCTCCCTGTCACTCAGGCTGGGCCTCTGGCCGATGCTGGAGGCTTCTGTGAAGCTAATCACCCTTCTGTGCTTTCCAGCTTTTCAGAGGTGACCCCTTGGGACCCAATGTCATGCAAGCTTGAAGAGTGTTCCGGAACATTCTTCAACATCTCCAAGTCTGAGTCTTCCCTGGGTGCCAGGGAGGTCCTCGTGCAGCAGAGCACGTGCTGGCCTCTTGTCCCCCGCCACCTCTGCGTCTGGCAGGGCCAGAGAGAGGCTCTCGCCCCCGTTCCACGAGCCAGCACTGTGGGTGGCTGGCGGGGCCAGACTCAGCTTGAACTCAGGACAGGCGGGTCGGTTTGGGAACAGAGAGGTCCCCTGGGGGACAGACGGGTCCACTCGCCCCTCGGGGCCTGGGCCTCTGAGCGGGCTCTTCTTGGTGCTCACTGATCCAGGCTCTGGCGCATGCCCCTGTGTGCAGGTAGGGCAGGTGGCGGCCTCCAGGCCCTCGGTGTGTCCTCCTGACCACTCATGGCCGGGGTGTTGCTCACGTCCTTTCCTCACCTTGGGGTGGGGGTGCCTCTGATCACCAGGCCTGGCCGGGGATCACAGCCGGGAATCCCCACGCGGGAGCCGCCTGGCTGGACTCCGGCCCCTCTCCAGCACCCGAGCCCGAGCAGGCCCAAGCCCCCTTCCCCTCGCAGACGCTTCTGGGCCGGGACCCACGAGGGTGCGTGGAGGGAGGAGACAAAGTGCTGGCGTGACGGTGTAGGGCCACCCGTGGGGCTGGAGGCTGGGGTCCAGGGGGAGGGGCAGCGAGGGCACCCACGGCCCTGGAAAAGGGCAGGAAGCTTTTGAACTAAATCTGTCTTTTCACACCCAAAAATATAAAGCTGTCAATTTTCATTAAGAATGAAGCAAATGAAATCTAGATGGTGCCAAATAATTAATGATGTTTAATAACCCTAATAAATTTGGATTTCATCAAAATCATGTTGCTTATCACTAGCGGTCACCAGCGAGCAGGGGGGCGGTGTGGGGGACCCCAGTGTGGGGGCTGTCTCTGGCCCCTGGCCAGCTCATCAGTCATCAGGGAGCCCACGTGCCCGTGTGGCAGGCGGGCCCGGGCGGCCGCTGCCCGTGCTGAGTGCGGTCCCCGGGCAGAGATGCTTCCTGGGGGGACTCAGCCTAGGCCGGAGGAAGGGGGCCGCCCTGGCTACGGGGTGGGGTAGCCCCTGGGCTCCAAAAGGGCTCGGCAGCAGGAACGAGCACCTATTCTGGGGCACCCAAGAGAAGAGGGGCGTCGGGGTGGCTGTGGCGTGGGGCAGGCGTGGCTTGTGACCAGCCCAGTGCGGAGACAGTCAGACGGGCGGGGAAGGACGGGGTGACTGGCAGCCTCTGGGGACAGCCGGGCCGAGACCTGGAGCCGTGGCCGCCCAGCACTGAGAGGGGCCTCTGCCCTGCGCTACACTCCGGCCCCACGGAGGGTCCGAGTTGGGGGGATGGGCCAGGCGCCCCCCACTGTCCTCTCCACATGACAGGTGCTTCCTACGGGGGTGGGGCGGGGGTGGGCAAGTCACGACGGGACAGACGCCCCCGCGCAGCCTCCTGCGCTCAGAGGCTGGTCTGCAGGGTGGGGGCACACGGGATCCACGGCCCAGCGGAGGCATGAGGGCGGCCCTGGCATGTCAGACAGCATGCCGTGTGCAGTGTGCGTGTCATGTGTTCTGTGTGTCCTGTGTGCAGCGTCATGTGTAAAGTGTGTCTTGTGCCATTTGTCTTGTATGTCATGTGTCAAGTGTCTCGTCTTGTCAAGTGTTGTGCCTTGTGTCATCCATGCTGCATGTGGTGTCTGTCACGTGTGCAGTGCATTGTGTGTGTGCAGTGCGGTGTGTGCGTGTGTGTCTGTGTGTGCAGTGCGGTGTGTGCATGTGTGTGCAGTGCGGTGTGTGCGTGTGTGTGCAGTGCGGTGTGTGCGTGTGTGTCTTTGTGTGCAGTGCATTGTGTGTGTGCAGTGTGGTGTGTGCGTGTGTGTGTGTGCAGTGCGGTGTGTGTACATGTGTGTGCAGTGTGGTGTGTGCGTGTGTGTCTGTGTGTGCAGTGCGGTGTGTGTGCATGTGTGTGCGTGTGTATACATGTGTGTACACATGTGCATGTGTGTGTGCGCATGTGTGTGTGCATGTGTGTGCGTGTGTATACAGTGTGGTGTGTGTGCATGTGTGTGCAGTGTGGTGTGTGCGTGTGTGTCTGTGTGTGCAGTGCGGTGTGTGTGCATGTGTGTGCAGTGTGGTGTGTATGTGCATGTGTGCGCGTGTGTATACATGTGTGTACACATGTGCGTGCGTGTGCGCGCATGTGTGCGTGTGCATGTGTGTGTGCACGTATACACATGTGTGCGTGTGTGTACAGTGTGGTGTGTCTGCATGTGTGTGCTGTGCCCGGCTCGTGGCAGGGAGCCAGAGTGGCAGGCGTGGCGGTGGCCGTGCTCGCTGCTGTCTGCGGGCGGCTGGTGCCGGTGGAGGTGAGAGGCTGTTCCAGCTCCCCCGCGGCCGGGGCTGGTTTATGGGCTCTCGCGAGAGGCGTGATGGATGTGGAGGCTCCTGGAGAGCTGGCGGTCTAGAGAATAATTTCTGAAAATGAAATTCCTCCCAGGGTCAGTGACCGGGGGCAGTGTGGGCCGCACAGCCCCCGCCCGCCACAGCTGCAGGCATGGTCCCTCCCCCCAGGGCACCATGTTGGCGCTGGCCAAACCCTGCGGAGCTGCAGGAACTGCAGAGAGCAAGCGGAGTCTGGCTCGCAGCTGGCTGGGCCCCGACATCTCCTCATCCGGGGGCCACAGGCCGCGGGGCTGCAGCTGCAGGAGCTGCCCAGAGACCTCAGGTGATGGAGGGACGACAGGTGTGTGAGTCAGGGGAACACAGTGCTGGGGTGAGAGGTGCTGCATACACGGTGACACCACCACCACCACCATCACAGTCACCACCGTCAACCACTACCACTGTCACCACCAACACCATCATCACCATCACTGTCACCACCAACACCATCACCACCAAAACAACCACCACCGTCACCACCATCACTGTCACCACCAACACATCATCACCATCACCACCATCACTGTCACCACCAACACCATCACCACCAAAACAACCACCACCGTCACCACCATCACTGTCACCACCAACACATCATCACCATCACCACATCACTGTCACCACCATCACCACCATCACTGTCACCACCAACACTATCACCACCAAAACCACCACCACCATCATCACCACCATCATCACCATCACCACCACCATCACCACCAACAGTCACCGTTTGCAGTCGTGTGGGGGATGGTGACGAACCCTCCCAGGAAGTGTCAGGTGCCACCCCTACGGCTCGTGGGCACAGGTGCTCCCTGCACTTTGAGCAGAACTGTGCCGCTTGACTGTGAGCAGAACTGATTCTGCCTCCCAGGCCTCACCCTGGACCCACCGCCCTCACCTCATGCTGGTTGGACACTGGGTGATCGGCTTGGAGGCCACAGAAGCGAGGACGCGCCTCACTGGCACAGTGCCAACTCCATGGCTCTGGGGAAGCAAGGCCCCCTGCCCCTCCCTGCCCCGGGCCTGCGGGGAGGGCAGAGCCCTGAAGTTCCGTGTCCTTTGGAGAAGTGCTGCTGTGCTGCAGAGCCAGGTCTGCCCTGTCTGCCCGGTGGAGGTGCGTGGTGACTGTGTGTTCACGGCCCTGATGGGCCCGTCTCTCTTCACAGCGATGGATGTCAGGCTCGCCGGGCTCATGGGCCCGTGGGGGATGCAGGGATGGAACCGAGGTCGGCCGTGTGCAAGGCAAACGCCGTCCCCGCAGTCCCTGCAGCATCCCTCTGGAGAAGCTGCCCAGGACACGGCCGCCGGGAAGGCAGGCACGCGGGAGGCGCAGGGGGTGCAGGAAAGGCACCCCGTGACGCTCGGCACTCCTGGCCCTGCACGCAGGAGCCACCCCTGTGGGGTCGGGGAGTGTCCGCGTAGGGTGCAGCGTCCCACCGGGGGCTCCTCTCCCGTGTGCGTTGGCAAGTGTCTCCCTCTGCGTAAGGCTCTCTTGGAAGCATGCGTGGGAGATAGTGCAGGGGTGCAGGCACTCGCCTTCCTGCAGCTCACCCTGGCTTGATCCCTGAGCACTGCTGGGCTCGGGCCAAACTCCCACCTCCTCAAAAGAATCACGTTTGGGATCGTTTGGGGTAATAAACAAGGCATTAAGGTATTAATGGAAAGGATGAGAATTGGAAAAGGGTCCACTGGGTAATTTTCTTGACTTTGCTGAGTTCAGACTTTCTGATCTGTGAGATGAGCAGTTGGACAGGATCCACGGTGCTCACCCAGATTCTCCTCAAATCCATCTCTTTAATATCTGTGTGTCAGTCTTTGTGCCTCGAAAAATACATCAAATATTCTAAAGTAATCACATTTCCTCAGGAAAAATAGGATCATAAACCTACTTTCAGATTTAATTTGAAGGATGAGCCACAGGTGCTCAAAGACGCTTGGTTGCTACAGCAATATTCAACGATAGCTGTGTGGTCGGAATTTTGTTTTTGGAGAGGAGTTTCTCCATGCTGGGGGCCTGAGGCCACTCCTGGCGACTCAGCCCAGCTCTGAGGGCTGGTGGTCCAGCTGGAGCTTATGAAACTCTCAGGCGTCCTGGTGTGCGTGTGGAGGGCGGGGTCCGTGGAACTGAAACCAGGACCTCTGCAGTCTGGGCCTGTGTCCTAGCTGCGGCCACCTCCCAAACCTGCATTCCGTGTGATTACTCTGTGTGTGTGTGTAGGAGGGACGATAAAATCTAGATTCCAGGAGATGATTGCTTGTCATTCGGAACCTTAAAGCTTAAATCTCCACTGCACATTAATTCTATCATTTTTTTATGACCAGGTCCCAAGGTTTACGCTCTCAGATAGGTTGTAAAATTCAGTGTTGGTTTCAGTTTCTGAGGACGCCTCCCCACACGGGGGTCTCCCTGCCCCTCACCCCGGGACTCATCCCGCCTTCACCCTTGGAGAAAATGTTTTTGGGTAAAGTGACTCAGCCTGGCCTTGTGGTTCTGTGCTTGCTAGGTTTCAAGTTTTCTCTTTGTGGTAACTGATCGAAAGAGCAGAGAAGAAATTCTGCCCTAAAGTTTACCTTAGATAGGGATCATAAAGACATAAAGACAGTACAGTGGGTGGGGCACTTGCCGTGCATGTGACTACCTGGGGTCAAGTCCAGCATCCCATAGAGTCCTCCGAGCCCACCGGGAGTGACCCCTGAGTGCAGAGCCAGGAGTAACCCCTGAGCATCACTGGGTGTGGCCTCAAAACAGAGTTTGCCACAGGTGGGAGAGAGAGCACGGAGTTCAGGTGTCTGCCCGTGTGTGGCTGAGTCTGACTCATCCCTGGCACCGTATCAGGTCTCCCGAATTTGTACCACATAAGCACCACCAGGAGGGATGCCGAGTGCTCAGCCGGGGGGGCCGAGTACTGCCGGGTGTGGCCCACACACCCAAACCAAACGAAAAGCAGCTCCGACCCTGCTTGCCCTCGGGGTGATGCCCCGTGTGTGGAGACGGGTCTGCTCTCCCCTAGGGCGCGGGACAGCGGGGGGCCGTGGGGCCCTGAGCCCCGGCACAGCCAGGAGGCGTCTTGCTGCTCTTAGGGCCCGGGGAGGGAGTGGCCAGGCTGTGGAGGGGCCTAGAGCCACCGCCAGCCGCGGAATCCAGCGGCCTGGGGACCCTCACACACGGACTCGAAGTGCGCCGCTGAACACCCGCCTCGGGGTCTGGGGAGAGGGCAGCAGCCGGGGGGGGGGGGCAGGGGGGGCGGGGCTGGGTTCAGTGCTGTGGGGCAGAGCTCCGTGCTCTGCGGCAGGGTGGGCCGGGCTTCCCTTGCCAGCCTGGACTGGGTTTCAGGGACCTGGCAGAGGCCTAGCGGGGCCTTTCCAGGCCCTTCTGGGTCTTTCCGAGTCTTCTGCACCCCGAGGCCCCCTTGAGGTAGAGGCTCCTGGTGAGCCAGGCTGTGTCTATGCCTCGGGAGTGTGGGAGCCACGGGGAGGGCGGGGGGAGAACTCGACGAGGGCCTTCGGGGGCCGCAGGGGCAAAGCCCCTCTGCTGCCAGCCGGGGCCCGGGGCTGCTGCAGACGGTGGGGGGCCGGGCCGAGAGCCTGTGGCGGCTGCGCGGCCTGCGCCTGCCCTCGTTTCTCCTCAGGTGACTTTGAGCCCTCGACCCACTGCCAGACTCGCGCTGGAGATTTAGTGCCGGGCCGGCGGGGGGACGTCTCCTTGACCCTCCTGGCAGCGACGCGCTGGCCGCGGCTCGGGACGGGCTGCAGCCCGGCCTGCGTCCGCTCAGGCTGCTGCCAAACATGCCCGTAATTGCCTAACCTCTTTAAGTGATTGAAACGATGATGAGGACGAGGCTGCATCAAGCTGGCATCAACGGACATTAGCCGCGTATTATCAGCCCCGGGCTCCGAGATTATTGTCCGACATTCCTCTTGGCCTGTGCGCAGCAAGACGCCCTCCAAGCACTGATGTTGGGGGCGAGTAACAGCGCCGTCAATGACCGATCCCGTGTCAGCGTCGCTAACTGTGGCTTCCGGGAGACCGCGGGCCGCTGCCTCGGCCCGAGCCCAACACAGGCGAAGACGGACCCTGAGTCCAGCGTGCGCAGGGCCGGCTCCCAGGAGGCCCCTGCTTGGCGCTTCCCTCCCCCGCTCACTGCAGGGTGAACAGTCACGCCCGACGACACGCAGGACACAGGCCTCGGAGGGGCAGGTGTGTGCGCCGGCTCGCAGCAGCCCGGCAGCCTCCTCGGGGTCCTGGTCTGCAGGAGCCGGGCAGAGGAGCTTCCCCAACTCCCACGGCCCTCGCTGAGTCTGGGGGAGGCCGGCACCCCTCCCCAGGGAGGGCGCGTCTGGCTTGTATGAGACTAGCACCCCCGTGCCCTGGGCACCCTGCCCCGGCACACCTGTGACTCACGGGAGCAGGGGGCTGGAAACGTGCGCAAAGGGCAACTCATGGAAAGAATGGCAGGAGATGGGAGGGGGAGGTGGTGGGGACGGGACGAAGGGCTGGGAAGGGCACGAGTTGGGAGTCCCCTCTGAGCACTGGGCCAGGAGTGACTTCTGAGCACTGATCTAGGAGTGACCTCTGAGCACTGAGCTGGGATCTCGAGTATGCACTGCAGGGCAGATTTCTTGGCCTCCTTGACAGCATCTGTCCCTGTCACTCTTGTCCTGGCGTCCTGGAGGTGTGTCTCCCTTACCGCTGAAACTCCCTCGGCCCCGCGGGGCAGGTGTTCCTGCGGCCCGAGAGCGTGGGCTTCCCCGGCTGCGGTTCCTCCCAGTGTCCGTCAGGTGTCAGAGCCGAGACCTCGACCAGCCGGGAAAATTCCTCTTGTGAGGTGACGACGACAGGGCTGTTTCCAGGCTGCGGGAGGACTGCCAAGCAGTGCTCAGGGCTAGCGTCAGGGAGGGGCCCTGAGGCACGGCCCGATCAGGCCCCAGCGGTGCCAGGAGCCTCCAGGGCCACGCCTGGGGGTGTTGGGGGCTCTGTGTGGTGCCACGTGGCTAACTGGGGCCAGCCGCCACTGGCTCGTGTCTGAAGCCCTCTGTTCTCCCTCTGCCCCAAATCGCTTTCTCTCTGGAGTCTCATCAGGGGATGCTCAGGGCTGACTCCTGCCGCAGTGCTCAGGGACCATTCCTGGTAGTGCTGGGTTCTCTGTGGGCCAGGGATTGAACCCCTGTTGGCCGCATGCAAGGCAAGTGCCCTCCCTGCTGTGCTGTCAAACTGTCTCACCCTGCGTCTGGGCCACACCCCGGGGAGCTCAGCTCCCAGTGACCACTCCCGGCAGGCTGGGGACCACGTGGGCTTCGGGGGACGGAACGCAGGCAGTCATGGCAAGGCAAGTGCCCTACCTGCTGTCCAGTACTCTGGCCCCAAGTCTCATTTTTAAAAAATAGTAATTCTATTTAATATTTACCATTCAGCAGCAACCAATAGGAACATTTGAGCTAACAATATTTTTTTCCTTTTTTTAAAAAATTTATTTATTTTTGGGGCTGGAGCAATAGCACAGCGGGGAGGGCGTTTGCCTTGCACTCGGTCGATCCGGGTTCGATTCCCAGCATCCCGTATGGTACCCTGAGCACCGCCAGGAGTAATTCCTGAGTGCAGAGCCAGGAGTAACCCCCGTGCATCGCCAGGTGTGACCCAAAAAGCAAATAAATAAACAAATAAATAATTTATTTTTTTAATTAGTGAGTCACCGTGAGGGTACAGTTACAGATTTACACATTTTCGTGCTTGTGTTTCCCTCATACAGTGTTCGAGAAGCCATCCCTCCACCAGTGTCCATTCTCCACCACCCATGAACCCAGTATCCCTCCCACCCCCCAATCCCATCTCCCCCTCACCCCACCCTGCCTCTGTGGCAGGGCATTTCTTTTTGTTCTCTCTTTCCAATTGGGTATTGTGGTTTGCAATAGGGGTATTGAGTGGCCATCGTGTTCAGTCATGTGAGGCCAGCTTCCAAGCCATGGAGCCAACCTCCTGGTGCTTATTTCTACTATTCTTGGGTGTTAGTCTCCTACTCTGTTATTTTATATTCCACAGATGAGTGCAATCTTTCCATGTCTGTCCCTCTCTTTCAGGCTCATTTCACTTAGCATGATATTTCCATGTTGATCCACTTATATACAAAGTTCACGACTTCATCTTTTCTTCTTTTTTTTGCTTTTTGGGTCACACCCGGCGATGCACGGGGTTACTCCTGGCTCTGCACTCAGGAATTACCCCTGGCCATGCTCAGGGGACCATATGGGATGCTGGGATTTGAACCCGGGTTGGCCGCGTGCAAGGCAAACGCCCTACCCGCTGTGCTATCTCTCCAGCTCCGACTTCATCTTTTCTAACATGAGCTAACAGTCTCTTGAAAGGTTTTGCTAAACGGCTGCTTCAGAAATACACATACATGATGAACTCAACTGTTCACTGCCAATTTTTTTTAAAGGCTTCAAGAGCAAATAACACTGATTTATACTGTGCCCAAGCACTAGTCAACAAATCTATTAAATTTCAGAGGAAAAGGAAATCAGAGAGGCTTTGTTATTTTTATGCGTGTCATCTTACTGAACAGTTGTACTTCTTTAAAGCAACAAAAATAGGGAGCGTCCTATACCTACATATACACCTATATTAAAGGCCGTGATTACAAACACAGTTCTCAAAAGCAGAAGCTACGTCACGAAATCCCCGACTGCAAAAACTGCCACAAAGCTAAAATTCCTGTCCCTTATCTCAAGAATTCTCTCACTAAACAAATATCTAGGCTAAATTTTTCTGACATTCAAAATTGAGAGGTCAACGTCAGAATTACTGACGAAAGCACGATGCACGGGGCGTTTCCCTGGCAACACGCACGCTGCACCCGCAACTGCCGGCCCGTTTCGTCTGTTCTGCGCAATTAAACCGAACGGCCGCGTGCCGGAGCAGGGAACGTCCGCTGCGGAGACGCTCTGACAGCCTCGGCAGCATCCGCCTGCGGAGCCCAGTCCCAGCTGTCGTCGCCGGTGCTCCTGCTCGGACCCGGGACCCGCGGCGGCGCGACCCGCAGCCCCGGACTCCGCCCGGGACCCTCCCGGCGCCGCAGCGCAGCGGGCCCGAGTGCGCGTGCGCGCTGCTCACCCGCCGCGGCTGCGCGACGCCGCCCACGGCCGTGTGCACGTGACCCCGCCCCGCGCCGCCCCTCCGCGCTCGGTCTGCGCCTGCGCGCGCGCTCGGCCCGGCACCTGCCCGCCCCGACGTGGGGCGGCGCGCGCGCGCACAGGGGAGGAGCCGGAAGGAGCGGCTCGCGCGGGGGCGCGCACGCAGGCCCCGCAGGTCGGCGGGCGCGCGCACGCAGGCCGAGGGCGCCGCGGGTCGGCGGGCGCGCGCGCTCGCGGGGAGGAGGAGCTGCGCGCCGGGCGGGCACGCGCGCGCGCGCACGCAGGGGCCCGCGGGCCGGCCGGGCGCGCGCGGGGAGGGCGGCGGCGGCGGCGGCCGCGCGCGCGCACGCGGGGCCGCGCACGCAGCCGCGGCGGCGCCATCTTCCCTCCCGAGGCGGCGGCTCCGGTCCGGCTCGGGTCCGGCTCGGTCCGGCGGCGGGAGCGCGGTCCAGCCGGGGCGGCCGCCCGAGCCCGGCGCCGCCGCAGATGGGCTGAGCGGCCGCCACCATGTTCAGCTTCGAGGGCGACTTCAAGACGCGGCCCAAGGTCTCCCTGGGCGGGGCCAGCAGGAAGGTGAGCGCGGCCGCCGGCCCGGACCCGGCCTCGGACCCCGGCCTCGGACCCCGCCCCGGACCCCGGCCCGGACCCGCGCGACCCGGCCCGCCGCGACCCCGCGGCCCCGCGCGACCCGGCCCGCCTGTCGCCCCGGCCGGCCCCGGCCCCCTGTCCCCCCCCCCCCCCGCCGACCCCCTGGCCCGTCCGGCCCCCTGGCCCGGCCCCTGATCCCCTGTCCCGTCCGGCCCCCTGGCCCCGGCCCCTGCCCCCATTCCCCCGCCTGACCCCTGCCGCGGCTCCTGACCCCTGCCCCTCCTGACCCCTGACCCCTGCCCCGGCCCCTGCCCGCGCCCTGTCCTGCCGTCCCGCACGGGGGGGGGGGGGGGCGCCCCAGCGGCGCTGACCCTCGGGCGCGGCCGAGGGCCCTGGCCGGGCAGTAGGTTCTGGAAGGCGCGTCACGGCCGCAGGTGCGGGCCCTCCCCGCGGGCCCCTCCCGCCGCGCCCGGCTCGCACCCGGTTCCCGGGCCGGGTGGGTGTTCGGCCAGGGTAGTGCGGGGGGCCGGGTGGGTGCTGGGGGAGGGTCTGTGCCGTCCGGCTGCAGGGCCCTGGGCTCGGTCACAGGCTCACCCTGGCACAGTGGCCTGGAATTGGGACGTTCCAGCCACGGGACCCGAGTCGGGCTCCTTCAGGAGCAGGTGCGGGGCAGGGGCAGGGCAGGGTAGGGGCAGGGGCAGGGGCGGGTGTAGGGGCAGGGGCAGGGGTAGGGGCGGGTGTAGGGGCAGGGGCAGGGATAGGGGCGGGTATAGGTGTGGGGGCAGGGGCAGGGGTAGGGGCGGGTGTAGGGGCGGGTATAGGGGCAGGGGCAGGGGCAGGGGTAGGGGCAAATGTAGGAACAGGGGCAGGGGTAGGGGCGGGGGCGGGTGTAGGGGCGGGGGCAGGTGTAGGGGCAGGGGTAGGGGCAAATGTAGGAGCAGGGGCAGGGGTGGGGGCGGGTGTAGGGGCAGGTGTAGGGGTGGGGGCGGGTGTAGGGGCAGGGGTAGGAGCAAATGTAGGGGCAGGTGTAAGGGTGGGGGCGGGTGTAGGGGTAGGGGCAAATGTAGGAACAGGGGCAGGGGTAGGGGCGGGGGCAGGTGTAGGGGTACCAAGCTCTCCCGCCAGCGGCTGCCCGAGCCCGGGTGCACCCCTGCCCTGAGCCTGCTTTCGGGGTGGGGGTTTCCTGGGGGCTGGTCGCCTGTGCCCGTGCCCGCCTGGTCTCCCCCCACCCCTGCGTCGTTGGAGGGCGACGCCGGCCGTCTGCGCAGCCGTGCACAGGCCCCCAGGGCCGTGAGTCAGGCACGGGGACGGCCGCCCTCTGCCCGACCCCCTCGGGAGGTGCCCGTCCTGGCCAGGCCTGCGGCGGGGCCGGCTGGGCGCTCGGGCTGACCCCTTTCGTGAGTGACCCAGGGGCCTCGGGACACGGGGGAGGAGACGGCTGAGCCTCCACAGAGCCAGCAGGAACCGGAGCGGCCCTCGCCCCTGCACAC
The DNA here is from genome assembly GCF_027595985.1 of Sorex araneus. Lineage (NCBI taxonomy): Eukaryota > Metazoa > Chordata > Mammalia > Eulipotyphla > Soricidae > Sorex > Sorex araneus. Next base: position 451,980,907 of record NC_073302.1, read on the forward strand.
CGCCTTCCCGCGCCGGCTCCCGGTCCTCGGTGCCCCCAGCACGGGTGTCCGAGTGCCGCGTCTGCAGGGCCCCCCCGGGTACGAGGCCGCCTTCCCTCCCCTGAGCTCCCTTTCGTGGCCGGGTCTGGTCGTGTCTCGTGTGTCGGTCACTGAGGGCCGGAGCCGTTGCGTGGCTGTCGGCACTCGCACACGGCTGACCCGGGCCGGCCCCGAGCCGCGCGGGCACGGTCTTCAGAGAGGCGGCTCCCCCTCAGCCCTGTCCTGGGCCTGCCCTGCTCCTGGCTGGCCGGGCGCCGTTTCCCGCGGGCTCTGGCGGCTGTGCAGGTGGTGCTTGGGTCGAGCCGGCCGTGCCCGACTCCCGTTTCCGGTGACTGACGCTTGCGGGTCCTTGCGAGCTCGTTGCTGGGGTCTCTGGTCGTGTGCGTCTCTCGGGTGTGTGTGCCCGGCGTGGGGGTGGGAGCGGACAGACCGTCCCACCCTCGGCCCGGGCTCTTTCCCGAGCCCGGCGTCCAGCGCTGCAGGCGGCCCGGCAGCCCCTGTGTCTGTGGAGGGCGGGCGGCACCCCGCTCTCAGGGTCCTGCTGGGACTCGGGAAGGGCAAGAAGGGCCGGCCTGGGCTGCTCCTGTCCCCATCGCTGTGACGCCGTCTGCTGTGCCGTGGCAGTGGCTCTGGCACTGTGGCACGGGGTGATGCTGTGGCCCTGCGTGCGGCGGTGCCGTGACACGGCAGGAGCCAGGACAGGGACAGGTGCTGTCGTGGCGCCGCGGGGACACTGAGGCACCATCATGCCGCGTGCAGCACGTGGTGCCGTGGTAGGCGTGACTCTGGCGCTGTGGTGGGCTTCCCCGTTCCCATGGCTCACACCCGGGGACAGAGCTGCGGCCCGAGGCTCTGTGCAGGCCTGTGGTCTGCACCTCGCACCCAGGACAGGCCGGGACAGACGCTGTCTCCTGCACCGTGTGTCCCGGGCTGTCCCCTCGGGCGCGGGGGCGGGAAGCACAGGCTCAGCCCTGCAGCTGCCCTACGCGGCTGACACAGGCCCAGCTCCCCACTCCCGAGGCCAGCGGAGCCACCCCTGAGCACAGAGCCTGGAGTCGCGCCTGAGAGCCACGTGGGGCGGGCGGGGGGGTCCCAGGCTCTTGGGTGCAAGTTGGCCCCCGAGTGCCTCCCGGCCTCTGTGTGCAGGCAGCCTTGGGCCCCTGAGGATTCAGCTGCTTTTTTGGGGGGGGGGGGGGCCACACCCGGCAGTGCTCAGGGGTTACTCCTGGCTCTGTGCTCAGGGGTTACTCCTGGCTCAGTGCTCAGGGGTTACTCCTGGCTCTGTGCTCAGGAATCACTCCCGGCTGGCTCAGGGGACCGTGTGGGGATGAAACCCAGGCCGGCCGTGTGCACGAACGCCCCCTCCTGCTCTACTGTTGCTCCAGCCCCAAGAGGCAGCTGCTTTTTAAAAAGCTTTATAAAGTTGTTCATTGTGTTGTGTTTGACATTACAACACCCATCCCACCACCACTGCACTTTTCCACCATCTTATTTTGAATTTTCCCACTACCCCAAAGCCTGCCTCTGAACAATTTATTTTATGTTGCTTATAATGAACAAACTGCCCCTGGCGCCATGTAATCTCATCCACCGCCAAGATCCAGAGACTGTAAAACAAAGCTCCCGGAAGAGAGCGGTGCAGAGTCCCCTGCCCCCGCCAGGCTGTGGTCACTGAAGCCCCCTGGGAGGGGTGTTGAGTTTCCCTACCTGCCCCAAGCAGAGCCCGGCAGCCGAAAACCTGCAGAACCCAGGCACAGCCATGCTCAAGGCCACTCTCCACACACTTGGACGAGCCTCACCATGAAGGAACCGACAGAGGAACCCAAATATGCGGGACCCGTGGCTGAGACCTCCAAGCCTGCTCGGATCGGGACTGGGCCTCCTTCACCCAGATTCCCAGTTTTCCAGTAGCTTGGCAGCCACGCCCACAAACAGACCCGGTGCCATGTAATCCCATCCGCCGCCAAGATCCAGAGACTATAAAACAAAGCTCCCGGAAGAGAGCAGTGCAGGATCTCACACGGCAGAGCCTGGCAAGCTCCCTGTGGCGTATTCGATATGCCAAAAGCAGTAACAACAACAGGAGTCATTCCCCTGACCCTGAAAGGAGCCTCCAGTTGTTGGGAAAGATGAGCAAGGAGAGGCTGCTAAAATCTCAGGGTAGGGACAAACGGAGATGTTACTGGTGCCCACTCAAGCAGCGGGACGACGGTGATAGTGATGTTATGAATAATCTGCTAAAAACTACCCAGAAAACTTTGCTTAGAGGAAGGTGTGTGAAGATTGTTGTATCTCACCCTGGAGCCATTAAGCCCTTGCGTAAGAGATTACTAACATGTTGTTACAGATTGAGCCTGTGTTCGAGCTTCTTGCTTTCTTTCCTCCTTTCCTCCTTTCTTCCTTCCTTTCTTTCTTTCTTTCTTTCTTTCTTTCTTTCTTTCTTTCTTTCTTTCTTTTCTTTCTTTCTTTCTCTCTCTTTCCTTCTTTCTCTTTTTCTTTCTTTGTTTCTTTCTTCCTTCCTTTCTTTTTCTCCTTCCTTCCTTCCTTCCTCCCTCCCTCTTTCATCAAGACTGGTTGCCTCCTCCTGACAGGGTATGAGAGGTTGCCGGGCCGTGAGTGCGGCTGTGTGCTCCGGAAACTACATTTTCAAATAGTGAGATACAGCTGGTGTTGTGTTTAACTGGATGGTGACTTTGGGGTCTGAAGGTGTCCCTGCAGCTCGTGGCTCCCTTTGTTCGCGAGCCTTGGGATGGGGCTGCCAGGGACCGGGAGTCGCCGGTCCCTACTTAGGGCCCGTCCAGGCCCCAGGCCTGAGTTCCCAGCAGACTCACTCATGGAGACCGGCCCTGAGCACGGCTACCGTCGGCCGGGCTCTGCTGGGCCGTGAGACTCAGGCGTGGGGCAGGGGCAGGGGCAGGGGCAGGGGCAGGCGCAGGCCCACCCAGCTCGGCCCCCTGAGGCTCCCCTCGGGGCCTGCCGCGCTGAGAGCGGGGAGGGAGTTTGAGCGTGTGGGAAAGCAAAGTCAGGCCGGCTCCAGGCTTTCCCGGGCTCTGTCAGGGGTCACCCAGGCGGGTAAGGGGCCAGAGTTTCTTCACGTTTTACCCTAAGAAGGTGGGCAGTGATGCCTGCCCACGGGCGAGACCAGCTGGGCTGGGCACCTCAGGCTCGGGCTGGGGAGGAGGGCCAGAGCGTGTGGCCAGCAGGCGCCACCCTCATGTCCGTCCCCGAGCTGCCCAGGCCTGGCCGGGGGTGAGGTGGCGTTTGGCAGGGAAGGGGCTTTGGCCTGGGGCTGGGTCTGAGTCCGACTGGGCCCGGGGCTGGGCTGGCTGCACGGCCTAGTCCAGAGTCTGCCGCCTGCAGGGGCCGCAGAGCCTCCTGGGTGCCGTGTCCAGTGCTCTCCGTCCCTCCCGCGGGCTCTGACCGGAAGGAAGCCGCTGCTGGGTGCTCAGGCCGACGGTGGGACCGCAGAGGTGCGCTGTGCCGGGCCCCGGTCTGAGGCAGCTGTGACCCCCAGGCCCCTCGCTGGAGGCCGTCTGGCGGCGGTCTACACGTGGAGCTCTGACGCTTCAGCGCCCACCGCCCCCGAGCCCCCCCGGGGAAGCCTGCCCGCTCGGGGCGGCCGTGTGGCTCGGGCCTTGGCGGGTGGCGGGTGGAGGCTGGGCGCTCGGCCGGGCGCTGCAGCGGACGGTGTCCTCCCCGGCGTGCTGTGGCGTTGGGTGCGAGACCGAGCTCCCCAGTGACTCAGGCAGGCCTGGGACACTCCCTTAGGCTTCGGGTGGGACTGCAGCCCCGAGCACGCGTGTGCTGCGTGTGGGCAGGGTCCGGTCCTTGCTGACCCTGCCGTGCTGCGCCGCGCCCACTTCCTCGCGGGCGGTCGAGTCTCACCGCGCCGGGCCACGGGGCGAGCGTCGTGCAGACACCATGTTCCGCCCCGTGTCAGTTTCGTGAGCGTGTGTCAGCGTGCTGTTGTGACCCTTCCCTCCTTCTCTTTGGGTCCAGGAAGAAAAGGCTTCTCTCTTACATCGAACTCAGGAGGAGAGGAGGAAGAGGGAGGTAAGGAGGCCTTCTCACGCCGTGGGCGCAGCATGGGTCAGCACGGGATGTCCCGTGTGGTCTGTGACATGTGTGACAGTGACGTGTATGGCGTGTGTGGCGTATGTCTGTGATGTATGATTGTGCCATGTTAGCATTTCAGTGGCTGGCTGTTAGCGTGACGATGTTCTGTGATGTGTGATGTGACGTGTCTGGGATTTGGGTTCTTGTGTGATCTGCGTGATGTGTGATGTTCTGTGTGTGATATGTGATCTCTCTGATGGCTTTGGTATGTGACGTGCCCCCTGGATGTGTGTGATGTGATCTCTGTGTGGTGTGACATATGTGATGTGTCGTGTCCCTGACGTGTGTGGTGTGGGCTGGGCTGTGTACTCAGCAGGGGGAGCCCCCCGGCACCCCAGGTTGGCCTTCCGAGCGGGAGGGGCAGACTCCGGGGCGGGGCTGGCGGTCAGTCCCTCGGTGCCCGTGCTGTGTTCCGGAAGCTGCTAAGGGCTTCCTGTGTGTGCCGTGTGTGGCTCCTGGCCACGGCCCGTGTCTGTGCTGCAGAGGACACGCGTGAAGGGGCCTGCGCTGGTCCCTTTGAGTCTTCGTTGCACTGCTCTCCTGGGCCGGGTGTGCGTCCAGCATCCCCGGCCTTTGTGTGGCTGCAGGCCGGGCACTGGGTGCTGGGGGTGCTGGCTGGAGGGGCGTAGGGGCCAGGGCGGCCGTGTGGGCCCGGGGAGGTCAGCTCCCCTGGGCCTTCCTGGGCCTTGGTCAGGTGCACCTGGGCTCCAGCACGGCTGTGCCGCGTCAGGCTGTCTGCTCTGGCCACCCGCCTGGCCGCTGCCCACTGCTCTGGCCTCTGCCTCCCTGCTGCCCCCTGACGGACGAGCCCCCAGCTGGCTGCGTGGCGGCTCTTGTCCGCTCTCCCGCCCCATCCCCCGGCCTCTCGGCTCTGCGCGTCGGGGAGTGTCCAGAGAGGGCCCACAGGGACGCAGGTTCCCGCCACGGAGCCACCTGCGGCCCCAGAGCCCGCTAGGGTGGCCCCCACCCGAACAAGACCGCGAGAAGGAAGTCCGTGCGCCCTTCCCGGAGGGAGGCCCGGGGTGCCGGGGGCGTAGGCGAGCTCTGCTGCCCAGTGCAGAGGGACACGGGGGTCTCGGCCCATCGGCGAGCCCAGGCCTCTCGGAGGTTGTAGTGGAGGACCCGAGGGTGCAGCTGCGCCCGTGGCCACCCGACTTGGGAGCCAGGGGACGAGGCCTGGGCACCGGGGCACCCTGGTGGCGGCCATTGTGTTCCCCGGGGGAGAAGCCGGGTGGTCTTCGGGGGGCGAGCGAGCCGACTGTGTGCCCGCCCGGCCTCCCTGTGGCTCCCACGGGCCCTGACGCGTCTCCCTGCAGGAGGAGCGGCGGCGGCTGAAGAACGCAATCATCATCCAGTCCTTCGTGCGCGGGTACCGGGACAGGAAGCAGCAGGTACATCAGGTGGCCGGCCTGGGCTGCTCTCTGGGCGGGGCCCTGTCCTGCGTGCGTGTCCGTGTGCTCGTGTGTGTACACACATGCGTGTGTGTGTGTGTGTGTGTGTGCGCGCGCCTGCCTGTCGGTGAGTGCTGGTGACGGTGTTTTCCCGGTGGCCGTCCCGGGTTGTTGACCGGGAGGTGGGGCTGAGCGTAGAGAGAGCGAAGGGCAGGCGGGAGCCCGGGCCCTGCGGCAGCCCGTGGGCTCACGCAGCCGCTTCTGGCTGCAGTTCTCCCTCCAGAGAAGCGCCTTCGACCGGGCGGCCAGCCTGGCGCAGTCCGGAGGGCCCGTGTCCACGGCGCACGCGCCCACCCTGACCCTGCTGGTGCGGCAGCTCCTGTTCTTCTACAAGCAGAGCGAGGACTCCAAGCGCCTGGTGAGTGCCCGCGGCCTGCCCTCAGCCCTGCGTCTTCTCGGGCTGGGTCCCCGCCCAGACCCCTGAGCGCCTTCTCGTGGGCAGCGGGCCCTGCTCTGTGTGTGTGAGTCTGCGTGTGTGTCTGTGTTTGTGTCTCTGTGTCAGTGTGTCTCTCAGTCTCTGTGTGTGTGTGTTTGAGTCTGTGTGTGTCTGTGTCTCTGTATCTGTGTCTATGTGTGTGTGTCTGTGTGTGGTGGGCGGCTCTACTCTGTGTGTCTGTGTTTGTGTCTGTCTGTGTGTTTGTGTCTCTATCTGTGTGTGGCGGGCGGCTCTGCTATGTGTATGTGTGTCTGTGTCTGTGTGTGTCTGTGATTTTGTCTGTGCCAGTGTGTCTGTGTCTGGGTGTATCTGTGTCTCTGTGTGTGTGTCTGTGTCTGTGTGTGTCTGAGTGTATCTGTATATCTGTGTCTATGCCTGTGTGTCTGTGTCTCTGTGTGTGTGTCTGTGAGTGTGTTTGTGTCTGTGTGAGTGTCTGTGTCTGGGTATATCTGTGTGTGTGTGTGTGTGTGTGTGTGTGTCTGTGTGTGTGGCGGGCGGGCCCTGCTCCGTGTCTGTGTCTGGGGCCGGGGCTGTGGAGTCGGAGATGATGGGAACAGGTTCCAGGCAGAGGCGGGGTGTGTCTGTGTGGCCTTGCCGCCGGCTGCTGCCCTGGCAGTGGCTGCACGCGGGGAGAGGAGGCCCCAGAGCCCAGCCCCTCGCCTCCACCTCTGTGTCACGCCTGCCTGGGAGAACACCGGGGACGCGCCCGAGCTGGCCGAGTTGCTCAGTGCCCTGACTCCGAGGCCCCGGGGCAGGTGTGCCCCTGCAGGGCCGTGCGGGCGGCCCCGAGGCCCCGGGGCAGGTGTGCCCCTGCAGGGCCGTGCGGGCGGCCCCGAGGCCCCGGGGCAGGTGTGCCCCTGCAGGGCCGTGCGGGCGGCCCCGAGGCCCCGGGGCAGGTGTGCCCCTGCAGGGCCGTGCGGGCGGCCCCGAGGCCCCGGGGCAGGTGTGCCCCTGCAGGGCCGTGCGGGCGGCCCCGAGGCCCCGGGGCAGGTGTGCCCCTGCAGGGCCGTGCAGGTGGCCCCGAGGCCGAGACCTCTGTGCTGTGCGTTTCAGATCTGGATGTGCCAGAACCTGATCCGACACAGCGCCCTGTTCGTGCAGCAGCTGGCCGGGGCGGACGGCCTCACGTGCTCGTACCAGATCAGGCGGCTCCTGGGCCTCTGCTGCAGGTAACCGCCGGCGGGCGTGCACGGGACCCGCGCCTCAGGAGGTGGATTTCCAGGGGCGCTGGGTGTCTCTCCTGGAAGGGGGAGGTGGGGCGCCGGGCGAGGGTGGGCTGGCCCGGGCCCGAGCACTCGCAGTGCAGAGGGTGCCGGTCTGCCCCTGACACCCCGTCAGAGTGGCCCCTGAGTGCAGGGACAGGGGTCAGCCCCGCGCTCTGCGGGTGTGACCCGAGACCAGGAGGAACAACAAAGCCTCTCAGGTGGGAGAGCAGACTCCTGGGTTAGTGCCCAGAACTTCCCGTGCAGAGCGCCCGCCGGCCCTGACCTGGAGAGCTCCGGGGCCTGGTCTCTGCACCCGGGGACAGCTCTGCCCGTCCAGCACCCCTGCCGCCCAGCTCGCACCCAGTACGCGGCGGGCAGCCATCCCAGAGGGGGGCCCGGCCTCAGGCAGGCTTGGGTCGGGGTGCTGCGGGACACGGGGGCCAGGGAGCCCCCCCAGTGTGCCAGGAAGGTGCAGGGACAGTCGGGACAGCCGGCTCTGCTCCCCCATGGATGAGGGTCTGGCCCTGAGCCCAGAGGCTGTGGGAGCAGAGCGGATGCAGGTGGGTGTGTGTAGACAGCCCCATACACGGAGATTCTGATCCTCAGAGCAGTCTCCAGAAGGGGCAGGATCAGGACACTGCACACATCTCAGCTCTCACTCAGGGTCGGGACACTGCACACGTCTCAGCTCTCACTCAGGGTCGGGACACTGCACTTGTCTCGGCTCTCACTCAGGGTCGGGACACTGCATGCATCTCAGCTCTCACTCAGGGTCAGGACACTGCACTTGTCTCGGCTCTCACTCAGGGTCGGGACACTGCACGCGTCTCAGCTCTCACTCAGGATCGGGGCACTGCATGCATTGCAGCTCTCACTCAGGACACTGCACGAATCTCAGCTCTCACTCAGGGTCAGGACACTGCACACGTCTCAGCTCTCACTCAGGGTCAGGACACTGCATGCGTCTCAGCTCTCACTCAGGGTCAGGACACTGCATGCGTCTCAGCTCTCACTCAGGGTCAGGACACTGCATGCATCTCAGCTCTCACTCAGGGTCAGGACACTGCACACGTCTCGGCTCTCACTCAGGGTCAGGACACTGCATGCGTCTCAGCTCTCACTCAGGGTCAGGACACTGCATGCATCTCAGCTCTCACTCAGGGTCAGGACACTGCACACGTCTCGGCTCTCACTCAGGGTCGGGACACTGCACACGTCTCAGCTCTCACTCAGGGTCAGGACACTGCACACGTCTCAGCTCTCACTCAGGGTCAGGACACTGCACACGTCTCGGCTCTCACTCAGGGTCAGGACACTGCATGCATTGCAGCTCTCACTCAGGACACTGCACGAATCTCAGCTCTCTCTCCCAGTCAGATGAGAGGACAGGGCTGGGGTGTCTGTGTTGTTCCGTATGTCCACTTGGCCCGGCTCTGCTCCACCCCCTTGGCCTCCCGCTCCCTTGCCCTCTCGAACACACAGCTCTTAGGCCCCGGCAGCTAGCCAGGAGCACACAGCGAGCTCAGGATTCACCCTCAGGAAACTGACACTTCTCTCAACAGGTCTGCCTGGAACCTGGGCCTTCTCTCTTCTGCCTGGGGTCTTGGCGGGAGGTGGGGGCCGGGTGCCCGCTGCTCTCCTGCCCTCCTGGTGGTCAGCATTGGTGGGAGAGTGAGGCCTCAGGCTGGTTGCTGGGCTGCTGTCCCGGCTGGGCCGGGCTGCAGCTGCCCCGGGGCCCTGCTGTGGCCAGCACGCCCGTGGCATGCCCATGGCGGTGTCGGGGCGCTCCACGGCGAGAGGCCTGTTTGGTGCCCGGTGTGGGGAGGACACACGTGCACGCAAGAGTCCCGTGGTGCTGGCCGGGACGCCTGACCGTCGCCTGGCCGCCCTCTGCCCGCAGGTTGCTGCAGGACAGCGGGGACGACAGCTCGAGCGCCGCGCTGCCCCTGCGCATGCTGGAGGTCTTCTCCTCCGAGAGCACCTACCTGCCCGCCCTGCAGGACGCCGGCCACGTGCTGCCCGTCATCGAGCGCGTCGCCCACTCCATGGTGCAGAGCGGTGAGTCGGCCGGCAGGAGGAGGGGCCCGCGTCCCCTGGGCACTCAGGCCCCTTGGCCTTGTGCTCGGTTCACACCTGCCCTCGCCTCCCGGGGCTGGGGGACGAGGGAAGCGGCGGAAGAGCGTTCTGAGGCCAGCGTCGGGGTTCCACGTGCTTCCCGGGGTGGGGAGTGTCGGTTGCTCGGGACGTAGCCGTGTCGCTGCTCAGCTGGTGAGAGACGGTACAGCCGGGAGGGTGCCGGCCTTGCGCGTGCCCGGCGCCCCGTGTGTCCTCTGAGCCTGCCGGGGGTCAGCCCCGAGCACGGCTCCAAGACCGAGAATAAATGCATGAAAGTCCCAACCCCCGTGCTCACGTTTGGTTTCCACACGTCGGGACGGGGAGAGCACGGGGATCACGGCTGACCCTGGTGTGACCCCCGTGCCTCAGACGATCCCCGGCCCTTCCTGGGGGCATCCCCTGAGTGCTTCTCTCTGAGCTGCTGCCTGCGTCATCCGGGCTGCTGTCCCTGCCCGCCGCCGGGGAGGGTGCCGTGGCACCTGGCCTCCGTAGCCGCACCTTCCCGGCCCCCGTGTCACACGGTGGGGGCTGCCTGGGCACCGCCCAGTGGTGCTTCTGCGGCCGTGGTCGCCTGGCACGTGGGCCCGAGCCCTGGTGACGGCTGCTCCCCAGCCCCTGGCAACGCTAGAAACCCCACCAGGCCGAGGGTGTCACAGCAGCCGCCATCGCGCTTACGTGGACGCTGCGTTCTAACCTCTGACACAGAGGCTGGAGCGAGGGCACAGTGGCGGGTGCTCACGTGCGGCTGACCTGGGTCTCACCTCTGGAACCTCAGCTGGTCTCCTGAGCACTGTCAGGCGTGGCCCCCAGCCCTGACAGCGAAACTACACCCTGAAATCGAAGGTGCCGCTTCCTCCACCCCCGGAGGAGCAGGGTCCTGAGGAGGGTGGGGTGTGGAGACCCTCTGCTCTGTGAGGGAGGGTCGGCGTCCGCAGCGCCTGTGGTGCACTCACCTTCCACCCAGACTCCCGGCTCCCGGGTGCGTGGGACATGGCCGCACACCAGACCGTCTCAGGCCCAGAGACGCACTGCAGGCGCGGCTCCAGAGTGGCCCGCCCTCGGGCCCGGGGACCGATTGCACATCTGCGGAAGCAGGATTCTCTCACCGTCCGGCTAACTGTGACGAGGATTTGATTTTTTTCTCTCTTTTTATTTCTGGGTCACACCTGGTAATGCTCAGGGGTTACTCAGGAATCACTTCTGGTGGGCTTGGAGGAACCATGTGGGATGCCAGGGATAGGACCACATGCAACACAAGCGCCCTACCTGTTGTACTGTTGTTCGGTCCTAATAGTGACATTTTCCAGGGGGAAAACCGTTCTACTTGGCAGGTTTTTTTTTAATTGATTAATTATTATTTTTTTTATTTTTTATTTTTTGCTTTTTGGGTCACACCTGGCGATGCACAGGGGTCACTCCTGGCTCATGCACTCAGGAATCACCCCTGGCAGTGCTCAGGGGACCATGTGGGATGTTCGCATTGAGCCTGGGTCGGCCGTGTGCAGAGACGCTCTCTGCCCGCAGCCCTGCTGCTCCGGGCCTGCGGAGTGGACGCCCGGTAGAGATTCATCCTGAAAGCTCAGCAGAACACTTGAAACTCGGCACCTTGCTCCCGGGGCAGGCGCCGGCTCCTGAGCGCCCCCCCTCCCTCCTCGCAGGGTACTACAAGGCCCTCTACCTGCTGGTCAACAGCAAGCTGCCCCCGAGCGTCGACTACGCCGACGTGTCCCGCGTGCCCGTGGCGAAGACCTTGCTCGAGAACGTTCTCAAGCCGCTGCACCTCACCTACGACTCGTGCCCACAGGGCGCCAGGTGAGAGGGCCGGCCCAGGGCCCCAGGGTCCCGCGGGCGCCCCGGCCGGCCGGCCTGCGCTCACGGGCCCCGCCCCCCAGGCAGCAGGTGCTCGCAGCCTTCACGGACGAGTTTCTGGCGGCACCGTTCACGGAGCAGCTGTTCCACTTCGTCATCCCCGCGCTGGCGGACGCGCACGCCGGCTTCCCCTACGAGCCCTTCCTGGGCGCGCTCCTGCTCGCCGAGGGCAGCGGCCCCCGCAGGAGCAGCGCCGTGCCCTGGCTCTTCTACTTCGTGCTCACCGTTGGCGAGAACCACTTGGGTATGGAGGGGGCCCGGGGGGCGTGTGAGGGGGCCGCGGGGCCCGTGGTGACCCCGCCTTGTTGTCTCGCGAAGGGAGCCTCTCTGAGGAAGGACTGCTGGTGTACCTGAGAGTGCTCCAGGCCTTTCTCCGCCAGCTGTCGGTCAGCCCTGCCGGCGCCAGCTGCCCGGGCTCTGCCAGCGACTCGGAGGACGAGGCGGAGGAGACGGGGCAGCAGACGAGCACATCCGTAAGCCGCGGGGGGCGGCTGAGGGGACGAGGCTGGGAAGGGCTGCCCTGGTCCTCTGCGAGCCCCCAAGCCCCCGGGGGAGACCCTGCAGCCTCGCCGGAGGGCCGGCGGGAGCTCGGCGCACGCGCTGTTGGACGGCGGCACTGCCCGCGCACCATGGTGAGACCGCGCCAGCTCTGCCGTCGTTTGTTTTGGGGCTGCACCCGGCAGTGCTCAGGGCGCAGGGCTTGGACTGTCTGATGCCCGCGGGTCAGCCGTGTGCCAGGCGGGGGCTCTCCCTCCCAGCCTGGTATTTGGCTCAGCCACACGTGCCTGAGACCTTCCGGCATTGCAAGGAAAGGGGCCAGAGCAGCAGTACAGAGGGGAGGGCGTTTGGCCGGCACGCAGCCAGCCTGGGTCCAACCCAGCACCCCACGTGGTCCTGAGTGCAGAGCCAGGAGTCCCCTGAGCGTCCCCACACGTGACCCGAGAGGCCAGAGAAAGGAAGGGAAAGACTGAGCTGCTCTCCGTGACGCTGTGGTCCCTGGTACTCTGAGTCGGAAATTCTTTCCATTGTTTCCTGGGGGCCGTGCCCAGCGGTGCTGGGGCCTGTCCCGTGCTGGGCGCCCCGGGTGGGGGGCCACGCCCGGCCCCCGTGTGCTCGGTGCACTTCTGTGCAGGCTGGTTCTCCCCCTCGGGCCGTCGGGGGACGGTCCCTGTGGTGTCCCACGGGGCAGTGTGGCGGGTGCCCGGGCCAGGCCTGGCGCTGAGGGCCCTGTGCCCTAGGAGGACGGCCGGCTCACGGTGCCGTACATCTCGGAGGAGTGTCTGAAGAAGCTGGACACGAAGCAGCAGACCAACACGCTGCTGAGCCTGGTGTGGCGGGACTCGGCCAGCGAGGAGGCCTTCACGCTCATGGCCTCCATCTGCCACACGCTCATGGCACAGCACCGCATGGCGGTGCCCAGAGTCAGGCGAGTGCCCGCGGCCGGGGGCAGCGGCGGGCGGGTGGGCGGGCGGGCGTTGGCCGGTTCTCACCGCTGTCCTGCCCCTCCGCAGGCTGCTGTACAGCCTGGCCTTCAACGCCAGGTTCCTGCGGCACCTGTGGTCGCTCATCTCCTCCATGACAACACGGATGATCACGGGGTACGTGTCTCCCTGGCGTGGGCCGCAGCCACAGCACGGCGGGGAGGGCGCTGGCCTGGCGCGGCCGACCGGGCCCCGTCCCGGCCTCCCGCAGGGTCCCCTGAGCACTACCGAGCATGGCCCGGAAATTGAAAACAAGCATAAGTGGCTAAAAGCCCAGTGAAGCACTGGGGTGCTCGTGAGCACTGCGCCAGCCTCGTGCGTGGGCCTGAAGGCAGAGCGAAGGCAGAGCGGCAGGACAGCGGGGAGGGCGCTGGCCGCTCCATCCCGACTCCCCGTGTGGTCCCCCAAGCCCACCACGAGGGACCCGAGTGCAGGGCCAGGAGTCCGCGCCGAGCACTGCCGGCTGGGAGCATGGGCCTGGGCAGCCCCGTGTGGGCACCAGAGCTGTGCCTGTCCAGCAGAGCTCCTGTCACGGGCTAGTCCTGTCCGGTCTTTCTCTCGTAGCTGAGCCCCTGGGGACGCGACCTCCACGTGTGTTAGCTGCCCCGCTCCCGGGACCAGCCCCACGTGTTTGGGAGCGAGAAGTGACAGCTGCGCGTGGGGCGCCCTCGGTGGCCAGCTGCTGTGCGACTCGCGGAGACCAGGCGGGGGGCTGCTTGCTCACGGGGAGCAGCGCTGTGTCTCTCGGGGTGGTTGGGTTTGGCCGTGCTCAGGGGGGCTCACGGGGCCCTGGGGATTGAACCCGAGTCATCTGCGTGCAGCAAGTGCTCTCCCGCTGCGCTGTGGCAGCTCCTGGTGGGGTTTGGGGTGTTTGAGCCCCTGAGCTGTGCCCGCCCCAGGGTCACCGGGGGGTGGTCCTGGGGGCGGCCGTGAGCGGCAGCACTGTCGGCCTTCCCTCCCCTGGTGTTGCCCGTGGCCAGCTGAAGGTCAGTCCTCCCCTGCTCGAGTCGAAGCGAAGCTTTGCAGGACTCTGAGAGGAGTGCCCCTGGCCTCGGTGTCCCCTCTGAAGGAGACCGAGCCCGGTGCGGACCCGGTGGGCTGCCCGTCCCTCCGTGCTGGCCACAAGTCCCCCGGGGCCGGGCACCGTGGTGTCCCTGCCCTGTCAGCGGGCGCTGCCCCTCCCGCTCGTGTCCCCCCTGCCCTGCACCGGGAGTCTCCCGGCCCCCTCAGGGGGAGCGGCAGGGCTGCGGGTGGGCATCGCGCCCGGGCCTCCTGGCTCTGCAGGGGGCGCGCCGTCTCCCTGTGGGGTGGAGGGCCAGGGCCCGCCGAGCACAGCCCCACGTGATGCCGTGGGCCAGCCGCCCTCGGGAGGGGCGTGTCAGCGGTCAGATGCCACCATGGCAGGTCCTTGTCGCTGGGTCGTGCTGGGCTCGCCTTCCTTCTCGCTCCCGCCGTGGCCGTCGGCGCGGGCGCCTGGGCGGTGGCTCGTCTCTGTCCGCACACGGGCACGAGGGCTCCCGTGGCTCGGCCCGTGGGTGCAGTGCTGGGCCCGTTGGGGGAGGCAGGAGCCGTGCCCAGACTCTTGTTTGTGTCTTCGTGGCCGGGGACCTCGGCAGGCAGTGTGTGGGGACGTCCCCGCTGCGGCAGACTCGGCCGAGCATGTCCGCCACCTTCCCTGTGTGCCGTGTTCTCGGCCTGGCGTCACCGTGACTGTTCCTTGGCCCTGTGGGAACCGGGTCCGTGTGGTGTCTGGCCTGTGCCGCCTCGTGCTGATGTCTCACGGGCCCCTGGTGTCTCCGTGGCTGCCGCTGTCCCTGCTGGCGCTCTCGGAGGTGTGTGCCCCCCTGACCGCCGCTGTCCCCTGCTCCCTCCCCCCAGGTCCATGGTGCCCTTGCTCCAGGTCATCTCCAGGGGCTCGCCCATGTCCTTCGAGGACTCCAGCCGAATCATCCCCCTCTTCTACCTCTTCAGCTCCTTGTTCAGTCACTCGCTCATTTCTATCCACGACAATGAGTTCTTCGGGGACCCCATAGAAGGTGAGAGCTGGGGGTGCCGGTGCAGGGGGCTTCCTGGCGGGAGCGAGGGGCCAGAGCAGGATGGAGGAGTCGGACCCTGTTTCCAGTTGCAGGTCAGAGGCAGTCGTCGATGATGGCCTTCACGCTGGAGGAGCTGGTCGTGCTGTCGCGGTGCCTTCGGGACGCGTGCCTGGGCATCATCAAGCTGGCCCACCCGGAGACGAAGCCCGAGGTGCGAGAGGAGTACATCCTCGCCTTCCAGAGCATCGGAGTCACCACCAGCTCCGAGATGCAGCGGTGCATCCAGACGGAGCAGAAGCGGTGGATCCAGCTCTTCAAGGTACGCGGCTCCGGGCTGTGCTCGGCGTCTCCGTGCAGACCGGGCCGAAGCACGGGCCTGTGTCTCGGAGGGTTTGAGCTGCAGAGCTTGGGAGTGCAGAACGGCCGCTTCCGTCGCGCGGCCGTGTCCCCTCAGCCTCCGGCGCGTTGCTTTGAGCAGTTCCGGCCTCGGGAGGATGTGGGTTCCGGCTGGGTGTCTCCACCTTCCCTCTCAGGTCCCGGTGTGCGGTGAAGGTGGGGTACGCCGCTGGCGGGGTGCGAGCTGCGTGTCCGTGGTCGGACGCGAGAGCGCGCGGGTCCTCTCGTGGGTCCGTGTGGCAGGCGTGATGTGGGGCGGGAGGGCGGCTGGAAGGGGGTGCGGCTCCCACGGGGTCGCTGGCCGCAGCTCCCCGGAGCCTCTGCAGTGGGCCGGGCGCAGGCCTGCTCCGAATCGCTCCCGAGATTTACAGTCGGCTCCGCACCCTGACCCCTCGCTCACTGATGTGGGCCTCGGTCACCAGCCGCCCCTCCAGGCCCTTCATCACGGCTTTTGTCAAGCTCTCTATTTAATTGAAAGAAGTTAATTGA
Organism: Sorex araneus; assembly: GCF_027595985.1. Classification (NCBI taxonomy): domain Eukaryota; kingdom Metazoa; phylum Chordata; class Mammalia; order Eulipotyphla; family Soricidae; genus Sorex; species Sorex araneus. Next base: position 451,996,540 of record NC_073302.1, read on the forward strand.
ATGAAAATGATCAACTAAGCTTGTATTAATATTGCTAATGGAACCTTCTTCTTGGCCATGTTTGGAGAAAGATGTCAAGCCCGACTTTAGGAAAGGCCCATTAACGCTTGCACTTAACCTGATGGACTAATTAAGGAGTGCTCGCTCACCCCCGCCGGGCCTCGCCCCCGCGCACGCTGCATTCCACTTACGAGCACACACATTAGGAGCGCCGAGACGGCTGGTAACGTCTGGTGGCGCTGATGCAGTCCTAATGCGTCTCTGGACCTGTCGTTGCTGCAGATCCAGCGCGTGTTTGCACAGTTCATTCGAATTACCTCTCTGTGTTCCCGAGTAAACTCTAGGGGTCACGTGTTGGACCCTCTGTCCCTCTCTCCTGAAAGAGCAGCACCGCTGGGAGCTCTCGCTTCTTGCGCCGGCCTTTCCCGGACGTGGTGTCACAGCCGCGTGTGTGGCCAAGTACTTAATTAAACTCCTGGATCTCAGCTAATAAAACTTTCCATTATGTGGATATCCGGTCTGTGTACAGCTTCAGATAGCATCGTTATTTTATAGCACCTGCTGAGAATTCAGCGTTTCCAACCGGCTTATCTTTAGGACCCAGGAGTCTCTGGGCTCAATAACCCAGTATAAGGTATTTCCTTGTGCTTAATGAAAATCTTGTGCTTGGTTTTCCGTGTAATGGCTGGCTGATGCTCTTCTCAGGAGTGAGGGTCTTGGAAGCCCGGGCAAGGTTTTCTCTGTGCTCTAAGGCTGGAATGGCTCAGCCCCAGGTCTGACCCGGAGCATCTCGGAGTCGCTTTTCGTGCAAGTCCCAGCCTTTGGGTTTCTGAGACTCTGCCTGCGGTGGAGCTGAGCCCTCCGCAGAACCTTGAAAAGCAAGGCCCGTGAGGCCGTGCGGGTCTCACCTCCCGTGCTGGGACAGAGTTGTGAGGAAACACGGCGATCGTCCCCGTTTCAGTCTGAGGCTGCGTCTGGCCAGCGGGGCAGCCCCCGAGCTCTGCTGCCGTTCTGTGCGTCCCCCTCTGGGAAGTTCGAGAGGAGCCATCCAGCGCTTCCATAAGCGTCACTGGTTTCCAGCTGGGGGCTTGGGGCACCGTCAGCCGGAGCCGGTGAAGGCCTCCTGGCAGCCGTCCCCTGCCTGCCCGTGCGCCTCCCCGCCAGGCTGCCCCTGGGGCACGGGGCCTAAGTGGATCCGGTCATCCTTCTCTGTCACCGAGAGCCGGGGCCCGCGCTGACACTGCGAAACCGGCTGTGCATTTATCACGTTTATAAACTCCTCGAAGTGTGATTCCTGCCGCTGATTGCTCCTGCCGGGGAGTGGGCGCGGGCTCTGCGCACAGCCACACCCGCAGGCTTGGCGCTCGCTCGGCCCCTCTCAGGGGCAGGGGGCTCGCTCTCAGGCGGGCAGGGGGCTCGCCCTCTCAGGCGGGCAGGGGGCTCCCTCCTCTCTGCAGTGCAGCCTCCGGTCTGGTCTCTGCAGTGGACGTGTCCACCCCAGCAGTTTAGCTCCTTGGCCAGACCCAGCCCGCCTGGGGTGGGCTCAGCCTCCTGCTGGCAGAGGCGCGTGCCAAGCCCTTTCCACCGGCTCCTTCTGACAGGCCGCGCCCTCTGACCCCGCTGCTCCCCACGTGGCACCTTGCCCCGCCCCCCCCAGCCTCTGTCCCGGGTTCCATCTCTGTTCTTCCTGGGCGGGGGTCCGCCCCTTGGGCGTACGAGACCCGCCCCGTGGGGCTTGCCTGGAGGTGGTCCTGCAGCTCTGGCTGGCGTGGAGAGCCTGTGCCCGCAGTGGCCGTGTGGGACGGGAGGGGACTCGGGGCTCGCAGGGGCCAGGCAGGGGCAGCAGTGTGGCGCGCGGTTTAGTGGGGGTCTCCTTTCGGGGGCTCTGGTCACACTGGTGTGCTCGGGGGCTGTTGGCCGTGGTGGGGGGGGGGGCGCCTGCCCCAGACCCTGATCCCTGACACTGGGCACTGGCCGTCCTGCTGGGGCCCCCAGGCCCCCGGCCTGCCGCCTCCCTCCCTCTTCTTTGCTGCTGTCCTGGTCCCTGAGTGTCCCTGTAGGGTCTGGCCAGAGACGGGGGAGAGCTGCCGGTCAGCGTGCTCTCGCCACACCCTGCCTCCGTGTGTCCCGAGGCCCGGGCACTGCTCGGGCCCTAACTCAGAAGGTCTGACACGTCCCCAGACTTGTCACCGGCCTCCTCACTCGGTGCTCTGACCCTCCACGGCCTGGCCACACCCCCAGGCCGCACGGCCACTCTGGGCCCTGGACCCGAGAAGCTTCGAGTCGTGATGCGTCGGCCCGGCCACGGCACTTGGGCTTTGTCTGTGGGTTCGTCGGGAGGTCGGGCTCGTCCCGCCCCACGTGTCCCGCTGCCCGGTGCTGAGGCCGTGCTCCCTCTGCAGGTCATCACCAACCTGGTGAAGATGCTCAAGGCCAGAGACACGCGGAGAAACTTCTGTCCCCCGAACCACTGGCTGTCGGAGCAGGAAGACATCCGAGCAGATAAGGTGCCGGGCCTCGGGCCTCGCGGCTGGGAGGGGCGTGGGGGCGAGGGCAGCCTGCCCGCCGCACTGCACACCCTGCTCGGGCCCGAGGGGAAACGGGCCTCTCCACGCCCACATGCACACACGTGCCTCCTAGCAGCATGGCGGAGGTGCACGCGTCAGGAAAACACTCGACTGGATCATTCCGGAACCTGGAGGTGGTGGCGGGAGAGAGCGGGGCAGTGAGCCCGTCCGGAGCCCTGGCTCGAGGCTGCACATGCACACGCCAGCACACGCACGCAGGCACACCTCAGCCACATGCAGACATGCCAGCACACGTCAGCCACATACACACAGGCACACGTTAGGTACACGTCAGCCACACGCAGACACCAGCACACATGCAGGCACACTTCTGCCACACGCAGACATGCCAGCATATGCACAGGCACATGCAGGCACACGTTACTGCACACAGGCACACGTCAGCCCCCTCGGTTTCGTCCTCCCAGCTCCTGCCCACACAGGCTGTCGCTGGGGCAAACGTCTCCCGGGACTGGGGCTCCTTTTCCTGAAACCGGGAGAGCCGCCCAGGTGCCGTCCTGCTTTAGGGTCTGCTGGGGTGTCGGGGCAGGGCTGTGAGGGGCTCCCAGGGCCGGCCGGCGCCCACCTGAGCCCGGTGTGCCCTGCAGGTCACCCAGCTCTACGTGCCGGCATCCAGACACGCATGGCGCTTCCGGCGGATGGGCCGCATCGGGCCCCTGCAGTCCACCCTGGACGGTGAGTGCCTGGCCCTGCCCTGGGGGCCGGGGGAGGGGTCTGGGCACCGCCCCGCTGGCTGGTATGGCCACAGGTGCAGGAGTCGGTCGTTTAGCAGTCCGGAGGTGGTCACCCAAGTCGAATGGGAAGCGTGCTTTGTTTCCAGGGTGCAAACCCTGTTTCACGAGCACGTGAGGCTGGGCCAGCACGTGCAGGGGCCGGGGGCAGGCTGGGGCAGCACCTGCTGTGCACACACCAGCACCTTGTCCACCAGCACCTGACCCCACCGGCGGTGCCCAAAAGACAGAAACAGCAGGGGCTGGAGCGATAGCACAGCGGATAGGGCGTTTGCCTTGCACGCGGCCGACCCGGGTTCGATTCCCAGCATCCCATATGGTCCCCCAGCACCGCCAGGAGTGATTCCTGAGTGCAGAGCCAGGAGTAACCCCTGTGCACAGCTGGGTGTGACCCAAAAAGCCAAAAAAAAAAAAAAAAAAAAGACAGAAACAGCAACAGCAGGACCTGCTGGAGGGACAGCGAGAGTTCAGGGTGAACGTAGGTTTCTGTCGCGAGGCAAACACTAGTTTGACCCCCAGCACCCCCTCAGAGGCCCCGCGCCCCCAAACAGGGGTTCCCTCAGACGACGCCTGCATCGGCTGGATTCAGACAGGGAGTCCGCGTTTCTCCCTCTTCCCGTGGCGTCCTGCTCTGTGGTCGGCCAGTGCACGCTCCGTGCCGCCCCGGCCAGCAGCTGTGAGCCTGCACATGGAGACCCCGTAGGGGCCGGCAGCAGGGACACCATGCGGGCCGCGGCCGCGTCCCCCGTCTGCACTCCCGCTTCCAGCCGGCTCGCAGCCTGTAGTGAGGCTGAGTGTGTCTCCTGGCCCGTGAGCCTTGGTCAGTCGGGGGCGCCGTGTGCCTGGTTGGTTTGGGGCATTGCCAGGGACTGCGTCGGAGCTCACAGTGGCGAGGCAGGTGCTTGGCGCTGAGCTGTGTTCCCGGCCTGGACGCCGGCACTGGGGCCCGGCCTCTGAGCCCCCGAGCCGAGTGTCCGTGAGGGCCGAAGGCCGAGCCTCCGGGGCCTTTGCGTGACTCAGCCCTTGGCGTCCGGGCGTGTCCCCGTGCCATGCCCGGCCCTTCGCTCTGCACCCGCGGGCTCCCTGTGTCCCGGACTAACGAGGCCCCTGTGTCCTAGTGGGCCTGGACTCCCCGCCGCTGTCCGTGTCCGAGGAGCGGCAGCTCGCCGTCCTGACGGAGCTGCCCTTCGTGGTCCCCTTCGAGGAGCGAGTGAAGGTAGGAGCAGGGCAGGGGCTTGTGGTCTTCCTCGCGCTGCCCGAGGCCTCTTCTCTTTCCTCGTCCTCTTCTCCCGCTGACGGGAGCCCGGGCCTGCGCGGGCCAGCCTGTCCTCCGGCCCGGCCTGAGAGCCAGTGTCAGACCGAAGGACACAGACGCGAGCAGACGTCACGATGGATTCTGTGGTCTTTGTCCGTTTGTGCTTCTGAAGACGGCTGGGGAGTGTTTGCTCCCCAACTTGCCTGTGTTCCGAGGTTCTGGTTCTCCCGGTCTTAGACCCGCTGCATTCTGCAGGCGCCAGTCCCCTGGACACAGACCCTGCGGCGCCCTCTGCTGGAATCCCGGCGCCAATGGCGTGCTGAGCGCCCTGATAGTCACAGCCGGCCTGCCCGTAGGAAATGCTGAGCTGCCCGTGGAGGCAGGGCAGAGGGGAGGGTGCTGGGCCCCGACCAGGTGAGACCCAAGATCAAATAAACAGGAAGGTGAAATAAAGCACTGGACTGGACTCGAGCAGCCTCGCGAGTGCATAGGCCCTGCGCGTGCCCTGGTGCAGTCTGGAGCTGGACCAGCACCGGTACCTTCCCTGTGAGATGCGTCTCAGAAGTTGCAGGGACGCAGAGTGGACCTTCGTGGGCCAGAGCAGTAGTGCAGCAGGGAGGCCGGCTCAGGGTCAATCCCAGCATCCGGGTGGCCCTGAGCCCACCAGGGTGACCTCGGGGTGTGGCCCTAAAACTGACCATTTATTCAGTTTTCCCTTACGGTTGCACATGTCCATGGTAATAAAAATCCGTTGTTTCTAGTACCCTAACGCCGCCTTTTCCTGTTGGTCAGATCTTTCAGAGGCTGATTTACGCGGATAAGCAAGAGGTTCAAGGAGATGGTCCGTTTCTGGATGGGATCAACGTCACAATAAGGAGAAATTATATTTATGAAGATGCGTATGACAAGCTCTCCCCAGAAAACGGTACGTGAGCGCCGCGTTCGTGTGGCAGCTCGCGAGGCTCTGGGGTCGGGTGCCCACGCCCGAGTGACCCCGGGCAGCGCCTGTGTGTCACGCCGTGGCTCCGTCTGGGGGCTGCGCATGCCGAGCTGCTGAGGACGGAGGGGCAGGAGGCGGGGCCTGGCCGGGTGGGGAAGGCCTGCGCGGTCGCTGTGCTGGCCGTGCTGGGGACTGAGTGAGGAGCTGCGGTTCACGCGTGCCCGCCAGGGCAGGTTTAAACTGGGACATGGGGGCTGGAGCGAGAGCACAGCGGGGAGGACGTTTGCATCCCATACGGTCCCCTGAGCACCGCCAGGGGTGATTCCTGAGTGCAGAGCCAGGACTGACCCCTGTGCATCGCCGGGTGTGACCCTAAAAGCAGAAATAATAATAATAATAATAAACTGGGACACGCGCTCACGGGAGCGTGTGTGTCTGACTCGGGCGCCAGCCGCACACGCGCTCACGGGAGCGTGTGTGTCTGACTCGGGCGACAGCCGCCCCGTGACCAAACCTCGCAGCCCGCCCGCAGGTGCCGCGCTCAGCAGGGTGGCCGTCTCCCTGGCCGCTCACTGGACAGGACTCCTGTGCCCACAGGAAGGTCAGGGCACAGGGCAGCGACGGGAGGGCGTCTGCCTGGCACGCGGCCGACCTGGGTTCGATCCCAGCAACCCAGAGGGTCCTCAAGCACCGCCAGGAGTGACCCCTGAGCCCCGCCTGGTTTGGCGCGTTTGCACAGTGCAGCACCCGGAGCTGCGAGGGGGGACGGGGGTTCAGCTCACACTCGAAGCTCCGTCACAAGGACTTCCCCAGCCGTGAACTTGTTTTGTGAAGTGCCGCAGATCATTACAGAGTCAGTCAGCTCAGGGTGTTTGCCGTGGGCGGAAGGCTCGGGCCTTTGCCGGGTGCTCCTCGCCGCAGCCTGTGAGCACCCGCCACCGGCCGCGAGAACAGACGCCTGTGCTCTGGCAGGCCTCGCAGCCGGGCCCAGGACAGTGAACCGAGGGCGATGCCTGCCCCCCGGAGCCCGACTCGGGGGTTCCTGCCGGAGACACCACCCAGAGCCGTCCGGTGCGGGGGCTGGGGCGCTTCTCCCCACCCGCCCTTGTCTGGGCGTTGGGCGCTAGCTGTGGGCACGCTGGGCACTGCAGTGGGTGCTCTGGTCGACTGCTGGGTACTCGGGCACTTTCCCTGGGCCGGGCGGTGAATGCCCACTCGAGACCCCCGTGCCTGGTGACCTTCCTGAGGAGAAGCTTGTAGGAGCTGCAGAGGTGAGGCCTCCCTGGGCAGGCCCGGGGCTGACCTCCACCTCACCCCGCCTCCAGGCTGCGGAGCTGGGCCCGGCCGGGTGCCCACAGGCCTGTCCCCGGAGGAGCTGGCCCTCGGTGGCAGAAGCCCGTCCATTGGCTCAGCCGCACCCTGTCACCAGCTTCTCTGCGTATTGGTGACGCCTTGGAAGAACGTTCTTGGGAGCTGGCTAGGGTCGTGTGGTCACTCCCAGAGACAGTCCCTCAGCCCGTCCAGGGCCCCTTGGTGTCACGTTGCTGCTCGTGGCGGAGGGGCCTGCCCTGGGGACGTGTGTCCCGGGATGCCCCTGGTTCACGCCCACTTCTCGACAGTCTCCTCCTCTGTCCCCCAGAGCCTGACCTGAAGAAGCGGGTCCGAGTCCACCTGCTCAACGCCCATGGCCTGGACGAGGCCGGCATCGACGGCGGCGGCATCTTCCGCGAGTTCCTGAACGAGCTGCTCAAGTCCGGCTTCAACCCCAACCAGGGCTTCTTCAAGACGACCAACGAGGGGCTGCTCTACCCCAACCCGGCCGCCCACATGCTGGTGGGGGACTCGTTCGCCCGGCATTACTACTTCCTGGGCAGGATGCTTGGAAAGGTAACGGCCCGGGCCGGGGTCCTGCTCACACGCGCCCGGAGACCCTGAGGGGGGCCCGCAACGCTGACCACGCCTCTCACCAGGGTTTGGACTGCTGGGGTCAGGCCCAGCTTCCCACAGAGCGCTCTGCCCCCTTTAACTGAGTGTGGCTTGTTTGTATTTTTGCTTTTTGGGGGTCACACCCAGTGATGCTCAGAGGTCACTCCTGGCAGTGCTCGGGGGACCATATGGGATGTCGGGGCTCGAACCTGGGTTGACTGCATGCAAGGCAAATGCCCTGCCTGCTGTGCTATCACTCCAGCCTTTTCTTTTTTTTTTTTCTTTTTTCTTTCTTGCGTGGCTTGTGTTTTTTTTTTTTTTGGTCACACCCGGTGATGCACAGGGGTTACTCCTAGCAGTTCACTCAGGAATTACTCCTGGTGGTGCTCAGGGGACCATAAGGGATGCTGGGATTCGAACCCGGGTCGGCCGCGTGCAAGGCAAACGCCCTACCCGCTGTGCTATCCTCCAGCCCCGGCGTGGCTTGTTTTAAGATTTACCTGTAGACCCGGGTGCTTCTGCCCACCACTTCTTTGTGCTTTGAGTCAGTGTTAGTCACTGCGGGTCCTAGCATGGCGGGCCAAAGGCCAAGGCAAACACCCTCATCAAACCTGTGACTGACGTGGGAGGGGCATGACCCAGTATTGCCACTGCAGTGGGCACTGGGAAGACCCCCGTGCTCAGACACTCACGGGGCAGAGACCCCCAGAGCTCAGACACTCACAGGGCAGAGACCCCCAGAGCTCAGACACTCACGGGGCAGAGACCCCCAGAGCTCAGACACTCACGGGGCAGAGACCCCCAGAGCTCAGACACTCACGGGGCAGAGACCCCCAGAGCTCAGACACTTGCTGTTGTGACCTCTAGGCTTCCCCGGGTGTTGGGTAGCTGAAGCCCTGTTGAGGTTGTGCCCCTGGAGAGAGCGGTCAGTGGTGCCGGCCCGGCCACTCCCTCGGGCTTTGGGCTCCTTGGCCAGCTTCTGTCCGAGGTCGCTCCCTCCGCTCTGCCAGCCTGTTGGGCCGCGGCCTGGGCCTTACTGAGCTCTTGGTGCAGGGGCCAGGCTGCACCCGGGCGACCCCACGGCCAGACCCGGCACGGCCCCAGACCGGAAGGAAGCAAACCTGACTGAGCCGGTGCCGGCCAGCCCGTTTCTCCTCCTGCGCCGGCAGACCCAGGCGGGCCGTTCCGGAGGGCTGTCCCAGGCCCCTGCGCCAGCCAGGCCTGCTCCCGCGTCTCCTGTCTGCTGGGAGTGTGCAGGCACGGGGAGGGGCCCTCGTGTGGCCTGCGGGGCACCCAGGGGAAGCCCACTCCCGGGGCCCGCGTGTCGCCTGGCCAGAGGTGAGCGGGAGTCAGCGGCAGCTCTGGGCCCAGGCAGGGCCTCTGCTGGCCGCGGAGCAGCGGGGCTGGCGCCGTGTTGAGGCCGCCCCTCCCCCAGGCACACGGCCCTGACGTGGGGTCCCTCACGCTCGCCTGATGGGGCGGGTGGGCACCCAGCGCAGAGGGCGTTTCCTTGCTCGGCTGACCCGTTCCGTGCTGGGCACCCCTTCGGTCCCCCGAGCCCCGCCAGGCCCTGAGCTCAGAGCCAGGAGTCGGCCCTGGCTGTGGCCTGGTGTGGCCCAGAGAGCATGGAAAGGGAGAGATGCTTACGTGCGTACATGTGTGAGGTACATGCGTGCTGTACATGCGTGAGGTACTTGTGTGAAGTACGTGTGTGAGGTACGTGCGTGAGGTACTTGTGTGAAGTACGTGTGTGAGGTACGTGCGTGCTGTACGTGCGTGAGGTACTTGTGTGAAGTACGTGCGTGAGGTACGTGCGTGCTGTTTGGCTGTCGGGCCCTTCCCTCTGGCGGGGTTCCCCCAGGCCACCGTGGCTGCGCTCCGGGCTTCCCTTATGTCCAGGCGTCAGTCCTGGCAGGGCTGAGGGTCGCTGGGGTGCCAGGGGCCAGCGCTCTGCCATCATTCCCGTCCTACCGGTGTATTTCTGTTACTTCTGTTCCATTTAAGGGATGTTCCCATTGCTGAATACAAAGTGTCTTTGAGAAACCACGATTCCACATGTTCCATCCGTTGCTGAATACAAAGTGTCTTCTAGAACCCTGGGCTCCTCCTGCTTCTTCTAGGGAGCCCCTTCCTGTGCCTGTGTGCGTGGGGTTTGGGTTTCTCAGCAGGTGCTCACGCAGCACTGCTCTCCCAGAAGGCCCTTGCCCTGGGCCAGGCGGGGCTCCTGGGCAGCCCTGCAGCCCTGCGTCTGCCCCCACCCCCACCTCTGCACTCCTCCCTGTGCCTGACCCGTTGGCCTGTCCCGGCGGGCCTGTGTCCTTGGGCTCAGGACAGTGCCCCCGCGCCCACAGCCCTGCTCTGCCTTCACCGGTATCAGGGGAGGGCTGGGCCTCGAACCCTCCCCCCAGTCAAGGCCACCCATGGTCATCTCCGTGGCTGTCCGGGGGTCGTTTCTGCCAGGCGAGTGCAGGTTCGCGTGCAGGGCCCTGGACTGTCCCGCAGTGCCAGGCCTCGCCCGGCCGCAAACCAGCCAGAGTGGTCGTGGGCCCTCTGCCACACCGCGCCGCCCCGGGTTTGAGCCCCGAGCACTTCGGGGGAGTCGGGCATCGCCCCTGAGCACTGCCAGGTGGCGCCTGAAAACTAAGACCAGATTCTCTTCCCTGAAGCTGCGCAGTCAGTCGCTTGAGGGGTCCCTGGGGGGTAATTACTCCCCCGGGAAGCCTGATTGCCCCTGATTACAAATGGTTAACTTTGTAAACAAGTGGAAACTGGTCCCGCTGAGCGTGCTCACGGGGAGGCGCTGATAGTGCGGCCTGGACCCTAAATCTTCAGGGAAGAAAATTTCTATTGATTGATGCCGGTATTTATTGGGTCATAATGTATTTAAATTTTCTCTAATGCACGTGTGAGTGATGTTGGCTGCACTTGGTGTGGGGTCTCGCCCACGCCCCCGGGAGGCTGTGCATTAGTGGGGCCCTCGCCCGCATTTACCACCCGTAAATCAGCCCCCCGACGGGGAATAAATAAACAGCCCCGGGCGGTGACATCATCGTGAACTTTTTTCCAGAGATAGAAGCACCTGGGTCCATTTAAGCCAATTAAGTTCAGGATATTTATTGAAGGAAATCTTTTATCATATTTGAATTTTCTTCGAAATGGCTTTTCCCCCTTGCTTTGGAATATTGATTTAATTGGAACAGAATACCTATAAATCAGATGATTGGATAATGTGATGGTCGTATATTTCATGTTTTAATTAACAGTGTGAGGCTTGAGTGTGGCTTATAATGCTGCATTTCAGTGCGACTCCGCGCACACCCGCTGTCAGCGTCCCGCTCCGCGTGGTGTCCTGACCGCGTGTCGGGGCGTGACTGCTTGTTCCGTGTGTTCTCTGGCCCGGGTCTCCTCCAGGGATGCTCAGGGCACGCGGGGAGCCCCACGGGATGCCGGGGATCGAACCCGGTCAGCCGAGGCAAGGCAGGTGCCCTCCCGCTGTGCTGTGGCTCAGCCCCCCTGGGGGCTGTTACACCCACTCCTGGGACTGCAGCCGCCTCTCCCCCGCGGCCCACAGGCGCTGTCCCCCCCGCTCACCTGGGAACGGCCGGGCGGACAGCCCCTGATCTGGGCTTCGCTGTCCGAGACTCAGACCTCCCACAGCGTTGGTGTCACAGGTGTGCCTGCCCGCCCAGAACAAGACGCGGTCGCAGAGACAGGGCCCTGGGGCGGGGGGTCCCGCCGCTGAGCAGTACTGACCCCTGCCAGTACCCGAAGGACCACGTGTGGCGCTGCCGGCCGTTTGCTGGTGGGCAGTGCAGTGGGTTCCGGTCCCTGGACGTCCTTGCTCCAGCCACGGGGGTCACGGCTCTCGGGGCAGGCTGGTGCCCTCTGCTGGGTCCTCCTCCTCCCCTCTCCGGCCACTCGGCCATGTCCGCACGTCACAGGAGGCCTGAGCACGAGGTGCAGCCGAGGAGGAAGTGGCCGAGTGTCCGGTGGAGCAGATACGTGTGGGGTTATGGGTGGAGGGAGGCCACATCCCTGCGTCTCACCGTGTTCCCACATGATGCCCCACGGGTCAGCGAGCACTGAGGGGGCCTGCGGAGCAGAGCCGGCCATCAGACGGCCCAGCTTGGCCGTGGAACCACGTGCAGGACCACCCTCAGGGCCTGCTTGTTGGGGCCGGGCTGTGGCCGGCCCGGACCTGGGACCGAGAGGCCCCAGCTGAGTGCTGCCCCTCCCCACGCGGTCCTTGTCCTTGCACTGCTGTGGGACCCTCTCCGGCCGCTCTGACCGGGGGGTGCTCAGTGCTGTGTCTCAGCCTCACCTCTTGGCTCCCGGGGAGGGGCAGCGTGTCGGGGCAGCAGCTCGCGTCCCGTGGGGCCGCTGGCCCGAGTCTCAGCAGGGAGCGCGTTCCCGGGCCTGGGGGGCCGCGGCGGCAGAGATGATGAGCCGCTGCTGTCAGGGCGGCTTAAGGCAAGGCATGTCCCATATAGTTTTTAGATTAAGTTATAAATGTTCACTTTAGAACTACCTGGAGATTGATAGAGATGCATTTGAAAAGCATTATTTTTTTTTATTGATTCTTAATGTAGTAAATTACTGGAGTTATTTGGCAGCAAACAGAAGTGGCCTGGGACGTGGCTCGCATTTATTCTCCGGATAGCACCGCAATCTGCATTAATTGCATTGCGACTGCACTCACTTATATTAAAAGGCTTCTACTATAATTAATCCTTTTTATTTCAAATCATTTTGGCACAATTTCTAGCTATAAACACTCATAAAAGACCGACAGCTAAAAAACACGGCCCAGGTTTTCCCATCGCCTCCTGCCCTCCTCCCTGACAGGTGGTTATTGATGTGTTTCTAGGAACAAGTGCGGCAGCTGCTGAGAAGGCCAGTGTGAGAAATGCTAAGTGGATTATTTTGCATAAAAAATAGGCAGTTTTTGAAGTTGTGTAATTAACCTGTGTTTAGAAAATACCTTGATTTATGCCTGCATTTGTATCTCGGTTGCATACATTATGGAAATTTAATTTACAGTCCATTTAGCTGATGCCATCGTAGTTTTTAGTGCTATCATTTATTGGTGCTTGTATATTAAATGCTCTAAAGGTATCAACCTGCCTCATATAAAAAATTATACGTGTGCATTTCCATTTAATGAGTCACAGGGGGGTTAGTTTAAAATTCAGGTGGCTCGGGTCTGGCCAGCAGACCTCACGGCCTCGTCGTCAGTGGTGCCCGAGTGGCCGGCAGTGACCTCTGCTATCGAACCCGAGTGATTTACTCCCGAGTTGACTCCCCAGCCCCCTCGCACCTGCAGCAGCCGCGTCTGCAGGGCAGGGGTCCGCAGGAGTCGTCGTCCGTGGCCGAGTCACGGGCTCCCTAAGTGCACGGGCCCATCCGTCTTCGCTCTCCCCAGCGAGGCAAGCGGGAGCTTTCCCAAGCCCCGCGCGCCTGCCGCCGGCACTGCTGAGTGCTGGTCTCGCTTTATTACCCGCGCCCTCATTAACAAGCCCTTTTTTGCCATCTTTTCAAAATTAATTGGGTCATCACGAGTCTCTAAATCAGAAATCAGAGCCGCGGGGATAGTACTTCAGTTTCCCGGCAGAGAACTCGGTGGTCCCGGCCGCACGGGGGTCACCCAGGTGTGGTTGGGCTCCCGACGCTGCAGCCTCACGGCTGACCGGTGTGCAGGGTCCCCTGTCTGCGCCCCCGGGCTGCACCGGTGAGGAGGAGGAGGGAAAGGTCCCAGCCTGCGTGTCTGCCCGTGCGTGCGTGTCTGTGCCCATCTGCATGCATGTCTGCCTGTGTGTGTCTGTCCCCTTGTGTGTGCGTGTCTGTCTGCCTGTGCTTACGTGTGTTCCCTTGTGCGTGTCTCTGCCTGTGCTTGTCTACTCCTGTCTGCGTGTCTGTGTCTGCGTCCATGTGTGTACATGTCTGCACCTCTGTGTGTGCATGTGCCTGTACCTGTGCATACGTGTCTGCCTGTGTATGTGTCTGTGTGCATGCATGTCTGCCTGTGCATGCGTGTCTGTGCCTGTCTATGTGTGTCTGCCTGTGTGCGTATGTGTTTGCCTATTTGTGTGTTCTTGTGTGTCTGTGCCTGTGTGTGTGCATGCGTGTCTGCCTGTGTGTGTTTGTGCGTATCTGTGCCGGTGTGTGTGCGTGTCTGCACCCGTGTGCGTGGGGAGGGGGTGCTGGGCACAGGCCTCCCAGGGGCAGTGCCTCTGGCCCACTTGCCCTGCAGAAGCACAGCTCCACCCGCTGACACTCCGCCAGCACCCCGGCCGCAGAGCCCAGCCACCCAGGCCAGCCCTGGGACTCGGCCCACGTCGGAACTGCCAGCTGTCTCCGGCCCAGTCTCCAAGGCCTGGGCCTCCCTCGGCACTGGGCCTGACCAGCCCGGCCTCACCTGTGTGCCCGCCGCCCCTCCCCGTCCCCTGTGGCTGCAGAGGCAGCGGGTCGGGGGGGCCTGGGTGTGGGTCCAGGAGAGTCCACGGCCGGTGCAGGCCAGCCATGGCAGAGCCAGAGTTGGGCACCTGCTGTGTCCAGCCCCGGGCAGGGCAGGGCAGGGCAGGGCGTCTGGCCTCACTCTGGCCCCTGCCTGCGTCCCCCCAGAGAAGGCAGGGACACAAGGGCTCAGCACCTCGGAGTCCCCCTCAGTCAGCCAGAGAAGTCGGCCTGAGCGCAGAGCCAGGGGTCAGCCCCGAGCACAGAGCCAGGGGTCAGCCCTGAGCACAGAGCCAGGGGTCAGCCCCGAGCACAGAGCCAGGGGTCAGCCCCGAGCACAGAGCCAGGGGTCAGCCCCGAGCACAGAGCCGGGGGTCATCCCCGAGCACAGAGCCGGGGGTCGGCCCCGAGCACAGAGCCGGGGGTCATCCCCGAGCACGGAGCCGGGGGTCGGCCCCGAGCACGGAGCCGGGGGTCGGCCCCGAGCACGGAGCTGGCATTGGCCCTGACACCGGGGTTCTGCCGTCCCCGCAGGCCCTGTACGAGAACATGCTGGTGGAGCTGCCGTTCGCCGGCTTCTTCCTGTCCAAGCTGCTGGGCACGAGCGCCGACGTGGACATCCACCACCTGGCCTCCCTGGACCCCGAGGTGTACCGGAACCTGCTCTTCCTCAAGAGCTACGAGGGCGACGTGGACGAGCTGGGCTTGAACTTCACCGTGGTGAACAACGAGCTGGGGGAGGCGCAGGTGAGGCTGTCCCCCCGCCGCCCTGCAGGGAGAGGTACGGGGCGGGGCGGGCGGCAGGAGGGTGTGTGCGTGTCCCAGGGCCCCCACCCGGCTGCGCTCGACTGCCCCAGTGTCCGTCCACCGCCTCCTGGGCCTGGCCGGCCGAGTCCCCCAGACCCTCCCGCGAAAGGGAGTGGAGCCGTCGGCGCTCGCCCTGCACGCCCCTGCCTCTCCGAGGGCCGCCTTGGAGGCCTCCGCTCAGGCCGCTGCAGGGAGGGTCGAGGCCTGCCGGGACAGGCCGCCCTCCACCCGCTGCCCTGGCCTTGCCAGGGGCCTCGTTTCCCCGGTGAGCCCCGCCGGGCCGAGGGAGGAGCGTGAGCAGGGGACGTGCTTGGGGACGAATCGGGAGGGCTGAGTCGCTGGTCCAGGCCTGACCGAAGGGAGGGAGGCCTCCCAGGGCGCGGCGGGGCCGGGGCCTCCCGAGTGGTGGCCGCGACTCGCCCGGCTGCCCGCTGGCGTCTGTCCCCAGGTGGTGGAGCTGAAGGCGGGCGGCAAGGACATCCCGGTCACCAGCGCCAACCGCATCGCCTACATCCACCTGGTGGCCGACTACAGGCTCAACCGGCAGATCCGCCCGCACTGCCTGGCCTTCCGCCAGGGCCTGGCCAATGTGGTGAACCTGGAGTGGCTGCGCATGTTCGACCAGCAGGAGATCCAGGTGCGCCGGGCGGGCGGGCGGGCGGGCGCTGCTGGCCGGGGGTCGCCGCGGCCGCCACACCTGGGCCCCGCCTTGCTCTTGCAGGTGCTGATCTCCGGTGCCCAAGTCCCCATAAGCCTGGAGGACCTGAAGTCCTTCACCAACTACTCAGGTGCGAGGCGCTGCCAGGGGCAGGGTGGGCGCACAGGTGGTCTGTCCGCAGCTCGGGGAGCACTTGCCTGATGAGGGCTGACGGGGCGGAGCAGGGCGAGGGGGTGCTCTGTTCCCGTGCTCGGGCCGCAGCCGGCACCTGCACATACCTGCACGTCCCACCACACCCCTGCACGCATCCACACGTGGACACACATCCCTGCACACAGCAACCACACCTACACACACCTGTTCACACACCTACACACACACACACACACCTGTACACACACCCGCACACACACACACCTGCACCCACACCTACACCTACACACACCACCACACCCCTACACACATCTACACGTGGACACACACCCCTGCACACAGCAACCACACCTACACACACCTGTTCACACACCTACACACACACACACACCTGCACACACACCTACACACACCACCATACCCCTGCACACATCCACACGTGGACACACACCCCTGCACACAGCAACCACACCTACACACACCTGTTCACACACCTACACACACACACACACCTGCACCCACACCTACACACGCACACCTGCACACACACCCGCACACACACACACCTGCACCCACACCTACACCTACACACACCACCACACCCCTGCACGCATCCACACGTGGACACACACCCCTGCACACAGCAACCACACCTACACACACACACACACACCTGCACACACACCTACACACACCACCATACCCCTGCACACATCCACACGTGGACACACACCCCTGCACACAGCAACCATACCTGCACACACCTGTTCACACACCTGCACCCACACCTACACACGCACACCTGCACGCACACCTGCACACACCATCGTGACTGGGCCCTGCCCTGCCCTGGGGAGTCCCTGCCCTGCGCCGTGGGCAGTGGCCGTGACGAGTCCTCCTCCCCAGGGGGCTACTCTGCGGAGCACCCGGTCATCCAGGGCTTCTGGAGGGTCGTGGAGAGCTTCACGGATGGGGAGAAGCGCAAACTACTCAAGTTCGTCACCAGCTGCTCGCGGCCCCCGCTCCTGGGCTTCAAGGTAGGCGCGGGGGCCCTGCCGGGAGCGCCCGGTTGTGCCCGTGGTGCCGGGGCCAGAGCGCGGCCTTCCAGGGCCCCACAGTACCGGCTGCTGACCCCGCCGGTGTGTGCAGGGGGTGGGGGTGGGCCACACCCAGCAGTGCTCAGGGCTCTCCTGGCAGTGCTCAGAGCACCCTGCGGTCTCAGTGGAGCCGGGCGCAGGTCGCTGGCTTCTGGGGCTCCGCCCTGCCCTTCCTCAGGCCAGCCGGGCTGCCACCAGCACTGTGTTTGTGTTCCCCTGGGCCCCAGGCCAGCGCTGGGCACCGCAGGACAGGCCCTCCCTGCCGTGTGCCGTCTCCCGGGAGCTCTGCAGGGCGGTGACTGGGCCGGCCGAGCGCTCGCTGCCCACAGCACCCACGGGAGTGAGCACTCTGCAGCGAGCTTTCCTCTTCAGAAGGAAGTTCGGGGGCCAGCCCCAGAGCACTGCTGGGAGACCAGAGCCGGGCGAGCTCCAGGAGGGCTGAGTGTGGACCCTCCTGTGAGCCCCGCCGGGCCCGGGGCTGGCAGTGTCTGGAGACCTTGGTTTGCTGGACCCCGAGACCCCGCGACCCTGCTCCCCCGCTGCCTGGGCGCCGCCCAGCGCCATGCTCGAGCTGCAGGCTCCGCCTTCCGGGTCACCTGGGGAGGGTGGCGTGGGCCTGGGACACGCTGGGCGGGTGTGACCTTGCCCACCCCTCTCGGCCTCGCCTTGCTCTGGCCTCAGCGCACGGAGCAGCCGTCCCTGCACGTTGGGTCCAGGAGGCTGATCGTTAGCGCCTGGGGGGCTTTCCTCCCCCTCCCGCCTCCCGGCTGCCCCCCGCCCTTCTGTCCCGAGACGTCACCTTTTCCCTTCCCGTGAGCGTGCAGTCGGGCGACTGCGGGACGGCCCTCCTGTGCCCGGACCCTGCAAAGGCCCGAGCGGCTCCATGGCGTTGACGGGCTGTGCTGGACCCCTCAGAGCCGCACCCCATTCTCCAGAGGGGCTGGACAGGAAGCACAGACCCCAGGGCCGTCCGTGCCGGCCTGTCACCACGGCCCGCTGCACCCCACACCAGAGCCGCTGCTGCTCTTGTAGCTAGTAGGACAGGGGCGTCCCCAGGCCCCTTGGTGTCCAGATCCTGGGTGTAAATTTCCAAATGAAAAGGCACCGTGCAGGGGCTGGAGCGGTAGCACAGCAGGGAGGGTGTTTGCTTTGCACGCGGCCGACCGGGTTCAATTCCCAGTATCCCATGTGGCCCCCCAAGCACTGCCAGGAGTAATTCCTGAGTGCAGGACCAGGAGGAACCCCTGTGCATCGCCTGGTGTGACCCAAAAAGCCCCCCCACCAAAACAATGCGCAGTGCAGTGGGCCCGAAGGCAGGGCTCTAGCATTCGGTGGCCGAGAGCCGCCTCCCCAGGCCCGTCCACAGCAGCGGTGGACGATGGGCAAAGGACGGGGGATACTGGGCCCCAGGCTGGTCGGCAGTTGGTTTATTTCTCTCTCCTCCCCGGCGTTGTCCCGTCTCTCCCTCTACTGCCCAGTCGTAGCTGCAGCTTTGGTCGGAGTCCCAGCCATCGGAGTCCCATCACCCTGGTCCCCTCCTAGACCCTCGTCCTCTGCTTCCAGCCATCGTCGGCTCTCGTCCTCCTCGAGTCCCAAAGTCTTCAAAGTTCCCTCTGGCCTGCAGCGTCCCGGCCTCTCACCCCCTGCGGCGCAGTTCCGTGGGGCCCACTGAAGGCGGGGTTGGACATGGCCCTAACAGCCTCGGGAGGGACAGCCTCTCCTTCGGGAGATGGACCCAAGGGCAGAATCCCACCCGAGGGTCAGCACTCCAGGTTGCTAGGAGACCCGCCCTCGGGCGGGATTCCGTCCAGGGCGCATTGCTTCCTCCTTTGCTCAGCTAGTCGTCCATTTAAACAGTCGGTAAATTTACTTCTTCTAGCACTCCTGGCAATGTCAGTTTGTGTGAGCACAGTAAGAGATAGATTGAGCTTACAGTTACTGGAGCGATAGCACAGTGGGTAGGGTGTTTGCCTTGCATGCGGCCAACCCGGGTTCGATTCCTCCATCCCTCGCGGAGAGCCTAGCAAGCTACTGAGAATATCCTGCCTGCACGACAGAGCCTGGCAAGCTCCCCGTGGCTTGGTATTCGATATGCCAAAAACAGTCACAACAAGTCTCATAATGGAGACGTTGCTGGTGCCCGTTCAAACAAATTGATGGACAACGGGAGACAGTGCTAAAGTTTGGCTCTTCCTGGGGGCATCTCGTTCTATTCCAGACTATAGTCCTCAGGCCAGGTTAGTCTTTCCTAACCCCAGCAGGATCCTCATTCAGTTACTTCTTTTTGGATCATGACAGTTTATTCATGACTGTGCTCTTACAGTTAAGTACTGTTGCGCTTTGGCCTGGCCCATTTCGATGCCAGGGTAACTCACAGCTTGCCCTTGGTCCATCCAGTCCCTCGTCGGGACCCTGCTTTTGGGGTGCTAGGAACTAAAGGCAAGTCAATATGGGTGCCCAGGAGTAAATATTATTTTGGAGTCAGTTAACTCCGATGTTACAAAGCGTAGCATCAACTGTCTTCCTGTGTCTGTACAAAAAGGTCGTTGCTGAACAAACCATTCAAGTGACATAAAGGAAAGAGAAAGCAATGCAGGGTTATTAGTGCCTGGTGGAACTGGGTGTGCCTCAGGGGCACTGTTGTGGGAGTAGCTCAGTAAACCTAAGCTCCCTGCGGGACGGGCAGGGATACTCCAAGGTCACCCAACACGAGGGCAGGGGGCAGGGGGCAGTCCCCAGGCCCCGTGGTGTCCAGGACCTGGACCTGGGCAGGGCTCTCTCCTCTCGAGCCGCGCTGTCAGGTGGAGGTGTCCACTGTTTCCCCACCCGCCCCGATGGCCGCGTGGCCCTCCCTGCTGCTCCCACGGTGCCCAGCAGGGGGCGGCCCTCACGCCCTGGCGGCGACGCCCTGTCTTCCAGGAGCTGTACCCCGCCTTCTGCATCCACAACGGGGGCCCGGACCTGGAGCGGCTGCCCACGGCCAGCACCTGCATGAACCTGCTGAAGCTGCCCGAGTTCCACGACGAGGCCCTGCTGCGGAGCAAGCTGCTCTACGCCATCGAGTGCGCGGCCGGCTTCGAGCTGAGCTGAGCCCCGCCCCGCCCGCAACCAAAGAGGG
The DNA here is from genome assembly GCF_027595985.1 of Sorex araneus. Lineage (NCBI taxonomy): Eukaryota > Metazoa > Chordata > Mammalia > Eulipotyphla > Soricidae > Sorex > Sorex araneus. The sequence goes on from NC_073302.1 coordinate 452,016,266, forward strand.
AGCCTGGCGTGCTCCGGCCCCCGGGGGCCAGCTCGTGGGCGCCTGCGCAGGCAGCGGCTCCAGAGGCAGACGCCCGTCCCCTCTCTCCGTCCGGTAGCCGGGAGGGAGGGCGCAGGGGTGCCGCCCGCCCTCGCCTCCTGGACTGCAGGGCAGAGTCCCCACCCAACCGCACTTTACCGGGCTCCCGCAGCGCTCCCTGGACTGGCGAGCAGTGCCCCCTCGAGGGGCAGGGCAGGGCGGGGCCCGGCCCTCCGCGCCCCCGCGCCCCCGCAGCGCTGGCTGGAGCAGACGGCACCGTCCTGTCCAACGCAGGGCTCCGGACGACACTTTGAAGACAATGACCATTATCAGAACGAAATGTATAATTTCTTAACTTGAATAATAAATTCCGTGTTCAGTGCTCTTTGTAGATACCAGAAATAAAACAGTCGGCGTGTCTGTTTCAGCCTCGCGGGCTTTCTGCTGGCTGGTGGTTGGCGGAGGCCGGCCGGGCCTGACCCTGGGCCTCTGGGCTGGGCTGTGTGCTTGCATGTTCTCGGCTGAGAGTCGGCTTCAGCCTTCCTGTGCGAGGTTGTGTCACACCCTAGCGTGGCCCTCGCAGCTGCCTGTGGCCCCTCACGCCCCGCTCCCTCCTCGGGCTGTGGTGATGGGGGGGTGGGCGACCCCTGCTCCGTGCCCGGCTCTCCAGCCTGGCTTCGCCCATGACCACTCTGCGCTCTGGCTGGGAGGGGCAGGCTCTGGGGTCCGTGGACCCCCTAGGCATTGCCCCCCCAAGTCCTTCATCTTCTCGGGATGTTCACCCACCCCCACAAAGCCCAGGGGGAACCCTCAGCTGTGGGGGGGCTGCCGGGAGCTGAGGACAGGGAGCAAGGGAGGGGCCCGGCCTGGGTGGCAGGACGTGCACGCAGGGCAGACACCGGCTCTCCGGGACCCCTTCCTGCAGCCGTGGGACGTGGGCAGGGGCAAGAGGCTCTGGGGACCTGCCTGGAGTGGCCAGGACGGCTCACGGGGCGAGTAGTGGACGCCCTCCTGCCTTCCACCCCTGAGCCTGCAGGACATGCAGAGTCCCCCAGTACCCAGCCTCGCAGTGGCTCAGGGTCTCGCAGACCAGGGCCCATCGACACGTCGGTTCTGAACCACCGCAGGGGTGGCTGAGGCTCAAGCCTGCCACCGGCTTTGGCGAACATCACCGTGCCGGACACTGCGGCCCCCGCTGGCCAGTTGCCCCAGACGCTGCAGCAGACAGCGGCCCAGTGCCGGGGACAGGCCCGCAGGGGCCCTGGGGGCCGCGCCAGCCCCCTGCTTTGCACTGCGGTGTCTTGGGGCTCCCAGAGCACTATGTGGACAGGAGCGAGCACCTGTGTGTATGAGTGTGTGTGTGTGTGTGTGTGTGTGTGTGTGTGTGTGTGACTGTGCTGTCGCTTTGGTCCTGGCTGTTCCTAATGGAAGGTGAGTTCATCCCTTCCTGAAGGGTTTCCCGGCTGACACCTTAGCGGTGGCCTTGCTGCCCCCTGCCCAGGCCCCAGCAGCAGCCCTCCGCCCACCGCTGCCAACCTCCGGAGCTGGAAGCGCAGGGAGATTCATGCTGATGGAGGTCAGAGGTCCGGGAGCGGCCAGAGATGACCACGGCTGGCACTGACCAGAGATCCTCCCTCCTGCGTGAGTCGGGGCCCGGGAGCACCCAGAGGCGGCAGCTTCCGGGCGAGGTGGGGAACTGGGGCGTGTCCCTCTTGGCTCTCCTGCAGGACCCTGCGGGGCGCTGGCCACGAGCTGTTTGCAGCTCCCCACTGGAAAAGGGCTCACGCCACGTGGGAGCCCAGGGTCAGGCATGATCAGGTCAGACAGGCGGGGAACCCCCACACCACTGCTCTGCTTGGGCAGGTCAGGGTCCAGGTCTTGAGAGGCCGGGGCGGGGGTGCGGGTCCCATCCTGCCGATTGGGCAGAGGCCAGTCCTCCAGAGCTCGCTAGGCCTGTGAGGGCCTTGGCTCCGGCCCCGGGCCCCTGGCCCCTGGCCGGCGATGCTGGAGCTGCCACCTCGGCCGCCTTCTGTGCCCGGTGCAGCGCTGGAGTCCGGACAAGGCCCAGGGTACCCTCTGGGTCCTGGCCACCTGCCGTCAGAGCCCTCGGGTGTTCCTGGTGTTCCTGCCCTACCGGCTTTTCACCGGGTTCCCGGTTCATGTGGCGCTGTGTGTTCTGAGAACACGGATCTCGGCTTCCCCACGGCGTCTGGCACCTCGCTGTGTGTGTGTGCACGTCCTGGGAAGAACCACGCCACAGCACTCCAGCGCGTGTCGGGCCGGGACAGTGGTACAGTGGGGAGGGCGCTTGCCTGGCACTCGGCCGACCAGGTTTGATCCTGGCACCCCAGGTGGTCCCCGAGACCCACCGGGAGTGAGCCCCGAGCACCACCAGGCGTGGCCCTGTGTGTCCACAAAAGAGGCGGGGCAGCGGGGCTCTATCTCTCCCGCCACTTCCCCACCCAGGGAGGCTGATGCGGATGGGCAGGCGGAGGAAGGAACCAGTGCCAGGCTGGTCATAGCAATTGCAGTTTATTCCAATCTCCGTTCCCCTTCTGCTTCTGTCTCTTCTCCCTTCTGCTTCTCTCCCAAGCCCCGCTCGCTCTCACTTCTTTCACCTTGTGCTCTGCTTCCGTGTCTTCCCCCTGCTTCCGTGTCTTCCCCCTGCTTCCGTGTCTCCCCCCTGCTTCCGTGTCTCCCCCCTGCTTCCGTGTCTCCCCCCTGCTTCCGTGTCTCCCCCCTGCTTCCGTGTCTCCCCCCTGCTTCCGTGTCTCCCCCCTGCTTCCGTGTCTCCCCCCTGCTTCCGTGTCTTCCCCCTGCTTCCGTGTCTTCCCCCTGCTTCCGTGTCTTCCCCCTGCTTCCGTGTCTTCCCCCTGCTTCTGTGTCTTCTCCCATGCTTGTGTCTTCTCCCTCTACTTCTCCTACTGTGTTAGTTTATACAGCAATCACATAGGATGGTGACACAAAGGTGGGTCGGAACATTAACACATCAACAAAGAGAGGTAAGACCACCCCTCAAGGACAAACTCTCATCTCTGGAGATTACTCCAGGTTACTAGGAAAACTGTTTAAGGGTGGGATCCAAACAAGGGTGTGTCACTTTCTTCCTTTCTCAGCTAGTAATCCACTTACATAGTTGTAGTAAATCCACTTCTAATGTTTCTAGAAATGTCATTCTGTATGAGCACAGTAAGAGATATAAACTTAAAGAACTTAAAGTTTGGATCTTCCTGGGGACATCTCACTATACATTCCAGACCACAGTCCTCAGGCCAGGTTAATCTTCCTAACCCCAGCAGGGTCCTAATCTCGTCGTTACTTTTGGATCATGACAGCATTTATCCATGATCATGCCCTCAATTTATAGTTGAGTATTGTGGCGCTTTGGCCTGGCCCATTTCGATGCCAGGGTAGCTCACAGCTTGCCCTGGGTCCATTCCATCCCTCATTGGGACCCTACTTTGGGGGTGCTAGGAACTAAGGGCAACTGAGAAAGCAGATGACCAGGAGTAAATATTATTGGAGTCAATCAGCTCCCAAGTTACAAAGCATAATATTAACTGTCTCCCTGTGTCCATACAGAAAGGACCTTGCTCTAAGGTAAACTCTGCAAAAGACACTAATTCACAATACAAGTTCAGAGTCCTTAGAAGGATCTGATCTTACAAGATAACAGTCTGATTAGGGAAAAGGGGATTAACTGGTTGGGAAGGAGGGTACAGAGAAGAGTTCACAGAAGGAATGGGAGTGTCTCGGGAGCACTGTTGATGGGTGTAACCCGATAAACGTGCTCCCTAGAGCAAGGCTGAAAGGACAAACCCTATGTTCTCCTACATGGCCCCAGATCAATAAATGAACGAATAAAAGTCAGCTGCTGCCGTCACCACCTGTGGCTGGTTGCGCTGCTTCTGCAGAAATGGGCCTGCCCGGGGCAAGATGGTTCCTTACAGCCCGCAGGAACTGACCGGCCAGTCCCACACCCTGCAGCAGCTCTTGGGTCTAGAACCTTCTGTGCATTCGTTAGGCAGGCCCAAGCAACGCTGCTGAGACCGTCTTCAGTGACCACGGGGATGGGCAGACCACCGGAGGACCAGTGTTCCCCCCCCCCCCCCCCGCCATCACAGGGACCATGTCAGATCTGCTTCAGAAGGCTCTCAGCAGGGCTGGAGCGATACACAGCGGGAGGGCGTTTGCCTTGCGTGCGGCCGACCCGGGTTTGATTCCCAGCATCCCATATGGTCCCCTGAGCACCGCCAGGAGTGATTCCTGAGTGCAGAGCCAGGAGTGACCCCTGTGCATCGCTGGGTAAAATGAAACAAGACTCTCGGGGTAGCATGGGGTTAAGACATGGGGAAGAAATGGGGTGAGGGCAGGGGGGCACAGCATGAGGGCACAGGGGTGCAGGGGTGAGGGTGATGCCGGTGGACCCCACGGATGGCTCACATGAGTCGGGAGGAAAAAGACAGTCACTTTCTCCTGATCCGCCTCTGCCACCCGGGACCTTGTCTTGCTTGCAGAAAGGAATTACGGGAGTAGACAAGCAGTGGAGTAAAACAGATTTTATTTGGAGGATTTTTGAAGGGAAGAAGGAAGAGAAAAGTGGGAGAGAAGAGAGTAGGAGAGACAGAGTAACGCGCGGGAGGACGCGGCCTTCTCCAAGGGCAGAGAGAGCCCTGCACACACCCCAGCGTCAGACAGGAAAGCAGGAAAGTCCACACCTCAAGAGGGGAGATGGGACTGGAGCAATAGCACAGCGGGTAGGGCATTTGCCTTGCACGCGGCCGACCCGGGTTCGAATCCCAGCATCCCGTATGGTCCCCTGAGCACCGCCAGGAGTGATTCCTGAGTGCAGAGCTAGGAGTGACCCCTGTGTATCGCCAGGTGTGACCCAAAAAGCAAAAAAAGTAAATAAGAATGAAGCCCAGAGTCCATACAGAAATGCCTTACTTACTCTGCATATGTACACGTAAATTCAACATATTAGACATGTTCTGCAGGCTGGCTTCACTCGCAGTATAACAGAACATCGAATATTAGATTCTGAGCATATTCATGCAGACTTTCACTTTGGTAAAAGTGATAATACGAGTTCTGGAAAACAACTTTTCCTGTTGTAAACACCAAGTTTTCCACTTCTGACAATGATTTCTTAGGATAAAGGACTTAAGTGGAAAAATGAATGCATACGGAGGGGCCAGGTGTTCTTTGCTGGACGTAGTATAACCTGAGAGTGAGCACCCACAGGTCCTGCCAGAGGGAGAGGCTGCACCCGCGTGGTCTTTGAAGGAGTTTAAGGCTCAGAATCACTCAGCTTTCTTGGATTTGTTACAAATATATAATAAAAGTTTAAAAGAAAAAAATTTTCACGTCTGTAGTGGGTAATAGCAACTAGTAACAAAATCACTTCTATCACTTGTAGTCCCGTTGATCTTTGATTTGCTTGAGTGGGCGCCAGTAACATCTCCATTTGTTCCTGTCGAAAGCTAGTGCAGCCCAATGATAAATGCTCGCTCCAGGAACAGGAAGAGCCTCAAATCATTCATTCAGAGATTTGACGAAGAAATTTGACCATCTAGTTGGTGGGTGGCCACGAGGTCTTCTGATGTCCCGTGGAATCCAGTCGGTAACAGCTCTAGTCCAGCAGTCATCTCTGAATCGAATTACATGACCGGCCCATCTGATTTTTGATGCCTTGGCAAACGAGACAGCATCACTGATTTTTGACTGTTGACGGAGGTCAGAACTCCGGATTCCTTCTCTCACTTGAGTGAGACGTGATATTCCCAGCGTAGCTCTTTCGATTCCTCTTTGGGATACCCTAATAGCATTCTCATCCTGCTTGCATAGGGCCCAGGTCTCTGAGGCATATGTTAGTGCAGGAAGTATGGTGGAATCGAAAAGATGTGCCCGGAGTCGGAGGTTCTTCATTCTCTTTAACCACCTCTTCAACGCTCTTGAAGGCATTCCACGCTGCTCTCTTCCTCCTGTGCAGTTCTGGCACCAAGTCATTCCTCATGTTGATTTCTCGACCCAGGTACACATAGCTGCTGCATTCGGAGATGTTCTTTCCATTGAGAGCAAATGGAGCTTCAGGGACCAGTTCATTTTTCATGAACATCGCAGAATAACAAAATAGTCTAAGAAATCTTTTCAGTGCTGCCAAATGAATGTAAGAGTCCTGGTTTCTGAAAGAATCAAAGGTGGAATAGCAATGACGAGATTTCTGAAACATTACTACATCTCCACATACGAAAGCCTAAATACAGCTATATTGAAATTGTTCACGGGCAAGGTGGCTTTTATAGGCTCTTCGAGGGTTGTTTTGATCCGGAAGTTCTGGAGTCTTCCGGGGCTGAATCACTAAAGTCAATCAGATTAAAGGAGGTAGGAGGGTTTCCGCGGAGAGGACCTTCACGGGGAGGGGTCCACCCTCCTCGGGGTCTGCTGAAGGTCTTAGCAGGTCCATTTTCTGTGTCCACAGGGTGGATCAGTCTTAGGATTTTCCTCCCAGAAGTTCTGTTTGATGTGGGCAGGTAGATAGGGAAAGGCCCTTGGCAATGAAACTTAGATTATCAAAGTCTCCGGGGAGGAGAATCCGGAGACCGACCCACCCTGTGGATACAGGAAACGGACCTGATAAGACCTTCAGCAGACCCTGAGGAGGTTAGACCCCTCCCCATGAAGTTCCTCAACTCTGTCAACCTCTCCCTTAATCTGATTAAAATGTGATCCAGCCTAAAGAAGACCCAGCCTCCCTGGTAACCTCCTTAGCAATGGACTTTTACCTGGGAAGAAGCCCCCACGTGGGGGCAGGTTGAAGAAACCCTATAAAGGCCACCTTGAACGAAGGAAGTGCGCGCATATGCTGCCTGAGCCCATGTGCTGCTTGTGCCCATGTGGCCGAGCACATGTGGTGCCCGAGCGCATGTGTCGCCCGCATCTCCCCCCATGAGATGTGTACTTTCATGCTTTTGTGTCCAGTGCTAGGATGTGTGTAGAGCTCTCTCCATCTTCAGAGGAGCCCGCGTTTTTTTCTTGAGTGCGTTACTCCTACTGGTTTTTCTTTTCCACTTATCCCTTCCTCCTTCCCTAAGACCTAAATAAAATCTGCTACTTCACTGCTTGTCTACTCCTGAAATTCTTTTCCGCGAGCGAGACAAGAACCCAGTAACCCTGGGTCCCCGGTGTTTGAGGCGGTTGGAGAGAAAGTGACCGTCTTTCTCCTCCCCGCTTCACGTAAGTCACCCGTGGGGCCCACTGACATCATGTTGACCTAAATTTATTGCCGAGGGCCTTTCCCTGTCTACCTGCCTACATCAAGGGCACAGGGGGCGGGGGGGGGGCGGGCACAGGGGCACAGCTTGGGGGTTTCCGTGAGCAGCTCTGACAGTGGAGAGGAGGGAAGGGCGGGAACGGGCCTCACACGCCCTGGGAGAGGGGTGGCTGCCCGGTAGGAGCCTCCGGGCTCTTCCTCTCTCTCCAGAGGCTCAGCCCCGAAGCCCCGCTGCCCCTCCCAGCCCACTGTGGGTCAATTCTACCTCAAGGCTGCCTGCCCATCCCCCGCCCCGAATGCAAATGAAACCTTCCGGCAGCCTGGCAGCTGGGAATTCCCAGAAGCCCAGAGAAGAGAATCTCTTCCTCCTTCACTTGGGTCCAGTCATGCCAGACGTGAAGGCAGTGGGTGTCAGCCACCAGGAAGGCGCTGCAGGGGACGGGCCCGTGGGGCGCAGTAGGGAATTCCTGGGCTGAAGGGACACTTCTGCCTCCTCCTTGGGGCACACCCCGTCCAGCAGGTAGAGCCGAGTCCTGCCTCTGCATTCAGGGGTCGTTCCTGGCAGTGCTCGGGGGAACATATGGGATGCTGGGTATTGAACCCGGGTCCGCTGTGTGCAAGGCAAACGCCCTCCCCGCTGTGCTATCGCTCCAGCCCTAGGGACCGTCTCTGAGTTGCTCAGTGGACCGTATAGAGTGCTGGGCATTGAGCCAAGGTCTGGAACCAGGGCAAGTGCCCTCCCAGTGTACCACGGCACTGGCCCTCCTCGATAACCCCAAACGCAGCGATAAACTGGGTCCGTGATCCATGGGGTCTGTGGCCCGAGGGGTCAGTGACCCACGGGTCCATTCCTTTCCCTGGCAGCAGTGCCCAGCCCCTCCAGACTCAGCCCCAGCTTCTCTCTGGCCAACACCAGGCTCGGGGTTGAGGTATGCCCAGTGCTGGGGCGAGAGCACAGCAGGTCCTGCATGCAGCCAACCCGGGTTCGACCCCCCTGCACCCCATACAGTATCCAAACCCTACCAGGAGTAATTTCTGAATGCAAAAATGATATGCCCTGAGCACCTTAGGGTGTGGCCAAAAAGACAAAACAAAAAATAAAAACGGGAGCTGGAGCAATAGCACAGCGGGGTAGGGTGTTTGCCTGGCACTCATCCAACCCGTTCGATTCCCAGCATCCCATATGGTCCCCTGAGTGCCAGGAATAATTCCTGAGTGCAGAGTCAGGAATAATCCTGGTGCATCTGGGTGTGACCCCAAAAGCAAAATAAACAAATAAATTTTAAAAATTTAAAAATAAAAATAAAAACCAAGGGGGAGCTGCCAGTAGGTCAACCTGACCCTTGGGGCGAGGGCATCAGCAGCCTGATGGCGCCTGATGGCTTCCTGTGCTTCTGGCCAAACCCCAACAACTCGGGACCAAGTTTCCCAAGAAATTAAACGGCAAAGGTATGTGGAAGCCAAGCCCACAAGCCACCTCTGCCTCAGCTATGCAAGCTCAATTATTGGCCTTGCTTCAGAGACCTGTAAATAAATCTTGAAAGAGATCAAAAGCCGCAGTTAATCTCAGACCTTGCAAAGCTGAACAGACGGGGTAAGTCAGAGGGGGGTGGGTCAGCCAGGTGCCCGCCCAAACAGAGTACCCGGCAGCCACTTGCTCCCATAATCCAAAATTGCCACCATACCCCCAGCCCAACTCCACTGTCTCAGGACGGACCTCACTGAGATATAATCTGCTGAAAACTTGGGTATGCGGGTTTTGTGACTGAAATCTACAGGCTTTCTCGGGGTTGGGATGGGCTACCTCCCCCCACCTTCCTGTACTTCCAGAAGACTCGGCAGTCACACCCACACCCCAAAGCTGCCACCCACTTAAGCTACTCCAGCCTTACCATCCCAATAAAATTACTGATTGCCCTGAACAAACTCCATGACCTCTTAGTACCTGTGTTGCAAACCATAATTCACAAAAAGAAAAGGAGATGGGGCTGGAGCCACAGCACAGCGGGTAGGGCATGTGCCTTGCACGTGGCCGACCCAGGTTCAATTCCCAGCATTCCATATGGTCACCTGAGCACCGCCAGGAGTAATTCCTGAGTGCAGAGCCAGGAGTAACCCCTGTGCATCGCTGGGTGTGACCCAAAAAGGAAAAAAAAAAAAAGGATAGAGGCTGGAGCAATAGCACAGTGTGGAGGGCATTTGCCTTGCACATGGTCATCCTGGGTTTGATCCCCGCATCCCATACGGTTCCCCAAGCACCGCCAGGAGTAATTCTGAGTGCAGAGCCAGGAGTGACCCCTGAACATCACCAGGTGTGACCCAAAAAACAAAGTAAAAGAAAAGGAGAGAGAGAAAGAAGAAAACCGCCTGCCCTAGACACAGGCTGGGTGGGGGTGGGGAGCGTGAGGTGTGGGGATGGTGGGAGGGAAATGGGGGACATTGACGGAGGAGAGTGTCCACTGACTGAGGGATGCTGCTGGACCATTGTGTGGCTGGAGCCCAATCATGAACAGCTCTGTAAGGGTCTATCTCACGGGTAATCAATAACAAGTTAAAAGCCCAGCAGCACTGTGGAGTTCGTGCCCGCTTCAGTCAGCCTGACCGATGGTTGGGTAAATAGCAGTACTCCTACTTTAGAAATGAATTGCTGGGGCTGGCGCAATAGCACTGCGGGGAGGGCATTTGCCTTGCACACAGCCAACCCGGGTTCAATCCCCAGCATCCCATATGGTTCCCCGAGCACCGCCAGGAGTGATTCCTGAGTGCAGAGCCAGGAGTAACCCCTGTGCATCGCCAGGTGTGACCCAAAAAGAGAAAAAAATAAAGAAAATAAAAATAAATTACTACATAAACCAAACCCACATGAGGGGCTGGCCTGGGTCTGATCCCTGGCACCTATAGGACCCCCTCGCCCCCGCCTGATCCCTGAGCAGGGTCAGGAGAAAACGCTGAACACAACAGGTGTAGGATAGTGTTGGTTTGTACCTTCTGCCTTGCCACAGGGAGTTTAGATATATGGGGCCTAATCAGACTCTCTTAACTTGTAAATATTGCTTTTTTTTTTCTTTTTGGGTCACACCTGGCGATGCACAGGGGTTACTCCTGGCTCTGTACTCAGGAATTACCCCTGGCCGTGCTCAGGAGACCATATGGGATGCTGGGATTCGAACCCGGGTCGGCCACGTGCAAGACAAATGCCCTACCCACTGTGCTATCGCTCCAGCCCCTAAATATTGCTTTTTTAAAAAAAATTTTTTTAATCTTCTTATGTCCTTTGACTGGAGCTACCCTGGCATCGAGATGGGCCAGGCCAAAGTGCCATAATACTTAACTTAAGGGCACGGTCATGGACAAACTCTGTCATGACCCAAAGAGACGTGACAAGGACCCTGCTGGGGTTAGGAAAGACTAATCTGGCCTGAGCACTGTAGTCTGAGATCTATCGCGAGATGCCCCCAGGAGAGCCACCCTACACACTTAGTGTATCTCTTACTGTGTCCATACAAATGATCAGAAGCAAAATGAAGATGAATGTTTAAATGATGGTTGGACTAAGGGAAGGAGAAACGCGGCCCAGGTGGTATCTGGCCCTAGAGCAGAGCTCCTGGCTGCAGGTGGCGGGAGGGCTTTGGTGTGTTGACCGTGCTGGCAGGTGTGGTGTAGGGCCACGGCCTGGAGGGTGAGACCAGAGAGACCAGGATGCGAGTCGGGCACAGAGAGACCAGCACGGGGGCCGGGGGAGATGGGAACGAGGGCCGTGGGGAGACTGGAGCAGGCGTGCGGGGAGAACAGAATAAACGCCTGGCCCTCGCTTCCTCCTCCGCCCGCCCTTGGCGTCCGCAGTCCGGGGTGGGGGAGCAGCCCGAGACCACCGAACGCAGACGCGAGAGCGGGCCGGGCTTCATACTCGATTTGTGTGGCCCTAAGACCAGAGCCCGGCAGACACAGGGTGTGGCGAGCACAGCTCTCGGCCACAGTGCCCAGGGCGGCTTCTCCAGGCCGGGGGAAGTGCCAGCAGGACACAGGGCACTCGGGCACCTTCTGGACCTGCCCTGTCCTGCCCTCCTCCCCAGGTCCATGTGTGTCTGTGAGAGTGTATCTGTGTCTGCGTGTGTGAGTGTCTGAGTGCGAGTGTCTGTGAGTGCGAGTGTCTGTGAGAATGTGTGTCTGTGTGATTGTGTTAATGTCTTTGTGTGAGTGTTACTATGTGTGCAAGAGTGTGTGTGTGTGCATGTGACTGTAAGAATGTCTGTGTGTGAGCGTGTTTGTGTATCTGCGTGCATCTGTCAGTGTGAGTGTGTGTGAGTGCAAGAGTATGAGTGTGTGTGAGTGCAAGAGTGTATGTGAGTGTGTGTCTGTGTCTGTGTGAGTGTGTTGTGTGTTACTGTCTGTGTGTATGTGTCTGTGTGTTAATGTCTGTGTGTGTGGGTGCGAGAGTATGTCTGTGTGTGGCTGTGTGAGAGTGTATGTCTGTGTGAGTGTGTTGTGTGTGAGTGTGTGTCCGTGTGTGAGTACACGAGTGCGTCTGTGTGTGTGTCTGAGAGCAAGAGTGTAGGAGTCTGTGAGTCTGAGTGTGTGTGTGCTTCTGTGAAAGTGTCAGTGTGAGTGTGTGTCCCTATACCTCTGGGCCTGGGTCAGTTGCATGTGAGGCAAGTGCCTGAACCCTTGCACAAGGGTTAGTACAAGGGGACCTTGGCCAGAGAAAGGTGTTTGCCTGGCATGTGGCGGAACCAAGTTCGATCCCTGATACCCTGAAAGGTGCCCTGAGCCCCACCAGAAATGACCTCTGAGCAGAGCCGGGAGTCAGCCCTGAGCAACACTGGGTAAAACCCCAAAACAAAAACATAAAAACAAGTCTTGCTGATGTGCTGCTTGCTTGGGTCTCACCGGAGGCTCCTGGCCTCTGGCTGTGCTGGCAAGGGTGTGTGTGTGTGTGTGTGCGCGCGCTCAGGGTTCCTGGTGAGAGCCCGAGGCTGGTGTTTGCGTGGTAGTTTCCGAGTAGTGTCAGGCTGCTGAGGCCCAGGCGGGGCTCGGGTCAAACCTGGGCTTCTGGAGGCCGGGCTGGGCTCAGTCCTCTGAGTGCCCCTGGCACAAGCGCCAGCCGTTTGGCAGTTTCCCAAGGAGGCCAGAGCAGAAGAGCTGCGTCCGCGTGGGGCAGGTGCCAGGCACAGGGCTGGCACGCGTGTGGAGTTGCACTGCGTGCCAAGAGCCCCATTTCCCAGACAGGGAAGCTGAGGCGGGCTCCTCCGAGCACAGCGTGCCACTGCTCGGCTTCCTTCGCCTATAGGTGTGTGTGGGGAGTCCTGCCCGCCCCAGCCGGCCTGCTGGCCGCCCCAGGCCCTTGACCCAGGAAAGTGACCTGCTTCCTCCCCAGCCTGCTCGTCCCCCTCCCGCCCAGGCTCTGTCCACCCTGTGGAGTGTCCTTCTTGTTCCGTGTGGGCTCCTTCAACAGGACTGTCCGGTCACACTGCCCGCGCCAGCATTTTAGGGTAAGTCCTTTTTTGTCTTTTTGTTTGTTCTGGGGCAACACCAGGGCAGGGCTCAGGGCACTCCTGGAGGGGATCAGGGGCCAACTGGGCGCCAGGAATCAAACCTGGGCTGGCTGTGTGCAAGGCAAGTGCCTGCCCGCTCTGCTACCTCTCTAGCTCAGCCAAAGTTACTCGTGACTGATCCAATATTTACTATCTATTCACTCAGGCTCTGGGGCTACTCCCAGCAGTCCTCGGGGTTTCTCCTGGCCCTGCACTCGGGAATCACTCTTGGCAGTGCGTGGGGGACCGTGTGGGATACGAGGATTGAACCCAGGTCGGCTGCATGCCAGGCAAATGCCCTACCCGCTGTACTACTGCTCCAGCCCCTAGGTCTGGATTTTTTTTTTTTTCAGTTCACACCTGACACTCAGGGTTTACTCCTGGCTTTGATTGTACGCAGCTGACCTGCATTGAACCCGGGTCAGCTGCATGCAGAAGCACCTTCCCACTGTATTTTTGCTCCGACCCTTATTAAAATCATTTTGGAGGGGCAGACTTGGCTACACCCAGCAGTTCTCCAGGGCTTACTCCTGGCTTGGTGCTCAGCGTCCCTCCTAACAGCGTGAGGGGGACCATACACAGCGCCGGCCGGGATTGAACCTTGGGGTGTGTGTGAGTGGCCAGGGCCTCCCTCCCGTTCTGCCTCTCGGCCTGTCAGTGGGCCCCACGGGTGGCTTTTGTGAAGTGGGGAGGAGAAAGACACTTTCTCCCCATCTGCCTCCGCCACCCAGGACCGAGGGTTACTGGGTTCTTGCCTCGCAGAAAAGAATTTCAGGAGTAGACGAGCAGTGGAGTAAAATAGGTTGTATTTGGAGGCTCTCGAAGGGGAGGAGCAAGAGAAAAGCGGGAGAGAGAAACACGCTTGAGAGAGAGCACCGACTTCCCCAAAGACAAAGGAGCCCCCCCCCACACCCCAGCATTAGACGGGCAAGTCCACACGTCAAGAGGGGAAATGCAGGTGCCACATGTGCTCGGCCACGTGGGCACAAGCAGCACATGGGTTCGAGAAGCCTATGTGTGCACTCCCTTTGTTCAAGGTGATTCACAGGGTTTCTCCAAGCCGCCCCCACCGGGGCTTTCTAGGCTGGCTACAAGCCCAAAGGCAGGGAGGGGGAAAGCGGGTGTGAGACAGAGAACTACAGCCTTGCCATAGAGGCAGGAGGGGGTGGGAGGTGGGGGTGGTGGGGCTGGGAAATGGGCACTGATGGAGGGGTGGGTGTTGGAACACTGTGTGGCTGAAATCCAATCAGGAACAGCTTTGTAATGGTCGTCTCATGAACGGACACAAACAGACACAAGCCCTTTGCTAGGGCTGTGGCTAAGGGGGTAGAGTTGGGTGTGACCTTTGGTCCTGCAGGATCTTCTCTGGGAGGATGGGTCCAGCCTTCTCCGGCCTGGCTAGCTGATGGGATTAAGGAAGGAACCAGGGTCCTGAGGCTCTCCTGCAGGGAGGGGTCCAGTCTCCTCCTCAGGGTCTTATCAGGAAAGGCGGATCAGGTTTTGCTTTCAGTATCCACAGGGTGGGTCAGACTTGGACTAGGCTTTAAACTCAGTTTCGCTGTGTTGTTAGTCTCAGAGTGCCATGGACCCTGCCCTGTCTGGGTTCCGAACTCTGGAACCTCCCTGCCCCACGGCCCGGGGGGGTGGGGGTGGGGGGCTGTCTGGCTTCCCTCTCCTCCAGCTGGGAGAGGTGTTGTGGGGGGAGTCAGGACCCCCAGAGCGAAGGAGCGGGTTTGGGGCGGGACCGAGGCCGGACACTGCAGACACTGGGTCAGAAGCCCGGAAAGCCATTGAGATGCAGAGGCAGGAGGGGAAGGGTCCGCGGGCAGGGGGCCGGGCAGAGGCGGCTCAGGCGGGCTCAGTGCCCCTCCTTCCCCTCCCGGCCAACTCTGTGACTTCACCCCTCTCCTCCCCAAGGCGGCGAGCCCCAGGGCCCGGGGAGGACGCGGAGACCCTTTCCGTGCAGAGCAGACTCCGCCGGCCCCGGCCTCTCGGCGCCTCCCCGGTGACGGCGGCCAGGGGACAGTGCTCCCGGCGGCCAGGGGACAGTGCTCCCGGCGGCCAGGGGACAGTGCTCCCGGCCAGCCCCGCCCGCCCACCCCGCCCCAGCACGGCGCGGACCCAGGCCGGGGCGAGGAGCTGCTGGCAAAGGCCGGGCCTGAGGCTTACTCGGGGTCTCCCGTGTCCCCAGCACCCAGAAACAGTGTCGGGGGAGGGGACCCGGGACCGAGGGCGTGGAGCGGGCCGAGCCCCGTGGGGAGGTCGGGTCTGGACGCCCCATCCCGCCTTCGCGCCAAACCCGGCCGTCAGCAGGGCCCCCCCGGAGCAGCCCGAGCGGCCCCGCCCCCGCCCCCGCCCCCGCCCCCGTCCGGGCCTGCGGCTCCGCATCTCCGCGGGACCCCGGGGGTCTTTTGTCCCAGAGGTCTGCGTGCATTTGGGGCCGTTTCCGGGTTTCCCCCACCTGCAGCAGGGGGAGGGGACTCCGCCCCGCACCTCCGGCCGCTTCCGGGGGTCGCGACGGGCGGCCGACAGGGGCCGATCGCCCGGCAACGCGGCGGTCCCGGCCCCCCGCGGCTGCCCGGAAGCGCCGGGGCCGGGCAGCGGCCGCGCATGCGCGGCGTCAGGGCCGGGCGGAAGTGGCGTCGGCGCGCCGCCGCCGCGTGACGCACTTCCTGTTTGTTGTGGAGAAAGGAGAGAAAGGAAAGCGCGAGAGGCCGCCGGGACCGCCGCGACCGCCGAGACCGCCGGGACCGCCGCGCCGGGTGAGCGGGCCGGGCCGGGCCGGGTTCTGGGCCCGGGTCGGCGCCCGGGCCGGGTTCTGGGCCCGGGTCGGGGCCCTTGGCGGGTTCTGGGCCCGGGTCGGGGCCGGTGTCGGGTTCTGGGCCCGGGTGGGGGCCGGTGTCGGGTTCTGGGCCCGGGTCGGGGCCCGGGTCGGGTTCTGGGCCCGAGTCGGGGCCGGGGTCGGGTTCTGGGCCCAGGTCGGGGGCCGGTGTCGGGTTCTGGGCCCGGTTCCGGGCCGATGTCGGGATCTGGGCCCGGGTCGGGGCCCGGGTTGGGGCCGGTGTTGGGTTCTGGGCCTGGGTCGGGGCCGATGGCAGGATCTGGGGCCGGGTCGGGGCCGGTGTCGGGTTCTGGGCCCGGATCGGGGCCGGTGTCGGGTTCTGGCCCGGGCCGGGCCGGTCCCGCCGGCCGTTGCGGGCTCGTGCGGGCGCGGCCGTAACGGCGCCCTGGAGGCCTCGGACCAGGTTCGGGCCGGCGAGGCCGGAGCCGGGTCGGACCGGGCCGGACCGGGCCGACGGCCGCGAGAGGCTCCCGGGCGTGCGGGGCCGGGCAGTGTCCAGCCGCCTGTCCCGGCCGTGCCCGCCCGCCGTGGCCGGTCCGGTGCGTGGCCCACTGGGCCCCTGCGGGCCCGGGCAGTTCGGCAGGAAGGAGGCGGCGTTAGGGGCCAGCGCCCGGAGACCACCCGCTGCCGCTGGGTCAGCCAGGGCGTTGGCGCCCCGCTTGGGGTCCCGGAGCGAGCAGAGGCTCTGCAGAGGTGGTCAGGGCGAGGGGGTGGACGTGCCCTCTCTGGGCCATGTGCCCTCCCCGGGACCGGGTCCGGCTCCCGACAGCCCCGCTTCTGCAGTCAGGGGGCCCTCGCTTTACCAGAGGGTTTTCAGAGGGGGCCGGACCCTGGGCATGGGGCACGTGTGGGTTTGGGCTCAGCACACTCGGCTCTGCCCAGGGCTTGCCCCGTAGCGTTTGGGACCGTCTGCAGTGCTGGGGTCGACCCCGCGCCCCGGAGGGGAGCACCCCGGGCTCTGGATTGTGTCTCCACCCCTGATTGAGGCTGTGGAGTGAAGCCTGGTTGCTTTAATTGACAGCTCTTTGGAAGAGGAGAGGGGAGAGAGGTGTGGGAACGCCTACTCCGGAGAGTAGAGACAGGTGAGATGCTTGTTCAGGGGAGAGCACCGGCTAGAGAGGGTCCGCAGGCAGGCCCTTGTCTGTCTGCAGGGGTCGTGCACAGTTTGACCCCCAGCACCCCATATGGTCCCCAAGTCTGCCCCGAGTGGCCTCTGAGCTCAGAACCAGGAGTAAGCCTTGAGCACTGCTGGGCTTGGCCCCCCTCCCCAAAAGCTTGGGGGCCAGAGAGGTGGACAGTGGGCAGGCACTTGCCTTGCACAGGGCTGGCCTGCGTTTGGTCTCTGGCTCCCCCCAAAAAAGAAAAAAGTTGCTTTCGTCTGGGGACTGGAGAGACAGTACAGCAAGGGGGGGCACTTGCCTTGTACACGGCTGACCTGGGTTTAGACCCTAGGACCCCTGACCCCCGGCACTGCCAGCAGTGACCTCTGAGCACCTCAGGGTGTGGGTGCCCCCGCCCTAAGAAAAGCCCCCCAATCCCTCGGTGCCAGAGATACAGTGCAGCTGGTTAGCCAGGTTTGATCCCCAGCATCCATATGGTCCCCCGAGCACTGTCAGGACTGATGCCTGAACCAGAGCCAGGAGGCAGCCCTGAGCACTGCCCATTGTGACTCCAACCCCCCCACAAAAGAAATTTTAAACCAAAACAAACCCCCAAATGTTGCATCTTAAATAGGCTGTTAAGGTCAAAGGGGCAGACAGTGGGGCGTGGGGACACCCACGTTCAGTCTGGGCCTGTGCCACGGGGCAGCGTCCCAGCACCGGGCCCGCCAGGCAGATGGAATGGGGGAAATACGCAGCAAACACAAAACCTTGATGATAAGAAATTTGGGCTTTTGGTTTTTGGTCACATGCAGTGATGTGCAGGAGCTCCTGGCAGGGCTCGGAGAGCCAAATGGGACGTGCCGATGGAACCTGTTGGCCGAGTGCAAGGGGACCATATGGGATGCTGGGAGTCGAACCCGGGTCAGCCGCGTGCAAGGCAAACACCCTACCCGCTGTGCTATCGCCCCAGCCCCGAAAGACCTTAATTTTGTCTGGGGAAAACTAACTTGAAAAGATGACATTTCTCAGGGTTGTAGTATGTCAGATGGGAGGAGATACTCTTTCTCTTTCGTTTTGCACCTCCCCCCCCCCCCCCGCCCCAGGTGCTCTGGGTACCCCTGACTGCTCAGGAGTCACCCCGGCGGGCTTGGGGAACCATGTGGGACAAACACCCGCCCTGCTGCACTGTCTGTCACTCCAGCCCCAGGAGAAAATTCTCGTAATTTCTTCAGATCCTCTCGTGTTTGGAAAGCTTCCTGAGGTAGGTGGGGACTTGACCTTTTAAAGGAACAGCAGCCATTGTTGTCACACGCACTCTCTTTGTTTGCTTTTCCTCGTTGGGTGCAGGTTCACTCCTTTGGAAGGGTGTTTTCCTGGGAGAAAGTACCGGGTATTCACCGTGGTGCTCACTTAGCGCACGGCTGGCCTGTTCTCGTTCCCCGGCCTGGAGTGGGCCTGCACACAGCCAGCCGTGGGCCCTGCTTGAGGCCCACGTATGTCCCCAGCGCCCTGAGGAGTGGGGGGTTGTGCAGGGGCCACCTGTGCCTTCACCTGGAGCGCTGGCCCACGGGCCCGAATGACCCCACTCTTGGTCGTTGGTGTGTCCCGATTTACCCCGTTAGCAGTGAATGGTGTCGGGTGTAGGGACGGGGAAAGAAAACATGAAATCAGCAGGCCAGTGCTGGCGTCAGCTCCCCAGGTGCTTCATTTCAGGAGGTGGTGGTCGCCCGGGAGGGCCTCCCCTTGGGGAGCGGCTCTGGGACCAGCTCTGTGGGCCGCGGGCACAGTCCCTTCTGCTTGTTCCTCGGGCCACACGACTGCTCGGGGCCACTCCTGCTCCAGGGACCACATGGGGTGCCGTAGAGAAGCTTCCTGGGTGTGTGTGGGGGCCGGGAGCCCCTCTGGACGTTGCGGGATTCACCCAGTTCGCCTTGGTGGGTTTGTGTTAACCTACCAGGCACATTAATTGGCTTTTATTCATAATGGTGGGTTATAAGGACTTAGGAAATCTTTGTCTTTTGGGCCACACCTGGTGGTGCTCGGGGAGCACCCCGTATGTTGCGCCAGGGGTTGAACCCCGACAGCCGTGTTCTAGGCAAGCGCCTTACCGCTGTACTCTCCACTACAGGAAAGTCTTTTCGAGATCATGAAATCAGCACCTGGGGTTCTGGCAGCTCCCTGCCTGTTGCCGGGACTCAGTGGGCCTCCACCACTGAAGGACAGACAGTTCAAACAGGTGCCAGGCGTGAAATCAGACTTGCCCGGCTTCGGGGACCAGCTGAATCGTGTTTAAAACTTGGCTCTTTTGAGCTAACTCAGGAGCACCTCAAGTAGCTGAACTTTCCTGTATTATTTATAGTCGGAGCTGATAGGAGATAAGGTTTCAGGGACACAGGCCGACAGGGCCTCTCAGTCACACCCTGCCCTACAGGCAGCGGAAGGAGCTGGGAGCCCCTGGCCCGGGGACCAGCCCCGGGTGCGGTGGGGCAGACGCCACTCCAGCCCTGGAACACCCGCTTGCTCCCCGTGCCGCTCTGCTCTGACAGGTGGACAAATGGTGGACACGGGCCTAGTGTGCGGGAGGGGGGGACAGTTCCCGTGTGCGCACCAGCCAGCAAGGAGCTGCGTTTGGGAAAATTGGATGTTTTATCACTTGAAAGCTCCCTGTGGCTAAGGGGTGTGTTCACAGTGGTCCCGGGATGTGGCCCCTCCCTGCTGAAGGCCCGGAGCCTCCAGGGGCCGTGTTAGTCACGCCCACAGAGCTTCCGCAGGATGGACGGGAGCCATGGAGATAGCCGAACGTCCAGGACCCTTCCGAGTGCTCCTCCGGTTTTCTTTCTGCTGCGCTGTCCCGGCTATGCGCGGGGTCACTCCCACTGCTCTGTGGGGGGCTGCACCAGGGTCAGCTGTGTGCAAGTCCATCTCTGCAGTGGCGCCCCGGGACGGAGTCAGTCGAGGCGCTGTCCTTTCTTCATCCCCTTAGAGAGGGGACGCCCGAGCCGTGGCTTCAGGAGCTCAGCAGCGGGTTTGTAAATGCAGGCAGTGGTGTTGGATACAGGCTTTTTCCTTCTTTTGGGTCACACCCAGCGATGCACAGGGGTTACTCCTGGCCCTGCACTCAGGAATTATTCCTGGTGGTGCTCAGGGGACCATATAGGATGCTGGGAATTGAACCTGGGTCGGCCGCACGCAAGGCAAACGCCTTACCTGCTGTGCTGTCGCTCCAGCCCCCGTGTTGGATATTGTTGTAGACAAACTGCACATTCGCTAGCTGGTGTAGCTCGGGGTTGCAGCTGTTACGGTGCAGGTTAAGTGCAGGCCTCGGTAGAGGTGTTTGAACGGCAGCCGTCACGCGCAGGCCAGGAAGCAGGTGGTTCCTCCCCTGGAGGGGCGGGGTTGGGCCCCAGTCCTGGTGCTGGGACCACACGTGGGGGCTGCAGGTCTTGCAGGTGCCTGACGCGCCATGCGCTGAGGTGGGGCGGGCTCTGTGGGGTCCCTCAGTCAGGTGGGCTGTCCTCGCGCATCCCTGGCTCTCCTGTGCTCCCGAGAGCCTCGGCCGCTCGGGCGTCAGGAGGACCCTGCCCGCCGTGCCCAGGGGCCACCTCTGTCCCGGGGCCGAGTGTGGGGTCCAGAGAAGCAGCCAGGGCCGGCCCCTGGCCCACCCCTCTCGGCCCTTTACACTTCCAGGATGAGGTCCGTGGGGCGCCGTGTGGGGCGGGGGCTCGTACCTGGGCGAGTCTCCGAGGACCCGCGAGGCACGTGACAGGCGCAGGCCCGGCGGTGACAGGCGCAGGCCCGGCGACGCTGTTTGTGGAGGGCGTTTGCCGACTGTTGCTCTGATCGGGCTTTTCGGCTCATCCCAGGAAGTGGATTAGCAGCTCCAAGGTTTTGATTTTTGTGTTTGTTTTTTGGGGTCACGCCCGCTGTTGCTCAGGGCTTCCTCCTGGCCAGGGACCAGGGGTCGGCACGTGCTGTGCCCGCGCTCCGGCCCTTGGTCCTGCTCTGCCCCTCCCGCCCCTGCAGAGCCCGGGTGGCCCCAGTGAGCTTTCCCGTGGTGAGGGTTGGGCGCCAGCAGGAGGCCTTGGTGAGGGCCAGACCAGGTGAGGGGCTGCCAGGTCTCAGCAGGCCCCGGGCGGCTGCGGGGTCACGACCAGCACAGAAAGTGGGCAGAACTTTGTCAGAGGGCCTGCGGGAGACGCGTCCTCTGAGTGGCCGGGGTGGCCTCTGGGTCACACCACCTGCCACTTGCGAGGCGGTGAGTGCTCCCCCCGGTGTGGACATCACCGCGTGCCTGCGGGCTGCGCGAGGGTGAGGGGCTTGTATGTGTGGGCTTGTGTGTGTCCCCTGCACGCGTCTGGCCCCGGGGATCCCCCTCAGGCCCCGCCAGGTCAGAAGCTACTTACAGGCTTTGGTTGTTACTATATTAATTTATTTTACCTTTTAGTCTCCGCCCCTCTTGGGGACCCGGCAAGCTACCGGGAGGATCGCGCCCGCGCGGCAGAGCCCGGCAAGCTCCCCGTGCGTGTTGGATATGCCAAACACAGTCACAACAAGTCTCTCGATGAGAGACGTTACTGGGGCCCGCTCGAACAAATCGATGAGCAGTGGGATGACAGTGATACAGTGACATCTTTCCGTGTTTGGGTCACCCCTGGTGCCGGGGCCGGGACCGGGTTGGGCGCTGTGCCCTCCAGCTCCGCCTCGCTTAGGTGGCTTTTCTCTCCATTTTCTCTGTACGTGTCGTTCTAATTGTTGACTTACCCGAGTTCTTGTCTATTTTGGGGGGCCCTAAGCGCAGTGCTCAGGGCCTGGGGGCCACGACCAGTGTTGGGGGGAGTGCTGGAAACTGAGGGACAGTGAATTATCATAGATTTTTGTTCCCTGCCTTGCTCTCCCTTGGTTTTTTGTTTCTGGGCCAGACTTGGGCCGAGCGGCGTGTTCCCGGCACAGCTTGGACCGTCTGCTGGTGGTTTTTGCAGACGGGCCAGGCGCTGCCCGTACAGTAGCTGGTTCAGCCCCGGAGCCAGCCCCGCGCAGGGTGGGTGTGATGGCCGGGTGGGCACGGCTGTCCCTCGTACCGGTCTTGCTTCCCACGGAGAGGGAGGCCTTGGCTGACGTGTGGCCTGCTCAGGGGTCACTGCTGCCCGCGGAGCCCTCAGCCCTCTCCCGGCAGGCTGACACCGAGTTGGTGCCCAGCTCAGCAGAAGGCCGCTGTGACCTGGGGGGCGTGTGGGGAGGCGTCACGCCCGGTGGCGCTCAGGGCTCGAGGGCTGGGAGCGAGCAAGCACCCGCAGTGCTGGCTCTCAGGCCCCACTGGGACTGTCTTTCTCCTAAGGTTTTGGATCAGACCTGGAGGTGCTCAGGGGTCCTCCCGGCAGTGCTTGGGGGACATGCGGGGTGTCGGATGGGACCTGGGTCGGCCACGTGCCGGGAATGGGCCTGTCTGCCGTCCCAGGGCCCCAGCCGAAGTAGGTTCTCAGGAAGTGGGAGACAGGAGAGACGTCCCGAGAACAGGTTGTAGCTCCTTGACACAAGCCCCTCTGATTGCGTCCACCCCGTGTCCGCGTGCTGCTGGCCGTGCCGCACGTGCTCCTTGCAGGAAGCGAGGGTGTCTGGCCGGGCACTGGGCTCTGGCCTGCCGCCGCCTTACTCACGTGCACAGGATCGCCTTCATTTGTTCATTATTCAGTTCTTGGTGTATCATTCCTAACACTCAGGGCTCAGGAGGCCCCGGGGGACGCGTGCCAGGCAGGTGGCCTCCCCAGCGTCCCCTGGCCCTGCCTGTGGGGCCACACTGCTGGGGACTGCACTTGGGCGTGGAGCTGGTCCCCTCGTGGACGTGCCCTGTGGATAGGCTAACGTTAAATTTTATGCAGTATTTTAGATACGAATATTTTGCTTTATTACCAGATTCCTTGGCTTGTTATTTATCTTGGGTTTTGGACTGCCCCCAGCGGTGTTGGGGAGAGACCTGTGTGCAAGGTCCTGCCGTGCTCTGCCCTCCATCCCTTTTAGACAGTAGCTAGCCAGGCGACCTTCCCGAGCTGCCCGCCTCGGTTCCCTCTGCGGGCTTGCTCCAGGTCCTCCAGGCTGACCCAGTTTCATGCCGCCTCCATTTGAAGCAGCTGTGGCCCCCGCATGTGGCCCTCCCGCCCCCTGTGTGTTGTGGGCCACACCTGGCAGTGCTTGTTCACTCCTGGAGGTGCTCAGGATCGTGCGGTTGACGGTGTGCAAGGCTAGTGCCCTCCCTGCTGTCCTGTTTCTGTGGTCCTGTTTTTTTTTTTTTTGCTTTTTGGGTCACACCCGGCGATGCACAGGGATTACTCCTGGCTCTGCACTCAGGAATTATCCCTGGTGGTGCTCAGGGGACCATATGGGATGCTGGGAATCGAACCCGGGTCGGCCGTGTGCAAGGCAAACGCCCTACCCGCTGTGCTATCGCTCCAGCCCCCCTGGTTTTGTTTTTATGTGGGGCCGACTCCTGGCAGGGCTTGGGGACCAGATCAGGGTCGGCCTGTGCAAGGCAGGAGCCCCTCCCTGGAAAGGATTTCTTGGGTTTGGTTACTTGATTGGCTTCCTGCAAAGGAATTGTAGATTACCTTTTTTTTGGGGGGGGGTGTCACACCCAGTGATGCTTGGGGTTCCTCCTGGCTCTGCACTCAGGAATTACTCCTGGCGGTGCTCGGGGGACCAGTGGGATGCAGGGGATTGAACTTGGGTCGGCCGTATGCAAGACAAGTGCCCTACCCACTGTACTATCGCTCTGGCCCTGACTTTTTTTTTTATCTCCCCCCCCCACCCCTCCACATTGGCCCAGTTTCCCATCCACCCCCCCAGCCTGCTCCCTGGGGAGACACAGTGATGTGCCTGTGGTGGTGTGTGTTCTCAGTGGTGGGCCCGAGCGGGCTGGTTTCATCTGCGAGGTTCTAACTGGCTGTCCGCACGGTGCAGCGTGGAGGGGCCTCGGGAGCTGGGACCATCCGGCGTCGTGGCGTCTCTTCCACATGAGTCATGGAGTTGTGAAGCCGTTTACATGCCAGGGGGTGTTGGTGTGGGTGGACACTGGGCCTGTCAGTAGCTCCTGCTCCGCTCAGGACTCATGACTCGTGGTGTTTTGGGGACCGTGTTTGCTTTTTGGGTCACACCCGGCGATGCTCAGGGGCTACTCCTGACATTATGGGATGCTGGGACTCGAACCCAGGTCGGCTGCCTACAAGGCAAACGCCCTCCCCGCTGTGCTATTGCTCCAGCCTTGGGGTCATGTTTGGAGCCAGGATTTGAAGGAGGGTTGTGGGGACGCAGAGGCGAGCGACATGCCTGTGCTGTCTCGGCCCACAGCAAGCCCCTGGATATAGGTCCGAGTGTAACGGCTGGCACCTTGTCTGGAGAGGGGTGATCTCTCTTGTGACGTTTAATCTTCGCTCAGTGAAACAAGTGGAAGAAGTCACCTTTCTTGGAGGGTCACGCCCCGCGGTGCTCAGGGCTCCGGGGACCCTGTGGGATGCTGGACCCAACCTGGGTTGGCCACGCGCAGGGCAGGCGCCCTCCCGCTGTCCTGTCGAATCTCCCTGCCCCGCGGGGTAGCCGTGCCGGCACTGGCTGCACGTGAGGGTGTGGGTGCTGGTGTCTCCTGGGGGTCAGCTGGGGCGCACCCCTAGTCCGCTCACACGCTTGCCCGGTGCCAGGGACCCAGCTGAGCAGACCGGAGCATGCTGGGCACTCACCCGCACTGCACGGCGGGTGTTCGAGCACCCGGCCAGCCGTGTCGCCGCCCCGGGGCACCTGGTCGTGAGTGGGCCAGACAGTAGCACACACGTGGTGCTTGTTTCCTTCTGGAGCTGGGGGCTACACCCTGCTGCAGGTGGTGCCAGCAGGAGACACTTGCTTTTCATTGGTGAAGTTTCAGTTGGGGGTGTGGGTGGCCACTGCGCCTGGAGAGCCCAGGGCCTCCTAGTGGTACGGGCTGGGGGGCTGGTGTTTGGGCCGGGACCCCGCATCGGCCCCTGGTTGTGGGCCTGTCCTGCTGTGGGCCGGCTGCTCCTGACTGGCAGCCCGACGGCTGGGTCTGGTCTCTTGCTCCCGGGGAGGGACACTGCGTGTCTTGGGGGAGGGGCGGGGGCAGTCTGCCCAGCTTGGCGCGGGGTGCGGGAGGGGAGAAGAGCCGGAGCCTGTCTCAGCTGTGTCCAGTGGACGCGCTGGGCGCCTCGTGGGCACCTGTTGGGTTTATTTAGATCGGGCTATTATTAGGTTCTCTCAGAGCCTGCCCCCCTCCCCCCTCGAGGAAGGCAGGAGTTTGGACAGAGTCCCAGCCCGAGAAGCTAGTGGTCAGAGCAGAGGGGAGGGGAGGTGACCCCTGCTCTGGCTTCACGCCCCACTGGCCCCAACCCTGCCTGGCTTCTCTGACCGTGAGTTTAATTGCAGGACTCCGAGGACCTGTTCAAACATGGTGGATTACTATGAAGTTCTAGGCGTGCAGAGACATGCCTCAGCCGAGGACATTAAAAAGGCGTAAGTAACTGTTTGTGGAATAATAAACTGTGCTTTGGCGTGTGGGCAGTAGGACTTTATAACGCCGGTTAAAGTGGCTTTGTGTAGTTAAATGTAACATGCTATAGGTTAATTTCAACTTCAGCAATTAACAAGCCACCTTTGGCCTCCTCTGTTCTGGCCTCGGCTAAAGTCAGTCGTTGTGCGGGGACGAGGAGGTCACTGGACTTCCTCCCTGGACAGCAGCTTCCATTCTGCTGGGAGGAGACAAAGTTCCCTGATGGTTTGAAATGATTCCCTTGA
Source organism: Sorex araneus (assembly GCF_027595985.1). Classification (NCBI taxonomy): domain Eukaryota; kingdom Metazoa; phylum Chordata; class Mammalia; order Eulipotyphla; family Soricidae; genus Sorex; species Sorex araneus. The sequence goes on from NC_073302.1 coordinate 452,041,823, forward strand.
CCGTTGACATTAGATTTTGAGTCGGTGCTGGGAAGTGAACTTGGGTTCCGGTACAGGTAGGTGCCTGCCACTGAGTGACCTCCTGACCTCGGTCTTGGAGGTGGAGTTGACCAGTCCAGCCCCTCCCGGCCTTGAGTGTCAGGCTGGCTGCTGCCTCGCCAGCCCGAGCGCCGTGGGGCGCGTGTGGGAGCTGCTGTGGTGGGCAGGCCACAGGCCGCTCCCTCGCAAGGCCCCCTCTGGCCTGCTGACGCTGGTGTGCGCCACCGGCGGCTCACAGGGCATGTGTATCGCAGTCTGAGTCCTGCCTGTGCCCCTCGGGACGTGGGCAGGACGCCTGAGCGGCTCTGCAGACGGAAGTAAGGGCTTGGAAGCAGAAGGGGCATTTCAGGTGCCAGACCGGCTGGGCTGCTCTGCTGGCTCTGCCTGTTCGCAGGCGGAAAACCAGGTCAGCGCGATTCACCCAGGAGAGGGACAGTGGCCGTGAGCACTGGGCTGCGGGCGGCTCCCCAGACACAGCCTGTGGACCTTGGCACGAGGTGTGCTGTTACTGTTGGACAGATGGGAGATGTGCGTTTATTGTGCTGGTGCAGTTAAGCAGCTGAACACCGTCCAGGGTGACTCTGAACTGTGGGAACTTGGATAAAACTCCTGGGGTCAGGGAGGGAGTTAGAGGCAGGGGTTAGGTGGCCGACCCTGGGCATCACTCTGTGTCCCCAGCTCCCCCCGCCCCCCAGATTTGGCTCTTTGGGTCACATCCAGCAGTGCTCAGGAGTTCCTCCCGGCGGTGCTCGGGACCTGTGTGGGGGCTGAGGATCGGCCGCATGCATGGCCGTGCCTTCCCAGGAGGCTTTGTTCCCCTTTGGTTTGGGGCCAGCTGGTGCGTGGGGGACCGTGCAGTGCCAGGACTCGGCCCAGCTAGACAGACTTCCGTGTGCCAAGCCTGTGCCCAGCCCCTGCCAGCTCCCGTTCCACTGTGAAAAAGGAAGAGGCCCTTCCGACAGTGCGCAGTCAGCTGGGCCCGGCCTCTGTCCGCGAGAGTGCCGTCGCTGGCCGGCCGTGGCGCTGTCGGCTGGTTCTGGAGGCGTGTGGCTGGGGGTCAGCACTGCAGGCTTTCTGGGGTCTTGTTTCTGAGTCACCCCTGGCAGGGCTCAGGGCTGACTCCTGGCTCTGCACTCGGCTCAGGAGCCCGTATGGGGTGCCGGGGATCGGACCTGGGTCGGCCGAGTGCAAGGTAAACGCCGCCGTAGCCGCTGTCTGTCACTGGCCCCAAAAGCTGTTTCGGTCACGTGTCATGTCTGCCTTGAACTTTAGCAGGGTGTGAGTTTGGTCAGCTTCATGATTCAGTCATGACTTCAGGGCTTTTTAAAATACTTTCTAGTTTACCCGTTACGATTTATAGTTTCACAGTACTGCTGGGGTGTCATGAACACAACCCTGCAGCCCGCCCTGCCTTGGCTCTCCTGGGCACCCGCTGCCCCGCAGAGTGACCGCTGAGACCGGGCAGCACAGCCTCCCTTGCCTGCACCCCGGGGAGCTTCTCCTTGCACCCTCGGAGGGCGCAGGGGCTCGTCCCCGTGAGCAGCCGTGTTGGAGCGTTGGGCTTCCTTGCCCCTTGACTCAGGGCTGCTTGGGTGCCGTGACTACAGAGCTGCTTGTGGGAGTCTCTCAGGCGAAGGGTGTCCAGCTGCGGCCTCCGCAGGCCCCCACCCGCCTTGGCAGGCACACACCGTTTATCTCGTAGTACTTGGTCCAGTAACACAGGAATGGCAGGTAGAATTTATCAGAAATTAAATCTGGGAAAGTGAGTCTGTGATGGTACATGTGTGTTTTTAAACACCAGCAGGGGACAGTGTTTGCACCATCAGTGCCCTGCCCGGGGCCACGTGTGGGAAGTTTCTCCTGCTTTAAAGGAGCTTCTTGCAAAATGGCTCCAGGGCTATGAATTCCCGAGACTGTTGCCTCTCCCTGAAGCTCTGTACAGCTCCTTCAAATCGGAATGACGACCAAGCTGGATGGAGTGTTCTGGCCAGGCGTTGTTTCACGGAGTTTCTGTTCTCTGTCCTTCCACAGTCCTCTGGCTGTGGAGCCTCAGTTGATAGATCTGCGCATTTTCGGAGTGTTCCTTTGTGTGCAAGTTCCTTCTTGATCTTGCTGTGTTCCTATTGTCTTTCTTTGTTGTTGTTGTTTGTTTGTTTGTTTTGGCTTTTTGGGTCACACCCAGGATGCCCAGGGGTTACTCCTGACAGTGCTCGGGACCATATGGGAGCTGGGAATCAATCCTGGTTGGCCTTGTGCAAGGCAAACGCCCTCCGCACTGTGCTGTGGCTCCAGCCCCAATTTTGTCATTTGAGTACAATGTGTCTTGGAGTTTTCCTAGTCGAGAGCTTTCACTGGGACCCTTTGGGGCTCTTGGATCTTGGTGCCTGTATGTTTTGTTGTTGTTTTTTTGGCTTTTTGGGTCACACCCAGCAATGCTCAGGGGTTACTCCTGGCTCTGCACTCAGGAATTACCTCTGGCCGTGCTCAGGAGACCATATGGGATGCTGGGATTCGAACCCGGGTCGGCCGCGTGCAAGGCAAACACCCTCCCCGCTGTGCTATCACTCCAGCCCCAGATCTTGGTGCCTGTAATCCTCAATTCTGGGACGTTCTTAAGACTTTCTAAACTATTGTTTCTTCAGCCCTGGGACTGTTGGTCTTGTCTGACTCTCTGGCCCACACCTGGGGGCCCAGATTTACTCCTGGCTGCACCCAGGAGTCACGCCAGGCGTGCTTGAGAGACCATATGGGGTGTTGGGGATCGAACCCGGTCAGCTGGCTTGCAAGGCAAGCGCTGTACCCAGGTCCCCCGTCTCCAGCCCCCATCAGGATCTGGGAGAGGTGGGAAGGCCAGAGAACGTGGGCTGTGATGTGTATGTGTGCCAGTGCCCCCCCACCACGCTGGCTAACTCGGATGTGGGGGGGCGGGGGCTCCGACCGGGCCCTCTGCTGTGGTCAGCGGGGCCTCCTCTGCGCCCGCTGTGGTGCTTCCTCAGCTGCCCTCTTCCCAGATGTTGGTTCGTGTTTGCTTTCTGGCGGTTAGACGTTTGTAGTTGCGCGATGGGCAAGCGGGAGGGTCTGCACTGGAGATGAGGCTGATGCTCCTGGCGGCCCCAGCCTTGCTCTGCCTCTTCCTGCCACCGGCTTTCTTCATTCGGCCGCGATCAGCACCTTTTCTCGCTCTTCTCTAGGTACCGGAAACTGGCACTGAAGTGGCATCCAGATAAGAACCCTGAGAATAAAGAAGAGGCAGAGAGAAAGTTCAAACAAGTGGCCGAGGCCTATGAGGTGCTCTCAGATGGTGAGTGCTCCCCTTCCCCCAGAGCCTTGGTCAGTGCTCCGCCTCTCCTAGGCCCGCCCTGCCTGCGCCTGGGCCTGTGGCTGAGCTGAGAAGGAAGTTCCACCCTGCTGTTGCCCTGGCTCTGGGTTTTGACTTTTGGGTTTAATTTATAGTTTGTAGTTTGTTTGTTTTTGTCTTTTTTTCCTTTTTTTTTTTTTTCTTTTTGGGTCACACCTGGTGATGCACAGGGGTTATTCCTGGCTCATGCACTCAGGAATTACTCCTGGCGGTGCTTGGGGGATCCTATGGGATGCTGGGAATCAACCCGGGTTGGCTGCGTGCAAGGCAAACGCCCTCCCGGCTGTGCTCTCTCCAGCCCCTGTTTGTTTTCTGTCTTTGGGCCACACCTGGCGATGCTCAAGACTTACTCACGACTGCACTCAGGAATCTCACCTGGTGGTGCTCGGGGGGACCATGTGGGCTGCCCTGGACCGAACTGGGTCAGCTGCGTGCAAAGCAGATGCCCCACATGTTGTATTGTCCCTTTGGTCCCCTGCTTCATATTTTATTTTGTACTTTTGTTTGTTTGTTTTTGGACCACACCCAGCGATGCTCAGGGGTTTTCCTGGTGCTCGGGAACCCCTCCTACAGTGCTCGGGAGACCCGTGTGGTATGCCAGGGACCAAACACTGTACTATGGCTCCTGCCCTTATTTCTTACTTTCATTTAACTGTGAAGTCTCTTGTCTCATGGAATCTAGATACCTTCTTACTGCTTACAACAGCAGCGGGCTTTCAGCGAGTGCCAGCGGGATGGGATTCTTTCTGAAAGTTGTACTTTTTTTTAAAAAATTTTTTTGATTTTTGGGTCACACCCAGCAATGCTCAGGGGTCACTCCTGGCGCAGTGCTCAGGGGGCCATATGGGATGCTGGGGATCGAACCTGGGTCGGCCGCGTGCAAGGCAAACGCCCTCCCTGCTGTGCTATCGCTCCGGCCCCGCGCCTGCTGGGCAGGTCATGGCAGCCGAGTGCCTCCTTCTCTCTGAACATGACGGCTTCTGTGTGGGGCGTCCTGATGCCGGGGACCAGCGGGCAGAGTGCTCCTCCCGAGTGCTCGGCAGAAGGCTCCTTCCCCGCTCCGCGGGCGCGCTGGCCAACACGGCCTGTTCTTTCTCTGTCACAGCCGTGCCGTGGGAGAGCGGGCGGCCTGCCCTCTGCCGTGCCCAGACAGGAGAGCTTGTTGGCTGCTGTGAGACGTGCTCAGGGCCAGTGGCTGGGGCCCGCGGGCAGGTGCTGGCCTGGTCCTCGGGCCTCTCGCCTGGGGGCCTGCACATCTGGGGGCCCTCGCCCCCTGCCCCGGCGAGCAGCGTCGTGGGGTGTTGGGTCTGCAGCTTGGGAGCACTCCCTGGTTCACCGCAGAAGAGGGAGTGATCTGAACTGCCTTCATATTCTTTGGTTTTGGGTCCCACCTGTTGTGCTCAGTGACCCTGGTGGGCTCGGGCGCCATCATGGAGTGTTGGGGTGAGCCCGGGTTGTCTGCATGCAGGACAGGCGCCTCCCCTGTTGGACCCCTGCGGCCCCTTTGGCGCCACTTAAGATGGTTTGAGTCTCACCTGCCTCCACCCACCCCCCTGCTCAGGGGCAGTTGCCCAGTTATCTGACGTGCCTGGTGCTGACCCCACCTGGACCCCTCGTGCGGGCATGGCCCCGAGCTCACGTCCCTCTTCCCCTTTCATTTGGGACCGGGGAGTGGGCTGGGCTGGCGGCTTGGGCGGGTCCCAGGCGTGCACAGTACAGAATCAATGTTTCCTTTGACTTAGCCAGTTGGGGAATAATTTCTGAACTTTTAGTATGAAGAGCTTGGCGCTGGGTTGGAGACAGTACAGTGGGTAGCGCTTGCCTGGCATGCGGCCGACCTGGCCTCGTCTCCGGCGTGTTAGATGGTCCCCTGAACACGACCGCTGGGCGGGTCCCCAAAACCAAAGAAAGAGAAGAGTCGGTCCTTCCTGACTTCTTTTCATGTTTACAGCAAAGAAACGGGACATCTACGACAAATACGGCAAAGAAGGGTTGAATGGCGGAGGCGGAGGTACGCGGGCGCGGCTGTGCGGTCCGGGAAGGGCTAAATTGGGGGGTGGGTTTGCGTTTCAGAAGCCGGTTGGACCCCCCCCCCCCCCCCCGTTGTACAGTGCTTCTGCGGGTGGAGTGGAAAAGACCCTGGTGTGACGTGCCGCTCTGCCTCGGTTCCTGGCGGCCTGCAGGGCCAGGGTCTCTCAGAGGGGGCTGCCGTGACCCGAGTCGCGGGGAGGGGCTGTGTGCGGGCCGCAGCCCGTCTGGGCGGATGCTGAGGCGCCTGCTGGCCTTCCCGGGGCGGCTCCCGGGCTCCCGCAGAGCCCTCGGCCGCCAGCCGCCCGCTGAGGACGGACTCTGCTTGCCCCGCAGGTGGGAGCCATTTTGAGGGGCCTTTTGACTACGGCTTCACATTCCGAAACCCGGAGGACGTCTTCAGGGAATTCTTCGGTGGCCGGGACCCGTTTTCCTTCGACTTCTTTGGTGAGTTCAGGCTGTTCTGTTGAAGTTGGTGTCTTGGCCCAGCAGGCTTTGGACCCGGCTCCGGGTCAGGCCTGAGTGTGACGCCGAGACACTCCTCGCCCTGCTGCCCTCTTGGCGTCTCGGACGGCGCCAGGGTCTGGCCGCTGAGGGCCCGGACGTGGGGTCTGCCCGGGCAGCTCTGTGACGGTGCCGGGAGCCGTGGGTCTGCGGCTGTCTCCTCAGGGGCCACACTGCGCTGGTCTGGCAGGGCGGGTGCTGGTGTGCCCCGACCAGAGCCGGGTGAAGAGGCGAGGCCCCGCGTGGGCCCTGCAGCGAGCACTGTCAGCCTCAGGGCCGGGCCCGACTGCCTCTCGGGCCTCAGCACCGCCTGTTCCTTCTGGGTGGGCGGGGCCTCACAGCCGGTGGTCCTCGGGATCACGGTTCCACCCTGCCCGGGATCGAGTCTCACGTGGCTGCATTCACGTGCGCGCCCAGTCCCCGTGCTGTCTCTGCAGCCCGCCTCAGCCGAGGGGCAGGGCGGGGGCCGGTGATGAGCCGAGCCAGGTCTTGTTTCCCAGGTGGGGCCGGCGGGTCAGGCTCCGGCACCAGCCCTGGTTCTCCCCGAGTGGGCCGGGGGCGTCCTTTCCGGGCTCTCCAGCCCGCTGCCCCCTCCTGCAGCGGGAGTGCTGCGGCGTCTGTGCACACGGCGCCTGTTTCTGCCCCGGGTCCGTCCCACGGTCGCTCGGCCTCGATGTGCCGGTGACCGTCTCGTCCCTCCTAGGTGTCCTGGGGGACTTCCACTTTCAGGCTCTCAGGATTTGCACGCAGGAGAGGAAGCTGCCCCACGGCTACTACGTGTATGAGGTGACCGTGCAGCCCGCTGGCGGTGCGTCCAGTGCGGACCTGAGTGAGTTAGGGCCGTGGCAGCCCTGCTCTGCCAGGACCCTGGGAGCATGGGCTGGCTGTGCACGGCCCCGGGCCAGACCTGCTGAGGGCGCCCTCCCCACTCGCCACACCTGGTGATGCTCGGGGTGACTCCTGGCTCTGTGCTCGGGGGTGACTCCTGGTGGGGTTCGGGGACCCAATGGGGTGCCAGGGTCCCAGGTCCGCCCTGTGCAAGGCATTCACCCCCCTCCCCCGTGCTCTGTCCCGGCCCCCTGGCCGCTGTTTCAGTCCTTCCCCCTGGACGGGATGCAGGGCAAGGTGAGCTCTTCACAGGGTCACTGTGGGCCTGACTCTGGGTGACCTGGCCGGCCCGTTACTGGGGGTCTTGTCCCTCGCGGGCGGGACGGGCCAGCTGCTCACCCGCCCTGGAGCCCGGAGCCCGCCGGAACCGGGCGTCTGGAAGCATTTTCTAGGTCTTTGGGCCACACCTGGCAGTGCTCGGGGGAGTCTGGGGTGCCGGGGGTGGAGCCCGGTCGGCTGCACAAGGCCAACGCCCTCCCCGCCGTGCTTTTGAGGGGGACGCAGGTCCCATGTTGGAAAGGCGGGGCCAGACTCTGCCTTCTGCTCCCGGAGCTGTTTCTGCGTTCGCCTGTGTTTGCTGTGTTGGGCGCAGTCTCGCGAGCTCTGCAGACCGCGGGAAATGCCCGTAGGCAGGCGGGCGGGCGGGAGACGCCCGCGGGCGCAGTGGGCGCGGGCCACGCGGTGAGCCGCCCTTCTGCTCCCCAGGGTCCGAGGAGGTGGCCAGTGAGGACCTGGAGCCTAGCGAGGAGCTAGAGCAGCCCGGGTGCGAGGAGGCGCTGGACAGCCCGAGTGACGCGGACAGTGAGGCGCTGGACGTGGTGTCCAGCGAGGAGCTGGACGTGTGTAGTGAAGAGGAGCTGAGCGAAGGCTGCAGCCTGGGCTGGGGCGAGCTGCCCAGCGAGGAGCTGGAGCCCATCTCCAGCGAGGACGGGCTCAGCGAGGCCTGGGAGGAGCTGCCGAGCGAGGAGGAGCCCCCGGGCCCCCGCGCCAGCACCCCCGCCCCGCGCGCGGGCGCGCAATAAAGAGTTTGCACAGGCCTGGCCGTCACGCTTGCTAGACGCTTCTCAGGAGGACGGGCGGGTCCCGGGGGGCAGCGGGGGCGCGGCGGGGAGGCACAGTTCAGCCTCCGTCCTCTGCCCTGAGAGTCGCGTCTGAGGGCAGTCGAGAGACCCGCAGAGATTAGCCGTTCTAGGAGGAGAGCAGGACGCGCGGTCACCTCGGCCGCCGGGCCAGCTCCGTCCAGGAACCCCGAGGGACACACGGCACGTCTCCCGTGCCTGCAGCCGCAGAGGCAGCCCTGGCGGGGCGGGGCCGGTAAGTGTCCCCCACCGAGAAGAGCCCCGGAGCCCGGGGCTGCCCGGCCGCCCCACCCGTCCCCCCCCTGGGGTTTCCCTGTTCATCTGTGGGCAAAGCAGGTCCTTTCTGTCGGAGCGTAGGAAGGTGCTGAGGTCCCCGTGGCCTGGGCCGCGTTCCCGCGTCCTTTCTGGGTGTGGCGGGCGGCGTCCAGCACCTGGGTCCACTCCCTCTTGAACTCAGGGGAGGACCAGGGCTGTGACAGCCCTGTGGGCCGTGTTCTCTGCGCCCACGCAGCGGGCTTGTGCCGCACGCCGTCCCGGTGTCTGCTGTGTCTGTCGCTGTGTGCAGGGTTCAGTCACTTCCTTTCGGTCGGGGGCCGCACGTGCCCTCCACTGTCTGTCACTCCCTCTGACCCGGAGTCGTTTGCGCTGGGCCGTGGGCCACACCTGGTGGTGCTCGGGGCGTTGGTGCTCTGCGGTACGTAGGGCGGGACCTCAGCCGCCGTGCTACCCCTTAGGCCCCAGGAGAGACGTCTGTGTGGCTGCAGTTCAGTTCTTCTGTTTTGGGGGGGTTGGGTGGAGGGGGCACGTACCCAGTGGTGCTCAGGGCTGACCCTGGCTCTGTGCTCGGGGATCGAACCTGCTTGGCTGTGCACAGCGAGTGCCCTCCCTGCAGTGCTCCCCCCGGTCTGTCGTCCAGACGCGAGGGGCTTCCCTGCGTGCGCTGCGCTCGAGTCGCCCCTTGGCCTGGTGCTCCCAGCAACAACCGGGGACGCCGAGAGTCCGGACGGACGGAGCATCACGGTTCTTGAGGCTTTCTGTAGATGTGCGCGTTGGCGCTGCGTCTGACAGTACCACGGACCCCCGGAGGGTTCCCTGCCCTGGGGCACATGTGCCCGCGCTGCAGCTGGCCCCGCCGTGTGTCGGCCCTCCTGTGTCCTGGGCGTGGGCGGCGCGGGCGCCCTCCTCACGGCCCTCACAGCGCAGTGGGAGCCTCTCTGGTGTGGGGTGACCTGCCGCAGGGTCGCCTGTGAAATGATAGTTTCCTTTCATTGCTGGCGGCTGTTCTGCCTCCGTGCAGCTCGGGGGGCTCCTGCTGGCCAGGCCGGGAGCCTGGAGGGGAGCTTTTGTTTGCTTTCGTAAGTAAAAGTTTAGCATTCGAGAAGCAGGTCCTGCTTATTCGCCTGTTTCTGAAACAGGTGTCGGGATTGGATCACTCGATTCTGGAAACTGAGCGGTTTCACACCAGCAGGGCGTTTGTCACAGAGCTGTCGGCCAGGCGGCCCACACGGCTGTGGGGAGTCGGCCGTGCTCAGTCTCTCCTGCTCCCTCAGTCTCTCCTGCTCCCTCAGTCTCCCTGCCTGTCAGTCTCTCCTGCTCTGTCTCTCCTGCTCCCTCAGTCACCTCCTGTTCTGTCTCCCTGCCTGTCAGTCTCTCCTCTGCTCCCTCAGTCTCTCCTGCTTTCTGTCTCCCTGCCTGTCAGTCTCTCCTGCTCTCTGTCTCTCCTCTGCTCTCTGTCAGTCTCTTCTGCTGTCAGTCTCTCCTCTGCTCTCTGTCAGTCTCTCCTCTCCTCTCTGTCAGTCTCTCCTCTCCTCTCTGTCAGTCTCTCCTCTCCTCTCTGTCAGTCTCTCCTCTCCTCTCTCTGTCAGTCTCTCCTCTGCTCTCTCTGTCAGTCTCTCCTCTCCTCTCTGTCAGTCTCTCCTCTCCTCTCTCTGTCAGTCTCTCCTCTCCTCTCTCTGTCAGTCTCTCCTCTGCTCTCTGTCAGTCTCTCCTCTCCTCTCTCTGTCAGTCTCTCCTCTCCTCTCTGTCAGTCTCTCCTCTCCTCTCTCTGTCAGTCTCTCCTCTCCTCTCTGTCAGTCTCTCCTCTCCTCTCTCTGTCAGTCTCTCCTCTGCTCTCTGTCAGTCTCTCCTCTCCTCTCTGTCAGTCTCTCCTCTCCTCTCTGTCAGTCTCTCCTCTCCTCTCTGTCAGTCTCTCCTCTCCTCTCTCTGTCAGTCTCTCTGCTCTCTGTCAGTCTCTCCTCTCCTCTCTGTCAGTCTCTCCTCTCCTCTCTCTGTCAGTCTCTCCTCTGCTCTCTGTCAGTCTCTCCTCTCCTCTCTGTCAGTCTCTCCTCTCCTCTCTCTGTCAGTCTCTCCTCTCCTCTCTGTCAGTCTCTCCTCTCCTCTCTCTGTCAGTCTCTCTGCTCTCTGTCAGTCTCTCCTCTCCTCTCTCTGTCAGTCTCTCCTCTCCTCTCTCTGTCAGTCTCTCCTCTCCTCTCTGTCAGTCTCTTCTCTCCTCTCCTCTCTGTCAGTCTCTCCTCTCCTCTCTGTCAGTCTCTCCTCTCCTCTCTGTCAGTCTCTCCTCTCCTCTCTGTCAGTCTCTCCTCTGTCAGTCTCTCCTCTCCTCTCTCTGTCAGTCTCTCCTCTCCTCTCTGTCAGTCTCTCTGCTCTCTGTCAGTCTCGTCTTTTCTCTGTCACTCTCCCCATCTGTCTCCTCTGTTCTGTCAGTCTCATGTCTGAGCCAGTTTGATCCCTGGCATCCCTTAGAATCCCCAGAACCCCACCAGGAGTGATCCCTGAGCAGCGCTTGCTGTGTTTGGCCCAAAAACTGAAACCAAAAACACAGAGAGGAAATTGTAGTGGGGCTCATCTTTGAAGCCATGATGAGAGAAACACAGTAGCAGCACCCCAGAAACAGTAGCAGCACCCCAG